>NC_041388.1:238329227-238406054 GCF_002162155.2 Triticum dicoccoides
CTCCGCCGCCGGCGCCGCCTCGGCTTCCGCGCCGCGATCCCGATCTGGATCCGGTCGCGTGAACAGTAAACCCTAACCCCCCCTCCGATTTTTCTAAGTCCCTAGATTTTTACTCCATATGCTCCTGTTCGAGGACCCGTATCTCCTCATCCGTAGCTCCGTTTTGGGCATATGATATATCAAAATCTTCGTCTCGACATGTACATCATTTCCTTACATTGCATCATTTGCATTTGAGGTCATCTTGATGCCCAAAATGCTGTTAGAAGGAGGCTTCGTGAGTTAGATTGCAGATCCGTTAGTTCATCATGCACTTTTGTCATTTTTGCCATGTTTAATTCGTGCATGATATGCCTGTGCCCCTTTGGATGAATTGTTAAGCATTTTGTCTTCTTTCCAGAGGTGCCACCCATGCATTTTTAGGATGTGTGTGTTGTCTTGTGCAAGCTTGCGAAGAGAGGTACCTGAGATTGCAGATTTCAGACACTTAGTGATTTTCACTAAGTCTGGGATATTTTAGTTCATGATGCTATATGTCCAGCTTGTTTCCTAATGATCCGTGCCTCTTTTGAGGATGATCAGTAAGGGAGTTTTGATACTTATGTTACGCTCTATCCATCCATGTCTTTGTTTACATATGTGGAGTGCTCTAGGTTGACTCAATCGAGCTCAACTTTTGCTTCGTTGTTAATCTGGGCAGATCGTCAACTTGTTTGCGATTTTGCCGATGCTACCGTTAGTGTTCCATGCAAGCTATGCCTTTGTTCTTGCCATGTGTAGCTAGCACTTTGTGCCTTCTTGCTGGTTATATGCTTTACTTGCCATGACTTGCACCGTAGTGAGTGCATCGAGCTCGTTTACATGCCTTCGTGAGTTATATTTCAGCGTGTCTCAGTTTTCACTAAGTCTGAAAACTGATTGTGTTCGAGCGATGTTCGTGAGCTCGGTAGAGTATTTTGTGAACCCTTTTGGCCCCAGGTCACTTTGGGTGTTTTGTTAAGCTTGTTGAGTAGCTCCATGCCATGTTATTACTTGTCATGTTCAGGTTTTCTATCATGTTGTTTTGCTGCTCCGAAGAGAGCATCGTGATCTGAAATTTCAGACTAGTGTTAATTTCACTAAGTCTGGAATCTGTTTTGCATTTGCGTTTTAGCCATGCTTGTTTGAACCTCTTAATGGATGATTTTGCCTATGGCTCAGTGCTAGTGTTTTGTCAACCATCTTGTGTACTTAACTGCCATGTATTTTGTTTTCATGTTTGGAGGCTGTAGCATGTTCATTTCGTTGCATTTAGATGCCTACTTGCTGTAAATCGCATACCGGTGTCATATCTTAAAACGCTTGCCATTTCCAAACCGTAACTCCGATTCCAATGATCTTTATATCGTTTTCAATCGATTTCATCCCCTCTATCCAGTGGCACACTTGGTTTTCCAAGTTGAGGCCAGGTTCATGCATTTCCTATCATATCTTGCATTTTGCATCCCGCATCGCATCCCGCATAGCATATCGTCGTTCCATCATATTGCTTGGTCTTGGCCGTGGTTGATTGTATCCTTGTTGCTTGTTTGTCTTGTTGGGTAGAGCCGGGAGACGAGTTCGCTACCGAGGAGCCCGTTGAGTTTGCTTGTGAGGATCCAGTCAACTCTGACAACTGTGCAGGCAAGATGATCATACCCTCGAAATCACTACTATCTTTGCTATGCTAGTTTGCTCGCTCTTTTGCTTTGCCACTGCTACGATGCCTACCTTTTGCTTGTCAGCCTCCCAATTGCCATGTTGAATCTCTAACCCACCATTGTCCTAGCAAACCATTGATTGGCTATGTTACCGCTTTGCTCAGCCCTTCTTATAGCGTTGTTAGCTGCAGGTGAAGATTGGAGCCGTTCCTTGTTGGAACATTTATTTACTTGTTGGGATATCATTATATTGCTATGTTATCTTAATGCATCTATATACTTGGTAAAGGGTGGAAGGCTCGGCCTCTCGCCTAGTGATTTGTTCCACTCTTGCCGCCCTAGTTTCCGTCATACCGGTGTTATGTTCCCGGATTGTGCGTCCCTTACGCGGTTGGGCTATAATGGGAACCCCTTGATAGTTCGCCTTGATTAAAGCTTTTCCAGCAATGCCCAACATTGGTTTTACCATTTGCCACCTAGCCTCTTTTTCCCTTGGGTTTCCGGAGCCCAAAGGTCATCTTTATTTTAGCCCCCACGGGCCAGTGCTTCCCTGAGTGTTGGTCCGAACTAGAGCCCTGTGCAGCGCCACCTCGGGGAAACTCGAGGTTTGGTTTTAGTTGTACGGATTGCTCATCTGAGTGTGCCCTGAGAAAGAGATATGTGCAGCTCCTATCGGGATTTGTCGGCACATTCGGGCGGTGTTGCTGGATTTGTTTTAACCTGTCGAATCATCTTGTTGTACCGAGATACCGAGTCTGATCGGTGTGTCTTGGGTGGAGGTCTATTCCTTCGTTGACCGTGAGAGCTTGTTATGGGCTAAGTTGGGACTCCCCTGCAGGGATTGAACTTTCGAAAGCCGTGCCCGCGGTTATGGGAAGATGGGAATTTATTAATGTCCGGTCGTAGATTACTTGAACTAAACTTAATTAAAATGAATCAATCGTCTGTGTTACCGTGATGGCCCCTTCTCGGCGGAGTCCGGGAAGTGGACACGGTGTTGGAGTTATGCTTGCGCAGGATGTTCCTTTAGCTTCTCGCTCGTGCTTCGCCTTCTCTTCTCGCTCTCTTTTGCATATAAGTTAGCCACCACATATGCTAGTCGCTTGCTGCAGCTCCACATATTTTTGCCTTATCCATTCCTATGAGCTTAAATAGTCTTGATCGCGTGGGTGTGAGATTGCTGAGTCCCTGTGGCTCACAGATACTACAACTCCAGATGCAGGTCCAGGTGTTTCTGCTCTAGTTGACGATTACGAGCTCAAGTGGGAGTTCGATGAGGACTCTCAGCGATACTACGTATCTTTTCCGGAGGATCAGTAGTGGTGCCTAGTTGGGGTTATCGATTCAGGACCTTGTCGCATGTTGGGTTCTTTTCTATTTTGGCACCGTAGTCGGGCCATGAGTGTTTGTTTGATGGATGTTATTTATGTACTCTGATGTGACGTGGCGAGTGTAAGCCAACTATGTTATCTCCTCCTTTTATTATAAATTACATGGGATGTTGTAATGATTGCCTGACTTGCGACATTGCTTTCAATGCGGTTATGCCTCTAAGTCGTGCCTCGACACGTGGGAGCTATAGCCGCATCGAGGGCGTTACAGTCGCGATGTAGCCCAGCATAGAGGCGCCACACACCCCATATGCTTCACTGATGAAGTAATGGACCATGAATTCCCAGAAGGGTTTAAACCCGTGAACATTGAATCATATGATGGTACTACAGACCCCGCGGTATGGATAGAGGATTTCTTCCTCCACATTCACATGGTCCGCGGGGATGACCTACACGCCATCAAATATCTCCCACTAAAACTCAAAGGGATGGCTAGGCATTGGCTGAATAGCTTGTCGGCAAACTCCATCGGAAGTTGGGAGAACCCGGCAGACGCATTCCTGGACAACTACCAGGGCACTTATGTGCAACCACCGGATGCTGATGATTTAAGTCACATAACCCAATAGTCCGGAGAGTCAGCCAGGAAATTCTAGACTCGGTTCCTAACTAAAAAGAACCAAATTGTTGACTGTCTGGATACCGAAGCCCTAGAAGCCTTTAAACATAACATCCGTGACGAGTGGCTTGTCCGACATCTCGGCCAAGAGAAGCCAAAATCTACGGCAGCCCTCATGACACTCATGACCCACTTTTGCGCGGGCGAGGATAGCTGGTTGGCCTGTAGCAACCACATAGCAAGCAATCCTGGCACATCAGAGGCCAGAGATAGCAATGGCAAACCCCGACGCAACAAACACAAGCATCACAAAAATGGTGGTAACAGCGAAGATACGATAGTCAATGCTGGATTTAGTGGCTCTAAGTCCGGTCAACGGAAAAGGCCATTCAAAAATGACAATTCGGGCACGTCCAGTCTGGACCGCATACTCGACATCCATGCCAAATTCATGGCACCCCAGGAACACCAGCCAATCATACCAACAGAGAATACTGGGTCCTCAAACAAGCTGGCAGGTCATGTGCCGAAAACAAGGAGAAGGGGTCTCAAAGCGATGATGACGACGAGGAGCCCAGATCACCGAATACAGGAGGGCAAAAGAAATTTCCCCCGCAAATCCAAACGGTGAACATGGTAAACGCCACCCACACTCCCAACCCGGACCGGATGCGCACCCTTAGGGATGTCGACTTCACGGAACCAGTCGCCCCACAATATAAACTAGGGCGATCACCTTCAACCGCACGGATCGTCCGGTTAATACCAATCAGGGCAATTCAGCCGCACTAATCCTCGACCCAATAATTAACGGGTTCCACCTCACACGAGTCCTTATGGATGGAAGCAGCAGTCTAAACCTGCTTTACCAGGACACAATGCACAAGATGGGCATCGATCATTCCATGATCAAGCCCACTAAAGCCACCTTTAAAGGTATTATACCAGGTGTGGAGGCAGCTGTACAGGCTCCATTGCCCTTGAGGTAGTCTTCGGATCACCGGGCAATTACTGTGCCGAAGAGTTAATCTTCGACATCGTCCCCTTTCGCGGTGATTATCAGGCACTGCTCAGAAGAATCGCATTCGCTCGATTCAACGCGGTGCCACATTATGCCTACCGTAAGCTCAAGATGCCCGGTCCGCGAGGCGTCATCACAGTTAATGGCAAGGCCGAACTCCCCCTCGACACCAAAGAGTATACCACTGCTTTAACAGCAGAAGCAAGGAGTGGCACCTTTCAATCGGACCTCGAGTCGACGGCCAAGCTCCCAGAGACCGCCAAAGAATACTCCGGCGAAAGCCAGGACAAGCCACATACTGCGGCTCAACCGCTCTGCGGCACACAAACACATCTTGCATTTTCTTTATAGGTTCATTTTTTCCCAGGCAAGGACAGGCGATATGGAAACAGCTCGAACGCGCAAGGGAACCCTTAGACATTCCCCTCGATGACCATCCGACTGCACTCCGGATCCGCACATAGCTTCTTCCCACCTGGTCTCAGTATGTTCCGTAGTCACTTTCTATATTTTACTTTACATGTACTCATATGCGTCGACGCATTATTCAAATACAACATGTGGATTTATATGACGCTTATCTGCCATTATCTCTTATTGAAATTATTTTGTCAAATGGCATCCGTACACTGCGATATGCCTTAATATGCCAGGGGCTTCATTTTACCCATAATACGGCAATAAAGTCCGAACACCTTCATGGTAGTTCGGCACCCCGAACATATAGCATTATATGCATCAGCTCCGAATCATGTCTTGGGTCAAATGTTGGGTTTGCCTGGCTCCCATGTTTTGCTGCCTTACGTTCCGCTATATCGGCTAAGGCAGCACAGGGAGAACTACTGCGACTGTGTCCCGGTTGTTCCGGGCGAGCACCTCAGTATAGAAAGCCGAAAACTGACTATCATGATATGGCGAGAGCTGGTCAGCTGTTCGAGATGTTGTAAAATCTTTAAGGATTCATCCCGCATAATGCCATAACCAATGCAGCGTGCGATGGATCGGCTTTTCTTCCGATCAGGTGCTTAGAGAGCCCCTCGTGCGGTCTTGCGAACACCAGGGGTTGCGCCTACATTCCTTTTCTAAAGCTCCTATGGCTAAGTGAGAGTGATAAAGCCCTATAGTCCGATTGCCTAGTTCGTTGTGCTGAACACCTCCTTCGAAGGACCCAAAACTGGGACAAAGAGTGATCAAGTTTATCCCGAACAGCCCCGTACTTCCTACGTGGGGGCAGAAGCCGACGACTGGCCAACTCTTAGCATTAATATATAAAATGGCCGCACAGGAGGATAAAATTTCATATAACAGGCAATAAATAATAGAAATGACCTTGCTCAACATTACAAAGGACAACATGATTATATTCATGGAAATATAATTTCCTTGGTGCATTGCTCCGCCGCAAGGCGGGATCCTTTTAGGACACTTTCATAATATAACTCAGGCTTGCGGTGCTCCTTTCCCTCCGGCGGTCCCTCGGTCACCAGCTTTTCAGCATCCATCTTCCCCCAGTGCACCTTTGCGCGGGTGAAGGCCACTAGCGCACCCTCTATACAGACCGACCGCTTTACGATGTCCAATCGAGGACAGGCACTCGCAAGCCGCTTCACGAGCCCGAAGTAGCTACCTAGAATCAGCTCAGCGGGCCATAGCCGGATAATCAAATCCTTCATGGCTAGCTCAGCTGCCTTCTGCAGTTCGATCAGTTGTTTCAGTTGATCGGCAAAAGGCACCAGATAATTCAGTGTCAGATACTGTGACCAGAAGAGCTTATCCGCAGTGTTCCTTTCTTCGGCTTGGTAGAATTGTGCGACATCAGATATGCTGCATGGCAGCTCTGCAAATACCCCTGGAGAAATCCGAACTCAAGATTAGAAACATGATTTTCTACCCAAATACTTGCCTTACATGGAACAAGCCTTACCCGACGCGCCCTTTCACGACCTCTTGAAGCTCCTTCTCAGCTTCAATAACCCTGGTCTCGCGTTTCTCATGAAGAGTCCGCTCTGCAGTTGCCTTTCTCTCGGCCTCAGCAACAACCTTCTTAAGAGCCTCGACTTTGGTCATCGCCTCTGGCGCAAATCACAAAAAATATTTTAAAATTCGTTCACACTGAACGTGAGAATGGTTTGTGCATACCTTGTTTATCCTCCAACTGCATTTTCAACTAGCCCAATTCTTTTGTCGCCTGCTCTAGACTTTGATTTAGTCTGTAGACCTCCACAGTATGAGAGGCGACAGTCGCTACAGATGCCTGTTTATAAAAGAATAGAGGTAAATGTCATCAAGTGAGTCTCCTGCGAACATAGATTTGATCCTCTGTCCGGTTCTTTCTCTCACCGAACAGTGTATCAGGGGCTACTATCTATACTGTGACACTCTTCGAAACCTCATAAAAACATACCTTAAAGCCTCTTATAAGGCTAATACAGGCTTCATTCAGTCCACTCTCCGCAGACTGAATCTTCTCAATCACCGCACCCATAAGGGCACGGTGTTCATCAATGATGGAGGCTTTTCAGCGCCGCCAATAAAGTATCCAGCACCTTTGATTGGACAGAGGTTGCCTGTGGAATAGGTACACCCCCTCTAGCCGAGGGAGGCAGCCTGCCTGATTCTGGAACCATATTGGTCTCCGGAACTGCGTCCGGCTGGGGGCCGAATTCAAGATGGCCCCCGCTGCCGATGCTCATGGGAGCCTTCTCTCCCATATGTCCGGCCCCTGAAGTTTGACCTCCTAGCGCCACCTTTGCAATCTTTTCCCTCCTCCTTGGCCTGGGTCCTCCTAGGACAAAGCCTCGGTGTCATTCACATGTTTGGGGGAAGGGGCCTTCGGGGGTGTCCCACTCTCCATAGCGTCTGAGCCTAGCAAATCCTCCGACAAGGATTGCTTCGCGCGGGACCTCACCGGACTGGAAAAAGTATGGCCCAGATTAAAATATTATGCCATGTTGAGTCTGGACGCGTAAACGTGTTCGGATTCTATATACTCACGAGTTCATCAGGGGCTGAGCCCTGGGATCCTACTCCGGGCTGCTATCAGCGGCGGTGGACTCCTCTGGAAGAGGAGTTTTTGCCTTCTTAGGCGACTCAGCCTTCAATGATGTGGACGCTGTCCTTTTATTTCTTCCCCCCACGGGGGATTCTTCTTCCTCCTCCTCCTCGTCCTCTTCGAAGGAATAACGAGCATTGGAGTCTTTGGATATCGTGTCCGAGGCGCCACGATGACGGAGGCCGCCCTGGTCTTCTTGGCCCCTCTCTCGGCCTTCTTCTTCGGCGCCTTGTAGGGTGCTAGGACCAGCATCTTCGTTAGAAGCGGGCCGGCCGGTTCTTCAGGTAGCGGGGCCGGACAGTAGATCCGCCCCGCCTTCTTCATCCAGCCCCAAGAGAGTTGTGGAAAACACATTAAGCGTTTCCCTTGGGTTATGCGAATAAAACTTATGATGACTTACCGAACTTGCGGGGCGAGACAGGTGATACCCGCGGTCCTCGGCTGAGTCCGGCCATGATTTGCCGGACTTAAAAAGCACCTTCCAGATGTCTTTGTGTGAGGAGCCAAAGAGCTCTCGTAGGGTCTAGTGCTTGGCCGGGTGGAATTCCCATAAATTCCAAGCCCGGTGTTGACAAGGAAGGATCAAGCGAACTAACATCACCTAGACTACATTGACAAGTTTGATATTCTTGTCTTCCATATTCTTGACGCGCGTCTGGAGCACCGACATCTCATCCGACGAAGACCAATCCAGGACCTTCTTGGGCCAGGACGTAAGCCAGCGGGGGGCTCTGGATCAGAATTCAGGAGCAGCGGCCCATTTCATGCCGCGCGGCTCAGTGATGTCACTGCTGTTGCCACCCTTTGACGGAATCATTGAAAGTACCTATTGGCCATGTGACATTGGGTATCTTGCTCACCATGGCGCCCCCGCACTCGGCGTGCTCACTGCCCACTACCTTGGGCTTCACATTAAAGATCTTCAGCCATAAGCCGAAGTGTGGCGAGATGTGGAGAAAGGCCTCGCCTGCGACGATGAACGTCGAGATGTTGAGGAAGGAATTGGGGGATAAATCATGAAAATCGATCCCATAGTAATACATGATGTCGCGAACGAATGGGTGGAGGGGAAACCCCAGCCCGTGGACAAAATGAGGGAGGAAAAAAAACCTCTCGTGGGGTTCCGGAGTAGGAACGATCTGTCCTGCCGTAGGGAGACGGTGGTTGATTTTCTAGGCCAGGTACCCGGCCTCCCGAAGCTTTTTGGTATCCTTCTTCCGGATGGTAGAGGCCATCCATTTGCCTCCTGTTCCGGATCCAGACATTTTCGGAAGGCCTTTGTGGCCAGAAAGGACGAATGCTTGGGCGCTGGGGCTCGAGCGGAGGGGAATGGATAAGCAGAAGAAGAAGGTGTGGGTGAAAAAGGGGAGTCCTTATCTCCTTATAAAGGCGACAGGGATCTAGCGCCTCCCCACTTGCCCGGTAAACTCGCTTATTCCCCAAGCGTCGCGCTAAAGACGCGGTTTGATGACCCATACCCATATTGATGAGAATCCCGAGATAAGGGGACACAATCTCTGCTTCGATAAGACATGCCCATAAAACTGCCTCGTGACATGCGCAGTAGCTGGTTAGGGAGAACGGTTCGAATAAAGACCGGATCGTGGTGTGGTGTCACATTAGGAAAAGTTGTCAGCGGATTAGATTTGTGGAATATTGTACTCTCTATGATGGTATGTGGAATTTGTTTTGCAGAGCCGGACACAATCCTTGTGTTCAAAATCTTCTATGGAGTATTCGGAGAAGGAACCCCCGTTGCAATGCCGAAGACAATCTGCACGCCGGACTCATCGTCATTGAAGCCTGGTTCAGGGGATACTAATGGAGTCCTGGATTAAGGGGTCCTCGGACAGCCGAACTATATACTTTGGCCGGACTGTTGGACTATGAAGATACAAGATTGAAGACTTTGTCCCATGTCCGGGTGGGATTCTCCTTTGCGTGGAAGGCAAGCTTGGCGATTCGGATATGTAGATCTCCTTCTCTGTAACCGACTCTGTGTAACCCTAGCCCCCTCCGGTGTCTATATAAACCGGAGGGTTTAGTCCATAGGACAACAACAATCATAATCATAGCCTAGCTTCTAGGGTTTAGCCTCTACGACCTCGTGGTAGATCAACTCTTGTAATACTCATATCATCAAGATCAATCAAGCACGAAGTAGAGTATTACATCCATTGAGAGGGCCCGAACCTGGGTGAACATTGTGTCCCCCGCCTCCTGTTACCATCTGCCTTAGACGCACAGTTCGGGACCCCCTACCCTAGATCCGCCGGTTTTGACACCGACAGTTGGAGACCTTCTCGCCGCACTGGAAGCAGAGTTGTTCGAGACCTTCTCGCTTCGCTGGAAGCAGAGTCGGAGACCTTCTCGCCGTGCTGGAAGTAGAGCTTGTACTTGGTTGGTGAGACGGGCATGCCTCCAGCCCCCGCGCCCTGCCGCACAAAGGCACCGTCGTAGTGCATGACCCATCCGTCGGGTGTTTCGTTTCCGGGCATGAGGGATTGGCCCTCATCCAGCCCCCGATCAGGAGCGTTGGTCTAGTCCGCCGTGAAATCAGCCAAGGCCGCCCCCTTGATGACACTGGTCATGATGACCTCTAGCTGGAAGGCCTGCAACTCGATGTTCCATTCTGCAACCATCCCACAGCGTTGGGCTGCGCAGCACCTTGTCCAAGGTATACGCCGATACGACCATGATGGGTTGGCCTTGGAAATAGTGACACAACTTCCTTGAGGCGGCGAGGAGCATGAGCAGGAGCTTCTGCTGCATAGGGTAGCATGTGCCCATCACGCAACACCGTGCTAACAAAGTACACTGGATGCTCAGCGAGGGGAGAGGCGGCATGGAAATCTTGCTCCACGGGGGGCACGAGGGATTCGTGAGACACAGAGGTCGATGAAGCAACGGGATCCTCAGGAGCGCCGCCCTGGGTCAGCGAAGGTTGCGTGGCTTCTCGCATGCCACCTTGCCTCGAGCCCGCGCTAGTGGGTCTTTCCCGGATCTCCACGAGCGCCGCACTGGCTGAGTGGAGAGTGGCCGCAAAGTAAAGCACCAGGGGCTCACGCGGACTGGGCGCCACCATGACAGGCGGGCTCATGAGGTATCGCTTGAGGTCTTCGAAGGCCGCCTCAGCTTCTGGGGTCCACTCAAACGTGCCCTTCTTCTTCATTAGCTTGAAGAAAGGAAGGGCGTGATCGCCAATCTTGGAGATAAAGCACCCCAAGGAGGTCACGCACCCCGTGACCTTCTGCATCTCCTTGAGGGTCTGGGGCAGGCTCATCCACTCTATTGCCTTGTCCTTCTTGGGGTTGGCCTCGATCCCTCTATGTGACACTAGGAAACCTAGCAGCTTGCTGGACGGGACCCCGAACACACACTTCTCTAGATTGAGCATCGGGTTTATGCTATGCGGGTTAGAGAATGTTTCTTCCAAGTGTTTCGATTAGGGTCCTTACCTCCCGCGACTTGACTATGATGTCATCAACCTATGCTTCCGCATTCCTCCCCAACTTCAGGCCAAGCATGATGTGTATCAGCTGCTGGAAAGTTGCACCAGCCTTCCGCAACTAGAAGGGCATGTAAGTGTAGCAGTACACGCCCATGGGGAGATAAAAGTTGTCTTCTCAACATCCTCTATTGCCATCTTGATTTGGTGATACCCTGAGAAAGCATCCAAGAAGCATAGTAGATCGCACTCGGTAGTGGAATCCACAATTTGGTCGATACGCGGGAGCGGGAAAGGATCCCAAGGGCAAGCTTTGTTGAGGCTCATGAAGTCAATGCACTTGCGCTCCTTCCCGCCTTTCTTGGGGACGATCACAGGATTCGCCAACCAGTCCGGGTGACATACTTTCTGAATGACGTCGGCCTCTTGGATCTTGGCAACCTCCTGGACGATGAACGGTTGCTTCTCTTGTGCTTGACGTCATGCTTTTTGCTTCGATGGGTGTGCACTGGGGTACACAATCAAGTGGTGCTCAATTACCTCCCTTGGGACACCAACCAAGTCTGACGCTTCCCACGCAAATATGTCTTTGTTGGCCCTCGGGAAGCCAACGAGCACTTCCTCCTGGTCCGGAGGAAGGCCCGCACCAATGGTGAATATGGGGCCCGGGCCCCGATGTCGACAGGCACCTGCTTCGTCTCAGCCCGGTCCTGAGAGAACAACTGTTTTTCTTTGCGGGTGCAGCCTCCCGGGCCATGAACTTGACAACGTTGTAGCGGGGATGGGTCGTCGCCATGAACTTGGCAAGGGCCAGATACACCAGGATGGGATTTATGTCTACTACACAACCTTCTTCTTGTAGACATTGTTGGGCCTCCAAGTGCAGAGGTTTGTAGGACAGTAGCAAATTTCCCTCAAGTCGATGACCTAAGGTTTATCAATCTGTGTGAGGCGTAGGATGAAGATGGTCTCTCTCAAGAAACCCCGCAACCAAATAACAAAGAGTATCTTGTGTCCCCAACACACCCAATACAATGGTAAATTGTATGGGTGCACTAGTTCGGCGAAGAGATGGTGATACAAGTGCAATATGGATGGTAGGTAAAGGTTTTTGTAATCTGAAAATATAAAAACAGCAAGGTAGCACGTGGTAAAAGTGAGCGAAAAACGTATTGCAATGTGTTGAAACAAGGCCTAGGGTTCATACTTTCACTAGTGCAAGTTCTCTCAACAAGGATAACATAATTGGATCATATACCTATCCCTCAACATGCAACAAAGAGTCACTCCAAAGTCACTAATAGCAGAGAACAAACCAAGAGATTATTGTAGGGTACGAAACCACCTCAAAGTTATCCTTTCTGATCGATCTATTCAAGAGTCCCTAGTAAAATAACACGAAGCTATTCTTTCCGTTCAATCTATCATAGAGTTCGTACTAGAATAACACCTTAATACACAAATCAACCAAAACCCTAATGTCACCTAGATACTCCAATGTCACCTCAAGTATCCGTGGGTATGATTATACGATATGCATCACACAATCTCAGATTCATCTATTCAACTAACACAAAGAACTTGCAAGAGTGCCCCAAAGTTTCTAACGGAGAGTCAAGATGAAAACGTGTGCCAACCCCTATGCATAAGTTCACAAGGTCACAGAACTCACAAGTTCATCACCAAAACATACATCATGTGGATCATGTGAATATCACATTATCACCATAGATAAGCACATGCAAGACATACATCAAGTGTTCTCAAATCCTTAAACACTCAATCTGATAAGATAACTTTAAAGGGAAACTCAATCCATTAGAAGAGAGTGGAGGGGGAGAAACATCATAAGATCCAACTATAATAGCAAAGCTCGCAATACATCAAGATCATGCCGAATCAAGAACACGAGACAGAGAGATCAAACAGATAGCTCAGTACATACCCTCAGCCCCGAGGGAGAACTACACCCTCCTCGTCATGGAGAGCGCTGGGATGATGAAGATGGCCACCGGAGAGGGATTCCTCCCTCTGGCAGGGTGCCGGAACGGGTCTAGATTGGTTTTTGGTGGCTACAGAGGCTTGCGGTGGTGGAACTCCCGATCTAGGTTATGTTCTGGAAGTTTGGGTATATATAAGAGGTGTTGGAGTCGGGAACAAGTTAGGGGGGTCCCCGAGGCGGACACGAGATAGGGGGTGCGCCCAGGGGGTAGGGCGCGCCCCACCCTCGTGGTGGCCTCGGGACTCCTCTGGTCCATCTCCGATACTCCGTGGGCTTCTTCTGGCCCAAAAATAATCTCCGTGAAATTTCAGGTCAATTTGACTCCGTTTGATTTTCCTTTTCTGCGATACTCAAAAACAAGAAAAAAATAGAAACTGGCACTGGGCTCTAGGTTAATAGGTTACTCCCAAAAATCATATAAAATAGCATATAAATGCATATAAAACATCCTAGATGGATAATATAATAACATGAAACAATCAAAAATTATAGATACGTTGGAGACGTATCATGCATCCCCAAGCTTAATTCCTGCTCGTCCTCAAGTAGGTAAATGATAAAAACAGAATTTTTGATGTGGAATGCTACCTAACATATTGATCAATGTAATTTTCTTTATTGTGGCATGAATGTTCAGATACGAAAGATTCAAGACAAAAGTTTAATATTGACATGAAAATAATAATACTTCAAGCATACTAACAAAGCAATCATGTCTTCTCAAAATAACATGGCCAAAAGAAAGCTATCCCTACAAAATCATATAGTCTGGCTATGCTCTATCTTCATCACACAAAATATTTAAATCATGCACAACCCCGATGACAAGCCAAGCAATTGTTTCATACTTTTGATGTTCTCAAACTTTTTCAATCTTCACGCAATACATGAGCGTGATCCATGGACATAGCACTATAGGTGTAATAGAATGGTGGTTGTGGAGAAGACAAAAAGGAGAATATAGTCTCACATCAACTAGGCGTATCAACAGGCTGTGGAGATGCCCATCAATAGATATCAATGTGAGTGAGTAGGGATTGCCATGCAGCGGGTGCACTAGAGCTATAAGTGTATGAAAACTCAACAAAAGAAACTAAGTGGGTGTGCATCCAACTCGCTTGCTCACAAAGACCTAGGGCATTTTGAGGAAGCCCAACATTGGAATATACAAGCCAAGTTCTATAATGAAAGATTTCCACTAGTATATGAAAGTGACAACATAGGAGAGCGCCGGGATGATGAAGTTGGCCACCGGAGATGGATTCCCCCCTCCGGTAGGGTGCCGGAATGGGTCTATATTGATTTTCAGTGGCTACAGAGGCATGCGGTGGCAGAACTCCCAATCTAGGTTATGTTCTGGAAGTTTGGGTATATATAAGAGGTGTTGGAGTCGGGAACAAGTCAGGGGTCCCCAAGGCGGCCACGAGATAGGGGCGTGCCCAGGTGGGTAGGGCGCGCCCCCACCCTCGTGGTGGCCTCTGGACTCCTCTGGTCCATCTCCGATACTCTGTGGGCTTCTTCTGGTCCAAAAATAATCTCTGTGAAATTTCAGGTCAATTGGACTCCGTTTGAGTTTCCTTTCCTGCGATACTCAAAAACAAGGAAAAGACAGAAACAGAAACTAGCACTAGGCTCTAGGTTAATAGGTTAGTCCCAAAAAACATATAAAATAGCATATAAATTCTTATAAAACATCCTAGATGCATAATATAATAGCATGGAACAATCAAAAATTGTAGATACGTTGGAGACGTATCAGGTATTGTATGGGATGCCGATGTGGGCGACGTCGAAGTCGATGAGCTTAGTGTGGTAGTTGTCGTGCGTGCCAATGGTGACGGGGAGGCATATCTGGCCCAGGGGAGCCCTTGACCACCCCCGAGAAAGGCTGGGTGGGGAGAACTGGTCGTGTGGCACTTGAAGCAGGTCGAAGGTTTCCACCAAGAGGACGTTCGGGCCGGCGCCTCCGTCGATGAGGGTCTTGGTTACTACAACATTGCTAATGGTGGGTGTGCACAACATAGGGAGGGCATCCGCCGCCATCATGGCCTAGGGGTGGTCTTGGAATCAAAGATGACGGCAGTTTTAGGCTCGGCGTGGCCCTCAATAGCCCCGCATTGCGGCGGGGTAGTACCTCGCCGACGGAGCAGCTGCTTGATGCGGTGGCCAGACGCAGGTGCTTGTGAGGGCTAAGGGGAACCAGTTTGCCATGGCCTTGTGGCTACTGCCCGCTGTGATGTAGGGTAGAACACTAGATGCCCGATCTTTCACGAAATGAAGGGGATCCTACGAAGAACACGAGGGGAAACACGAGGGAAATCACGAGGGGAACGAGTGGATACACTCAAATCAACAAGAAACAATTGCACATGTGCTAGATCCTCGAAACACAAAGAGATACACGGTCCAAAGTCAACAAGGGACGATACATTGGGTAACTAGTTCATCTCTGTGAGGAGGTCTTGAGGGGTCATCCCATGAAGGGTTCTTGAATCCAAGATGGATCTTCTCCGTAGAGGCTGTGGTCTCGCTCAATGGAGTAGATCTGTATGGATGACCAAAGCTCTATCTCAAATGAGCTAAACCTATGCTAACCCTAAAATGGAGGAGGTGGAGGATTATATATAGTCTAGGGCCACGAAGGGGTAAGTGAGGGGCGAAGGGTTACATGGGCCTCGTGCCTGTTACACTATGCGCACACAGGCGTTAGACGTCCAACGGGTGTCGATCATCCGGTCGCTCGCTGGCGTTCAGTCGTCCGGAGGAGGCTGGACTTCCGACGTTTCGGCTCAGATGAGGTGGCGCCGGATTTCCGGACGATGTCGTCGTCCGGTGGCTGATGGTCGTCGGACGTCCAGCCTTGGTCGGTCGTCCGACCGCTGTATTTTTCGTCAGCTAGTCCATCTGGCTAGTGGGGACTCCAGGCGTCGGACGTCCGGTAGTGTCCAGTCATCCAGTGGCCGTCGAACGTCCGAGTGTTGTAGCTTCCTGACGGCTCCTTCTCTTGCACCTCGCGCTTGGTGTACTCGTTGTCTTGTCCATGGACTTCCTCTTGGTTCCTGGTCATGCATAGCACATATGTTGGAGGTAGTAGCCATGTCTCACATGTGGAAAGTGATGGTTCGGAGAGGAGCGAGTTCACCTTGCGTCCAGTGGCGTACAGTCGAGGTCAAGTCGTATGTCCTCTTAGGGCATGGGGAGTAGTCATAGTGTACATGGGGATGATCGTAGGATGCTCCGCATCATCTCCCTCCCTTGGGAAAGATCCAACCTCAGAACGCGAACCTCATTAGCATGGAAACGGTTGTCGTGGACGGACTTGTAGTTGGATGTAGTTGAAGACATGGCGCAATCCAAGTACTCCAAGGTGTCTCCGGAGGGATAGACATGCAAAAAGGGCAAACACAAACGACACTCGGAAATACATTGGTTAGAGCACACAAAGTGTCCATCAAGTAAGTATGAGTCCGTTCAGCAAGATTTTTTGTGACAAAGTGCATGAAGCTTAACAAGATGATATAGAATGATATGCAAAGCATTCATGGGAGCAAAAGCATTTGTAGTATGCACAAAGGTGTTGGGAATGTGATTAATCCGACCATTGTGCAAAATGATGTCATAATGGGACGGTTTATCAAAAGCATGAACATGGTAATGGTGCTCAATGTGATTATGTTGTCATGCAATTGATGGTGGGCAATATGATCATGATGTATGAATATGCCATCAAGGAAGATCACAACAAATTTTCTAAGGAAATGCACAAGCTCATATATCATGGATGACATGGGAATACAAGATGCAACAAGGCAATCATAATGTGAGTCAATCCATGTATAGGGTGCAAACTTGTGGTGAGTATGATATGTCCATCGAGCATGACATGTGTGAGCACAATCAACAAATATGGAGGTGTTGGTGTACCAATGCTCGATGTCGTGGCATGAGTGGAGGTCCGAAGGTGCATCCAATAAGTCCAAGTTCTGCTCAATGTAGAGGTCCATAGAGCCAATCTTCAATGCCTTTCCTTCGTTCATGAGATGTATCATGCAGACAACAAGAATGAAACAACAATGAAAGAATGACCTATCCAATATGTGTATTTGAGGATGGCTCAAAGGGAAGGAGTTCACCTTTATGAGAATGTCGAAAATGTTGGTGTCGCACATCTTGTACGCTTTCACATGACCAAGTTGTCTTGTGATGGTACCGCCTTGTGAATCCTTCAAATAGAAAGAACATGACAAACACTCGGTAAAACAAATGAGGTTAGTGCAAATGCAACACCTATCATTCATGTGGTGAAATACCCAACAAGTGTTTTCATCATTCTTATCATAATAAAGTACAAGCTGTGGCATGGTATGAAAGCATATGATGCGAGAACAAGCAAAGACAATAGGCTCAATCAAACAAGCACGCATCACAAGTAAAGCTTCCAAGTCTCCAAGATCAATAAGCATAGATGCAACTATTGGAGGCAAGCGACAATGAACAAGATATATCATGTGAGAGGCATGAACAAATATGTCATCAACCCAAGAAAGCGAGTAAGACTAGAACATAGGTGATGCGACAAAGCAAGCAATCATAGCGATCAAGTGGTGCAAGCTAGTAGTGCGAAGATGCAACATACTAGAGGTAATCATGGCAATCATATCATGTGTGCAAATAGTGGGCATGAATAATTCACATGACATAGCACAAGCATGAAAACAAGATATGATGAAAGTATCATCATTGTATTCGCAAGAAGTCCTAGGTAAGTAGCAATAGAACATCATGACTCTCCCAACACAAGAATCAACAATAGCATGTGCCACAAGGAAAACATGGTAATAGCAACAAGGATCTCCGCAAAGCATGCAAATACACATAGGAGTAGCATAATGGTCAATCATGGGTAGATGCAAGAAAGGGTCACAATTGCATGGCAACATCATGTGAAGAGGCATAACATGCAAAGTGAACACGATAGTATGGGCATAAGGTAACAAGTGATATATAACCCATAGCCATGTGAGAGCCAAGTAAAAGAGATGCGCGTAGGCCTTGCACGAAGGAAATGGTGGTAAGGATAGTCCACGGGATCCCAAGTCATCGTTGCTCTCAAGAGCTCGTTTCGTCAATTCTTGAGATTGAGAGGTTGACGAGTATACGTGAGTACCTACACAAAACAAAGGCAAATGAAAACGTGGTATATGTACACAACATCCATCATGATGCACACGTGCTTGTGTTGGTTAGCACAAAATATCGAATGCTCAAATAACTAAGATGCATGATATAGAAACATGTCATCCATCATGATAGGTTTTTTTTATTATCTATAGCATAATGGAGACTCAAATTGTGTAATGCATCACGAGAAATATGTAGAGCATTGTTATTCATGGAATGCATATGGTGCACGCAAGTATGGGAATCATGCAAAGTATGGAATGCATCAAAATCTCATAATATGTATGAGGAAACTATGGGGGTCTCCTCATGAGCATGAATGGAAACATCACATGGAGAATATTGACAACATCCAAAACAATGCATATCCTAAGCAATGTGTTCATGGTATGGCATAGTAGATGAATTGCGCAAATCATTTAAACGAAGCATGGCAATATCATCACAAGAAAAACAAAAGCCATTGACCATCATCTCCTCATCTATACCTTAAGTGCAAATGGGATTTATTTTAATGGGGCATGCATAGATACTATGTTGAGATTGAAATGATGCAATATGGGAGATCTCACTCATAGCATATGACAAGTTTAAAGGGTTGTCGAACATGATGTGACCAAAAGAATTTTCACATGATATCCTATGGAGCATAGCATCACAACTAGGAAACTCGACGTGCTCGTCATCATATTCATCATAAATAGGTAAGTCATGACATGAGGAAGTCGCACTAGCATGAACCATGGGAATAGGTGTGAAAACATCATGCAAGCAATCATTGGTAAAGTAGTCTGCTAATGGGACAAGAGAAGCACCATCACCTATGTTACCTTTGGAGCATCGCTCATGTGTTGTAGGTGAGGTGCCGAAGACAAGTCGTGGTCATCTTCATCTTGATGGTACCATGTGGGGGATGCATCATCGTCCACCATGCCCACCGTCATCTCTATTGGAGGTATGGACTCATGGAGGATTGGAGCTTTGTCTTGTTGGAGATCTAGCACCAAAAAGGAAAACGCACTTGGAGTAGAGGGTAAGTCGTTAGAAATCATAGTGGCCTCACATGCCATGTCAACTACCTCACTCACTAAGTGTCGTGGCTCACTCACTCCCTCAAGGATGCTCTCTCTCATATGGTTGGTGGAGTCACTCAAATTGCTCTCAACCTCACATAGGATGTGTGGCATGCTCTCGTGTGTGGGGCTAGTGGTGGTCACACTCATCCTCTCATAGGAAATGCTCTCAATGTCGCGTATGGTGGAGTCACTCATGTGGTGGTGGCTCTCCTCACATGGCAACTAGGGCATCTCATGATATATGTGTGTCAGAGAGATGTAGGTGCAAATGTCTCCATGCTCAACTCCTATCGCCGCCTTGGTTGAAGGGATAGTCCCATGCTCGACCTCCTCATCCATAACGCCTCCAAAGATGAATGCCATAGGATGTGGCAAAACATCACTCTCCTCCAAGACCAAAGAAAATGTCTGATGTGCGGTCTCGTAGCTTGAATCAGAGTATGAGTCCAATATGGGCGCCGTCTTCATGTTGTTGAAGAGGTTCATGCTCGTCGCCGTTGTTGAAGGGGATGGACCTAGCTCGACCTTCTTATCACCGTCTTGTTGTAGGAGGCCCATATGATGTGGCACCTCGCAGCTCGTCTCCATGACCAAAGGGAATTTCCTATGCTCAGCCATCCTTCTTGAGGGGCTTCTGAAGATGGAAGTGTCGCGCTCGCTTGTAGGTGGTCGCTTTGGACTTGATGAAGTCGTTGTAGGCATACTCGTGGGAAGTAGGCGAAGATGTCGTACGTCCAAAGGTGAAGATGCCTTGATAGCACTTAGCGAAGATGTTGAAGTGGTCGTGGTAGCCGTAGCTTTCACTTGGTGGTGCTTGTCTCGCGGTCTTCTCTTGTGCTCATGTAGTTTAGCCTTGGCGTGAAGTAGAGCTTGTTGGTACTTTTACGTTTGCGCTTGGCGAGCATCTTCATGATGATGGTGTCGTTGTTGCACCTGAGCTCATAGTAGATGTCGTTCGTCGTCGTCGTGCACATGTTGCTTGGAGGTCACTTGCCCTTCATGACGATGTGGATCACGAATGTGATGGTGGTCGCCATGGAGATGTGGACGTGGACGACTTGAGCTTGTATCATGTTTGCACTTTGAATACTTGTGAGTTGAACGTCACCACCTTGAGGATGATGAAGGGGAAGAATGGTTGATCAATAAGGTCTGAATCTCCTCCACCCTTGCATCTTGCTCCAGCTTTTATGCGGAAAGCTTGTTCTCTAAGTAGTCCCTTTTCCTAGCTTCAGAATGTCGTAAGTCGGTGGTAATGTTCTCGATGACTTGCATTGCTCGTTGTAGTCCGAAGTGGGGAGTGTTGGTGTTGGAGTTGTTCATGCCGTCGTTGTTATCAAAGACCAAAGATGAAATGTCTTGCCTATCCATCACAAGACTTGAGCAAATATGAGCGGGAGAAAGAGAAGAACTAGACCAAATGTACATTATCCAATGTTGAAGATGGATCAATGATCACTCAGTAATGTAACAAGGAAATAGCACAATTGGTACCGATCTCATCAATTTCTCGCACCTACACAAATAAGGCTTATGGTGGAGCTCGGTGAGGATAGTGGCACAAAAATTTGATGCAAAATTTTAGCAAGAGTCAATAATGTTGAAAAAGATTCACAAATTCGCAAGTGAAACAAGTAGACCAATAGCAATATGTGGCACATGGAAACGCACGCACGGATAGATAAATTGGGTCGTGCAACCAAGGAATGAGCTCAAAATGTGGAGTCCATGGAAAATGCTATTGTTGCACAACTCTTGAGAGACGCTAGCACGATTGCACAATAGGCGGATACATCACTTGTGCACAACCTATAGGAGACAAAAATGCAACCACTTCTATCCCAAGTATGATCCAAGATGATCGGATATGACAATCTTATGTGCAATGTGCTAGGATGTTATGGCTATTTCTTACAGGCTTCTTTTTTCTCTTTTTCTTTTTCTTAAAAGTTTATTCTCTTTTTTTTGTATGCCACTTCGCGAAATGCACAAACAAAGATAACAATTGTGTATATGCAGGAACAATCTTCTGACACAAGAGATGATATGATACCAATATGATATGGTATGTATGCAATGGGAGGTGTAGATCAATGATCACTAATGTGCACAAGTAACATTATCGGCAATACTCAAATGGCTAGTCTCGATAGGCAAGTGACGCAAAGTGGGCTAGGGGTTAACAATGCAATTGCAAGGAGAATGTACAATGGTGTCGTCGAGGTTACCGTCCGTTGTGATGATGAGTGGCGGTGTTCTTGATGTAGAACCATTCCTAATTAGCTGAAACACCTTAGGAAACGGAAAAACCGCGAACTCAAAATCTCAAAGGCAAATGTCAAATGGAGGTAGCGTGATGCAGTGGTGGTTTTGTGGAAGCTCAATGGGATTGCGGAATTGCAATGACGGGTTTTGGAGTAGGCAATGCAGAAATGGAGGGTTATTGGGTTATGCGAGTCGATGTTGAAGTGGCCGTCCCTAAGTAGCCGAAACACCTTAGGAAACACAAGCCACAACTCAAACAAGCTCAAACAAAATTGGGTTATGTTGGGGTGGCGGAAGTGTAAGGTGGGCAAGGTTATGAGGAAGTTATGGTTATGGTTGATGTAGAAGAAACCGTCCCTAAGTAGCCGAAACACCTTAGGAGACTCGAATGACTACTCAAGCAACCACTAATACTATGGTGAACAAAATGGGTTAGGTTGCGGAAGTCTACGGTGGTAATGCGGATGATATGGTAGAGGGCGTAGGCAAACTTGCCAAATTTTGGAAAATTTGATGGATTCAAATGATGTTGGAAATATTTTTGTGGAAGGGGGGTGTCAAGTGCTTCAAAACGAGCTAAAGAACGTCAAAATCGGAGTTCAGATGAATTAGTTATGGCCCAAACAAAAACCAGCCGAAGTTAGAATCTACATGGGTCGGATGTCTGATGATTGTCGGACTTCCGATGGCTGGGCGGGACGGACGTCCGGAAATGGCCGGAAATCCGATGTTTCAGCTCGGGTTTGGGGTTCCGGTCGTTTCGTAAAGGTCAGACGTCTGGTGGGTCGGGGTCAACGCGGGATTTGAGCTCCGAGACGCGAATTTGGGTAGAATTTGGGGATTTGGAGGTCAAAATTGAGCAAATTTCATGGATGAAAGATGGGGAAACTTGGGGAGATGCTAGATCCACTTGAAACCAAGCAAATCCATGGAGCAAAATCAACAAAACATCATCATAGCAACAAATCAAAAAAAATTGGGGGCTATTTTTTGATGAGGACATGACTACATTGGATACGACCAAAAATATTGCATACATGTATATTTGTGAGGTGATTTCTAATGCAAACTATGCAATAATTTATTTATGTCATCCAGGACAAAAAATACTTCACAAACTTTTGTGCCATGTCTAATTGCAGGTGTATGAGACATTTGTACAATCCACATATGAAGATAAGGGAAAAATAGAAGATTAGGTGATGTTGAAAAAGCCCTCTCACATCACTTTTGGGTCAAGAGAAGATAGAAGCCCTCTCACGTTCTGGATTCAGATTCGGACTACACAGACATACCTGACTCAAAACGCCAACAACTTTTGCATCCGGACTTCCAATTGGGTGATTTGTTTTTTGTTTGAAAATAAATTTCGTGATCTTTCCAACACAATTTGATTCACCTTCAAATTCTTCCGGAGCGTTGAGTTATGGATGAAACAATCTGACATTGCAGCAGAATCTGAGTCAAACTACAAGCCCAAAGGTGTTGCATCACCTCCACTTGGGCCCATGAGCCTTGTACAACCTAGGGTTAGTTTTAGGTTGTGTTGGGACGTCCTCCCACTTCCTTGGCCGCCACCCCTTGCTCCTATATAAGTAGATCCATCTAGTAGTTTTTTCCTTGGGAGATTTGTTTTGTTAGAAGTTAGCCATTGCAACTTCGTGTACTTCGTTTGTGTCAAACGACCAGACCAAGACTGCTTTCGGATACTCACCTTCATCAATACTTCATACATATGCGCAATATTCAGATTGCTTTTATCATATTCTTGCTTGTTCTTCGATTGGTTGCAGGAATAGACCTTTGTGGTCAGGTTGATCGTGCTCCGGCGTGGTCAATAATCTCTCGGAGTTGGTTTAGCGATTGCTAAGGCACAACATCGTGCATGTTTGTAGTCAGATTGTCAAAGTCATCTCCACCAAATCGATAGTTATCATCTCATCGAAAGATCGGGACACCCTCGCCTCTATCATTTTTTGTGCGGAATTTTCGAATTTGGGAAAGATCGGGACACCCTCGCCTCTATCAAGTGGTATCAATTTTTAGCTTGCTCGGTGAGAATTTCCAGTTTTTCCAAGATTAGATTTATTTTCTTACCTATTGTCCAAGAAAAAGCCACAAAAGTTAGATCTATTCATTCTTTGTCCAAGCCAGTCTGAGCCTTTGCAATTTTCTTTTCATTGCTTACATAGTTGAATTATCGGTTGCATCATCGTGTCGAGTTGCTGGTCTTAGTGTCTAGTTCGTTTAGAGTTTCGAGTTTTGTTCACATTAGTCACGCTGCCGCTGCATCGTTATCCCTTCCGCTGTCCACCACGTGCTACCCATCGTTCATTGTCACAATCATAGTTGAGGTCGTTCACATTTTCGCTAGATCCAATCTGCATCTTATCTAGTTTGTCTTGGAAAGAGGGAGAGAGAAAAAAAAGGCAGAGAAAAAAAAGTGAAAAAAGTTTAAAAAGTCTGAGAAAATAAAGGAGAGAAAGAAAAAAAGTGTGAGGACAAAAAAGAGAAGAAAAAAAAACAAAATTCAGATCTATCTAGAGTCAATCTCATAGTTGATTTCAGTAAAACAACCATAACTTCCTCATAAAAATCCGATTTGGCTCCGCGAGTACTCAAATGAAAGCTAGAGACGAGCCGCATCTAACTAGTTGCAGAGACATGTTCAATAGTTGGCACCTCAAAATCGGCGTCTAAATAGGTCTTTTTGCCCTCCGAAGTTTGCAACATAGCTTGATCCAGTTTTTCACGCTAGTTTCAGAATTTTTTGACTCCTCATATCAACTCGGAGCTGAGTGATTCTTCTTGCATTTGAAAGCTTGAGTCAGTGCCAGTTTTGAGAAAAATTATTAGAAAATTGGCACAAACTTTTCCAGAGAAAAGTTTGAGAGAAAGTTGTTGTATATCCTGCTTGGTAGTTGTTTTTCATCATTATCTTTACTGCCGTTGTGATCTTCACTTATATCTTGCTATCCAGAGCTACTTAGTATCCTTCATTGATGCTAGTTGCGCTACGCCATGACCTCATTAGTGTTCTAGGCTCACGTCTCTAGTCCGGTCTAGCCTAGGACCATCACAGTACCATCGTTGAGCGTTTATTCAACATTGCATCTCTGAATTGATTATTGCTAATATTTTGCTACCATATATTTAAGCCTTCCAAGATCCACATATTTCTACACCGTGTATATGTACGTTCCCCTGGCAATCACTTTACACAATCTTTGGAGTTATTTGACACCGCTGGTTGCCTGTCACCACCTACCACATGGTAACAACTTGTAAGATATTGATATTTGCTTTACTGTGAGCACTTTACAACCACATCCTAGTAGTTCACAGGAACATTATTCTCGAATTTTGTTTCTTGTCTCTACTAATCATGACAGGTTCCGGAGATAGAAGTTCTTGGATGATGGACACATCTTCACCATCACGAGAGTTGGGACAGCACACACAAGCACATGGTCAGGTTATCTTTTTATCGTCATTTGAGGGTATATTTAATCCTGCTATTTATCTAGCTTGGGATCTTGAAGTAGAACAAGTTTTTAGTCACCATGACTTTTCTGAACTTGAGCGAGTGCGAGCTGCCACTAGAGCATTTACTGGTTTTGCTTCTGTTTGGTGGAGTGTGCATTGTAAGAAAAACATTGTTAACCAACCCACAACTTGGAAAGATTTGAAATATATAATGAGACAACAATTTTTCCCTCCGTACTATCATCGTCAATTGCTTCGCAAATTTGAAGAATTTAAACAAGGCAACAACACTGTTCATGCTTACTACCAAGAGTTCAAATCTTATATGCATCATGGTGACATAGAAGAATCTGAGGATTATACAATGAATAGATTTTTTGGTAGTTTGAACCATGATATTCAGGCAAGATTTCAGTATATTCCTCTATGCATTACTGGTATGTATGTTCGTGCTTGTACCTTTGAGAGACAGATACAGGAGGATGCATTGGTTGACTACAACTACTACTATTCCAGTTCATGCTCACCACCGCCGGTTGATTCCTCCACCGTTGCACCTACTAGGGCAGCCCCTCCTCGGATTGTGAGCGCGACATCATCTCAAGATTATGGTACATTGTCAATGTCCGTACCTACATCATCTACGTCTTTGCGAGAGGGTAACAATAAAGGTATTGATGATATAACTTTACATGAGAATGATGCATGCCTAGTTAACTTGAATGCATCATGTGTTGAGTTACCTCTTGATTTGAGCACACCAGAATCTTGTTACTGTCATGAATGCGTCATGTGATCAAACAACTGAAATACCAACTATTTTGAGTGCACCCATAGAATTAACTATTGATGCGAAAGATCCAATGTTTAATCATTTTGATATGACCTCTAATCTTGGTGATGATTCTGTGTCAAATGACTTATTGCATGTTTGCTTATTTAAGAATGTTGTAGCATGTAAATTTGATGCAAGTAAGGTTTATTCACCAATGTTGGGATGGTTTAATGATGAACATTGCCAATCCATTGATATGAATAAGAGCTTCACTTATATGTGCAAACTGAGTTGCAATATTTTCATGCCTTCTCCTTCTTGTGATAATATTTCGGCTTTAGATTTTATGAACTATGAAAATTATGCATGTATACATGTGTCATTTGTGCAAAAACCAAGGGAAGTAAAAAATGGATGGCATATACATAAACAACATGTACACCTTGTCTCTTTTGTTAGCCACATTTCATATTAAGCAACGCCGAAGACGGCTTTGTTCTCAAGAAGGGGAGGATGATGAGGACATGACTACCTTGGATACGACCAAAAATATTGCATACATGTATATTTGTGAGGTGATTTCTAATGCAAACTATGCAATAATTTATTTATGTCATCCAGGACAAAAATACTTCACAAACTTTGGTGCCATGTCTAATTGCAGGTGTATGGGACATTTGTACAATCCACATATGAAGATAAGGGGAAAATAGAAAATTAGGTGTTGTTCAAAAAGTCCTCTCACGTCACTTTTGGGTCAAGAGAAGATAGAGTCCAAGTCTCTCACGTTCTGGATTCAAATTCGGACTGCACAGACATACCTGACTCAAAATGCCAACAACTTTTTCATATGGACTCCAAATTGGGTGATTCTTTTTTTGTTTGAAAGTAAATTCCGCGATCTTTCCAACACAATTGGATTCACCTAATAATTCGTCCGGAGCATTGAGTTATGGACGAAACAATCTGACGTTGCAGCAGAATCTGAGTCAAACTACAAGCCCAAAGGTGTTGCATCACCTCCACTTGGGCCCATGAGCCTTGTACAACCTAGGGTTAGTTTTAGGCTGCCTTGGGACGTCCTCCCACTTCCTTGGCCGCCACCCCTTGCTCCTATATAAGTAGATCCATCTAGTAGCTTTTTCCTTGGGGGATTTGTTTAGTTAAAAGTTAGCCATTGCAACTTCGCGTACTTCATTTGTGTCCAACAACCAGACCAAGATCGCTTTCGGATCCCCACCTTCATCAATATTTCATACATATTCGCAATATTCAGATTGCTTTTATCATATTCTTGCTTGTTCTTTGATTGCTTGCAGGAATATACCTTCGTGGTTAGGTTTATCGTGCTCCGGCGTCATCAATAACCTCTTGGAGTTGGATTAGCGATTGCTAAGGCGCAACGTCGTGCATGTTTGTAGTCGGATCGTCAAAGTCGTCTCCACCATATCGATAGTTATCATCTCATCGGGACACCCTCGCCTTTATAATTTTCGGTGGGGAATTTTTGAATTTGGGAAGAACACAACAAAATCAAGCTAGAAAACAAAGGGTAGAGGCTTCAAATTCGTGATCAACCTTACTCTGATACCAAGATGATGTAGGGTAGAAACCTAGATGCCCAATGTTTAATGAAATGGAGGGGATCCTACGAAGAACAGGAGGGGAAACATGAGGGAAATCACGAGGGGAATGAGAGGATACACTCAAATCAATAAGAAATAATCACACATGTGCTAGATCCTCGAAACACAAAGAGATACATGATCCAAAGTCAACAAGGGACGATACATAGGGTAACTAGTTCATCTCTGTGAGGAGGTCTTGAGGGGTCTTCCCGTGAAGGGGTCTTGAATCCAAGATGGATCTTCTCCGTAGAGGCCGCAGTCTCTCTTGATGGAGTAAAGCTCTATCTCAAATGAGCTAAACCTATGTTAACCCTAAAATGGAGGAGGTGGAGGAGTATATATAGTCTAGGGCCACAAAGGGTAAGTGAGGGGCGAAGGGGTACATGAGCCTCGGGACCGTTATACTGTGCGTAGACAGGCGTCGGACATCCGACGGGTGTCGATCGTCCGATCGCTCGCGGGCGTCTGGTCATCCGGAGGAGGCCGGACGTCCGACGTTTTGGCTCGGATGAGGTGGCGCCGGATTTCTGGACGATGTCGGTCATCCAGTGGATGATGGTCGTTGGGCGTCCGACCTTGGTCAATCGTCGAACCGCTGTAGCTTTCGTCGGCTGGTGGGGACTCGAGGCGTCGGATGTCCAGTAGTGTCCGGTCGTCCAATGGCTGTCGGATGTTCGACTGCTGTAGCTTCCTGGAAGCTCCTTCTCTTGCTCCTCGTGCTTGGTGTACTCGTCGTCTTGTCCGTGGTCTTCCTCTTGGTTCCTGGTCATGCATAGCCCATATGTTTGAGTTACTAGCCAGGTCTCACATGTGGAAAAGTGATGGTTCAGAGAGGAGCGAGTTCACCTTGCGTCCAATGGCGTATAGTCGAGGTCTTGTCGTATGTCCTCTTGGGGCATGGGGAATAGTAGTAGTGTACATGGGGATGATCGTAGGATGCTTCGCATCACGCCGCCTCGATGGCATGCGCGTAGACCAGAGGAACCCTTCGGGGTCCACAACACCGTCGTACCGCGGGTGCAGCGCCGGCCTAAACTTCGCGGGCCATTGCACCCGTTGCAGATCGAGGGTGAAACCGGGCAACCAGCGGCACTCCCGTATGCTTCGGGCGGCCATGCCGGCAAGGAGATGCCCGCCATGGGGGCAGCGAAGCAAGGACGGAGCGCGGGCGACGGAGGAGCAGACTTCGACACGCCCCTACCTGGTGTGCCAAATGTGGGATTCAGGGCTCCGCAGACCCAAGAAGGCTCAAACTATAGGGCGTGTGCGAAGATCTCAACCTCTCAAGCTTCAAGCTCGTCACCCCACAACCTAGCCTTGTCGGATTCGCATGAATGGGGAAGAAGACGAACATGGCAGTTTACCCAGGTTCGGGCCACCTTGCGGTGTAAAACCCTACTCCTGCTTTGGGATGGATTGGCCTCACGAGGGGTTCAGGTTGAACAAGTACCGTGGATGAACAGCCTCGTGAGGGCTATTGTGGTGAGGGTGAAAAGGGTTGGATCAGGGATCGATCCCTTCTACAATGGTGGCTAACTTATATTTCTAGTGGCCTCGGTCCTCTTCCCTTGAAACTTAGGCGGGAAGGCATCCCACAACAGCCAATTTCGAAAGGGGACAAGTAGTACATCCAATCCTGACGATAGGTGGTCTTCGCCTGCAAAACTTCTAGTCGTGACGCGGCTGTGGGCTTGGTGATGACATTCGTCCTGTCGAGCCTGCGGTCTTGGTCCTGTTGCACCGGAATGGAAACCTTTGGGAGATTCCTCGGAAACCCACGCCTATCCTTGCCTCCTTAGCACCATAGAGGAAACTACCTCCTCTACGCCCACTGGCGCTTGCCTAGGCTTGGTCTTCATGGCTCACGTCATCGTGGCCTCGGGAGGTTGGGTACTTGGATCTAAATATCCACTCCTCAAGAGGTCGCTTGGGGAGGGCGCTCCCTCTGGAGGTCTTGGTGTCATCCGCCTTGCGAGGCCAGGGCCCTCGCGAGGGTCTTGTCTTGGTTGTCTTGCAGATGGGTCATACCAGGCCGTCGAGCGAGCCATGCCATGGGCCGCAGGCAGGCAAGTCTAGGTACCCTGGTTCCCAGAACACCGACAGTGACTTTGTCACCAAGAAACACTTTTTCATCGCACAATGAGCTCTACATCAAGAAAGTGAAGCTTTGGGTGATCACATCAAGCAACTCACCACCGACTTACGTCAACTGAAGCAAGAAACCGGGACTACCTCGACGCCAAGCTCTCAAAGCAAATGTAAGAATTCCGCAACATGATAGTGAGCCGCGCATCTCCTCAACCTCTTCCCCAAGACGGCGCCACTCAAGTTGTCACTCTTCGACCTACTCTTCTTCGGATGCGAGTCCTCGAGCGCGTTCTCCTCTCCGCACCAACAATCAAGATCTCCAAGCTCAAGAAAATGCATTCCATGGCAATGGGTTGCATGACCGCGTCCGAGCACGTGAAAGAGCGAGACGTCAAGAACAAGACATCGGGCACCAAGAGCAACCTCCACAACCGCAACGTCAAGCACCTCGTGACGGAGATGCAATCCGACAAGAACAAAGGAGCCATGAAGAACAAGCGCTCGAAGCTCAATGTGCACTCGGCGAGTCCACCAGAGCGTCGCCAAGCACAACCGCCAAGTGCGTGAACCGGAAGTACTTCGCCAAGAACGTCAAGATGAAGTCGCTCTCCATGAGGAGCAACAAGAAAGAAGAAACCAGGCACACATGCCGCGTCCTAATCAGCAAGGCCATCAAGATAAGCGTGACATTGTCGACCCCCCTCGCACCAAGCATGATACCACCATTGTCCACATGATGAAGAACAATGCTATGACAAGATCGAGTTCACCATTCCCAAGTTCTCCAGAAGCAATGACACCGAGGAGTATATGTCATGGGCATTGAAGGTCGACAAGATATACCGTCTTCACAATTACGACGAGGAAACGAAAATTGCAATGGCCTCCCTCGAGTTCCAAGACTACGTTCTCATATGGTGGGAACAAGTGATAGCAAGACGCCAAGAGCGAGGCGAACCACCAATCACGACATGGACACAAATGAAGGATGTTATGAGAGCTCACTTCGTGCCTACACACTACACCCGAGATCTCTTCAAGAAGTTACAACTCCTCAAGCAAGGCATGAAGATGATGGAAGAATACTACCAAGAAATGGAGATTGCCATGATAAGGGCAAATGTCAAGGAAGATGACGAGCAAACTACGGCACACTTCTTGACTGGCTTCAATCATCCAATAAAGAAGATCGCCGACTTCCAACCTTACTCCAACCTTCTCGAGCTAGTTCACCAAGAAATCAAGGCCAAGCTCCAAGTGCAAGATGATTTCAAATATGACAAGTACTCGTCTAAGAACTACGACTCTTACCCTCAAGCTCCCACTATTGTAACGCCCCAAGACCGTTGCGCCAGGTGTCTTCCAGTTATTCGCTGTTGTTGCCTTGTCATTTGTTTGCATGTCATGCATTTCATATCATGTCATCATGTGCATTTCATTTGCATGCGTGTTCGTCTCATGCATCTGAGCATTTTCCCCGTTGTCCGTTTTGCATTCCGGCACTCCTATGTCATCCGGCGCCCCCTTGTTGCTTCTTGTCGTGTGTGGGTGTTAAACTTTCTCGGAATAGATCAAGATTTGCCAAGCGTCCTTGGTTCACTACCGGTAGACCGCCTGTCAAGTTTCGTGCCATTTGGAGTATGTTTGATACTCCAACGGTTAACCGAGGAATCGTAAAGGCCTCGTGTGTGTTGCAGCCCAACACCCCTCCAAGTGGCCCAACAACCCATCCAAACCCCCTCCATCCTCTCAGTCGTTCGATCACGATCGCGTGGCCGAAAACCACACCTCATTTGGACTCTCCTAGCTCCCTCTACCTATAAAAACACCCCCCCTCCAAAATTCGCGGTGCAAACCCTAACTTCCACCTCCCTTTGCGCTACCGGACAATTTCTCTGCGACGGACATGTCCGCGCTATCGTCCCCGACGAATCCGCTGCCGCCACATCACCTTCTCTCTCCTCCCACCGCGCGAGGCCCGCCGGACCCGGATTAGGCCCGCCGGGCCATCCGGCCGCGCCGCCGGCCCGCGCCCGCCCCGGCGTCTCCCTCATCGCGCAGCCTCCACCGTCGGCCGCCCGCCGCCGCCTTCGCCCAACGTCGCCGTCCGCCGCTCCCCGCCGCCACGCCGGCCGCCGCCTCCTCCACAGCACCGCCCCGCCGCCTGCGCCCGAGTGTGCCCGCGCGCCGCCCGTGGACTCCGCTCGCCGCCGCCAGGAGCTCTGCCCGCCGCCGCCGCACCGCGCCGGAGACGCCGCCGGGAGTCCGAACCGCCTTGCGCCGCGCCTCCGCCACCCCAAGCTTCTCTCGCCGGCGCCGCTACCTTCGCCCGCTGACCCCGCCGGACTCCACACCGCCGACCCGAGCTCGTCGGCCTTTCCTCCTCCAGACGCCGTTCCCCGCCGTCGTTGTAGCTGTGAGCTCGCCGGAGCGCACCGCCGCCCAGATCTGGTTAGGTGGACCAGATCCACCCATCCTGCCAACCAAACGCCTCTCCATCTCCGAATCTCTCCATCCCGCACCGCTCCGTCCCGATTCTTCGAGGTTGAATTTCTCTAAGTCCCCAGTTCTGCAATATTTTGTGGCTAACTTCATCATGTCATAACTTTGTGCTCGCTGCTCTGTTTTGCGTGGATGAGATATCAAAATGTTCGTTAGGATGTCCTCTTCATTTCGTTCCATTGTGCCATGCTCGTTTGAGTCCATCTTGATGCCCAAATTGCTATTGCAAGAGTGCTTCATAATGTTAGGTGATGTTTCTTATCAGATTATGAGCATTTGTCATTTTTGTCATGTTTATTGTGTGCTGCATATGGTCATGAGCTCTACATGTGTTTTGGGCTATGCCATGCCATCTTTACAGGGGTGTATGCCATGTATTTTTTTGATCAATGTGGTGACTAGCACATGCATGCAAAGTAGCTCTCGTGATATTGCTGATTTCAGGGACTTAGAATTTCACTAAGTCATTGCTCTGCTGTTATTTTTAAGCGATGTGTTCATGTTGCTACAGAGATATCCATGCTTCTTTTGAGTATGTTCAGTAAGGATGATTGGGGCATATGGTTGTTCTCTATCCATCCATGTCCTTGTTTGCATTTATGGATTACCCTAGCATGACTCAATCTTGCTCTACTTTTGCTATAAAATGTTCCTGGCAGATTGTTTACATGTTAATCAATTTTGCCAAGGTTGTTGTAGTTGATCCATGCATGCTATGAGATTGTTCTTGCCATGTTTAGCTTCTTGATCATGTCTTCTTGCTGATAGTATGCTTAGTTTGTCATACCATGCCTTGTGTTGAGTGCATCGAGCTTGCAAACATGCCTTCATAATTCTGTTTATGCCATGTCCAGTTTTCTGCAAAGTCTGAATCTGTTAACAAAACTTGCTATGTTTACATGGGTGCCATCATATCTTCTGGTCCTTTTTGGCTTATGGCCAGTAAGGGACTTTTGTTATATGCTTTGAGTAGATTCATGCCATGCCTTGTATTGCTTTGATCTAATCCTGTAACATGTTGTTATCTTGGTCTAAATATTGCTTCCTGATGTTAATTCCTGACATGTTAGTATTTTCACTAAGTTTGTGATGTTGATATCTTTTGCACTTTTGCCATGCTTGTTTGAACCTGCTCTTGTGTGATTTAGCCGTAGCTCAGTGTTCATCTTTTGTCAAGAATCTTGAGTAGATCACTATCATATGCTTTGTTGCTATGTTGGAGTGCATTAGCTTAGTTTCTTATTGCATTCTATATGGCATCGTGCTGTTAATCGCATAATTGTGCCATTCTTGTTTTGCTTGCCATTTGCAAACCGTGCATCCGATTCCGGTGATCCTTATATCAATCTCAAAAGAAATCAACTCATCTTTCCAGCGGCGCACTTGGTTTGCCAAGTTGATGCCTGGTTCAATCTCTTCCTTCCAGAGCTCGCATATGCATTGCATATCACATCCCGCATATCATGCCATGTTTTGCATCATGTTGCTTGCGCATTGCACCGTGTTTGATTGTTGGTCCTTTTCTTGTGTTCTTGCTTTAGGTAGAGCCGGGAGACGAGTTTGTGTTCGAGGAACCCATTGAGTACGCTTATGAGGATCAAGCTTACGTCAACTCGGAGAACTTTGCTCGCTCTATTGCTATGCCGCGATACCTAGCACTTGCTATATCATGCCTCCCATTTTGCCATGTCAAACCTCTAACCCACCTTGTCCTAGCAAACCGTTGATTGGCTATGTTACCGCTTTGCTCAGCCCCTCTTATAGCGTTGCTAGTTGCAGGTGAAGATGGAGTTTGTTCCTTGTTGGAACATGATTATTGTTGGGATATCATTATTATATCTTGTCTATTTTAATGCAACTATATACTTGGTAAAGGGTGGAAGGCTCGGCCTTATGCCTGGTGTTTTGTTCCACACTTGCCGCCCTAGTTTCCGTCATACCGGTTGTCGGTGTCAAAACCGGCGGATCTCGGGTAGGGGGTCCCGAACTATGCGTCTAGGCCGGATGGTAACAGGAGGCAGGGGACACGATGTTTTACCCATGTTCGGGCCCTATTGATGGAGGTAAAACCCTACGTCATGCTTGATTAATATTGATGATATGGGTAGTACAAGAGTAGATCTACCACGAGATCAGAGAGGCTAAACCCTAGAAGCTAGCCTATGGTATGATTGTATGTTATGGTTGTTGTCCTACGGACTAAAACCCTTCGGTTTATATAGACACCGGAGAGGGTTAGGGTTACACAAGGTCGGTTACAAAGGAGGAGATATCCATATATGTATTGCCTAGCTTGCCTTCCACGCCAAGTAGAGTCCTATCCGGACACGAGACGAAGTCTTCAATCTTGTATCTTCATAGTCTAACAGTCCGGCCAATGGAGATAGTCCGGCTGTCTGGAGACCCCCTAATCCAGGACTCCCTCAGTAGCCCCTGAACCGGGCTTCAATGACGATGAGTCCGGCGTGCTGTATTGTCTTCGGCATTGCAAGGCGGGTTCCTTCTCGGAATACATCACAGAAGAATTTGAATACGAGGATAGTGTCTGACCATGCAAAATAAGTTCCACATTCCACCGTAGAGAGAATAATATTTTCGCAGATCTAATTTGCTGGCTTGTTTCGGCAGCATGACGTTATGTCATGGCCCGGTGATTATTCGAACCGTTTCTTTTAACCAGCCCCGCACATAACGCGAGGTAGTTTTTCGACACGTCTTGTCAAAGCAAAGATCGTGTCCCCTTATTATGGGATTCTCATCAATTGCGGCGCTTGGGGATAAGCAAGTTTTACCAGGCAAGTGGGGACGCTTAGTTTCGTCCACCCATATAAAGGGATAAGGATTCACCTTTCTATCCACGCCTTCTTCCTCCTTTGCTCATCCATTTTCGCACACTCGAGCTCTAGCGCCCAAGTCCGCACTTCCCACCTCGACCTTCTCCAGTCATGTCCAGAGCGGGAGGCAAGTGGATGGTCTCCTCTGTCACGGAGGGAGACATCAAGAAACTGAGGAGAGCTGGATACCTGCCCGGCAACATCGCGCACCGGCTCCCTGATGAGGGGCAGCTCATCCCCACCCCCAGGCCCCATGAGAGGGTAGTATTCCTCACCCATTTCCTCCGCGGACTGGGATTCCCTCTCCATCCCTTCGTCCGGGGGCTCATGTTCTATTACGGCCTGGATTTCCATGATCTGGCCCCGAACTTCGTCCTCAACATCTCGGTGTTTATCGTCGTGTGCGAGGCCTTCCTCCGCATCAAGCCCCACTTCGGCTTATGGCTAAAGACCTTCAATGTCAAGCCGAAGGTGGTGGGCAGCCGCCAGGCGGAGTGCGGAGGCGCCATGGTGGGCAAGATGCCCAACATAACATGGCTCGAGGGCTCCTTTGTGGAAACCATAAATGGGTGGCAATCGGTGTGGTTCTATATCACCGAGCCACGCGACCCTGCATGGGCAGTGGCCCCCGAGTTCCGATCTGGCATCCGCACGCGACTCACCTCCTAGAAAGAGAAGGGCCTGTCCTAGGGTAATTCGAAAGAGCTGACCGGACTCCAAACATGTATCCAAAACATGGTGGAAAAGAAGCTCAAGCTTGTCAACATAGTCCAAGTTATGCTCATCCGCCAGATACTCCCGTGCCAACAACGGGAGTTCAACTTGTGAGAGTTCAATCCGGCGCAGCACCGAACTCTGAACAGGCTCTTCAACACGACTCATGAAGACGCCTGGAGGGTGCTATTCAAAAGCACCGAGGCCCCCCCCCTATTACTGAGGATCGCGGATTCAGCGCGAAGCGCCAAGCCAGTGCGGTAAGCTGCTTTACCTTTCACAGGATACTTGCTTTTTATATAGATTGACTCTATGCGGGATCTAAACTCCCGTACCTTTGACAGGACTGGCAGAAGATGGCCGGACAGATCGACTGTTCGGCTCCTTTGCCCGAAGGCCCCGTAGACGCTCTTTTGGCGAAGATGCTGACTCCGGACCATTATAAGGTACCGGAGAAGACCAAGAAGGCCAAGGGAACCCGAAAGAGGTCCCGACGCCAGGCGTCGTCGGACTCACCGTCCGATGACTCTGTGGCGCACTCTTCCCCTGAAGACGAGGAAGAGGAAGAAGAAGGTGCTCCCCCACCGACTGGGGGAGACAAGAAAAGGAAGGCGGCTCCAAGTGGGGAGGCCGAAGGGTCCAAGAAGGGAAGGACTCTCCTTCTGGACAGTTCCACCGCCGCCGACGAAGGCGAGGACGAGTGGTTGCCCAGGGTCAAGCCCCCGGGGAGATCGTAAGTATTCGGATACCAGAGTAACTCATAGGGTTCCATTGTCGCACTGCTTTCCCTAACGCCGAACGCAATTATGCAGGCCACCACGAGCTAGTATCGATGTATCATCGGACGGCTCCTTGGGCTTGTCAGACATGGATAGAGATCCAGTCCCGACCGCCACCTCCCCTCATCCTGCCGACGATGCTGACGTGTTGTCTCAAGAGGCACCAGATCAAGGGGAGACAGTCCCGGAGGCGCCTCAAGGCGACCTTCCGGACTCCGGGAGCCGAGGGGACGGGGCCCCTGAGAGCTCCGAGTTCGGCCCTCAGCCGAACACCGCGCCGGACCCTCCAGCGGTTCTGGGCTCGGGCAGGCGGCCTCCTTCTAAGAGGGGCAAGACGCCTGTACCGGTGACCTCTGTCCATCCAGAGGCACCGGACAATCTGCTGGAAGCGCTTTGCAGTGCTTCCATCGACGAGGAGCACCGCACTATCTTGAGTGCGGTGATCCAGAAGGTTCAGTCCGCCAAGAGCGGATTGACTGAAGCCTATGCCAGCCTTCTAACAGGCTTCGAGGTAAGTGTTTTAAAATGTAGTAGAAATATTACCGCATAGACAGTAGCCCCTGATAGTTTGTTCGATGTTCACAAAGAAAAGCCGAACAGAGGATCAAATAATATCGCAGGAGTCTAATATAAGTATGTCAATATGCGTATGCAGGCTTCGCTGCTGGCGTCTGCCGCACTGACTGCGGAGGTCGCCGTACTGAAGCAGGACCTCGAGGGGTCCAATAAAGAGCTCGGCCTTGCCAAGAGGCAGCTCGAAGAGAACAAGGGTAAGTAATACCCCGTCTATAGATATGTATATATAAAAAAAGGACGCGATTGCAAAATGACAGGATCATTGTATGTTTGCCAGGGGCCACGACCGAGGTGGCGACCCTAAAACAAGCGCTGACCCAGGCCGAAGATACAATGGCCATGGAGCGCACCGAGCGAGAGAAGCACGAGGCTTGGGTGGGTGAGGTGCAGCAAGAGCTCCAGGCTCTTGTGGCGAAGCATGAAGCATTGGAGCTTGACTCCAAGACACGGGAGTCTGAGCTTGCCGCGGCCCTCGAGAGTGTAAAAAGTGCCAAGGCCGAAGCCCAAAAGGCCCTCCAAGAGATTGACGCGATGAAGAAGATAGCGGCGGGTAAGGCTTTCTATATGCAAAGCAAGCATGTAAAAGTAAATTACCGATTACTTACCCGGATCCGGAGCTCTTCAGGAGCATTCGCAGATTTGCAACGCAGTGTGTCCGATGCCGCACAATTTTACCAGGCCGAGGACAGAAGCTCGACGGAGAAGCTGTTCTGGTCTCACTATGCTGAGGCCGAACATCCGGTGCCAATGAGCGACCAGCTGAACCAGATGGTCGAGCTACATAAGGCGGCCGATCAGGCCATGAAGAGCTTTATAGTCCGGTTGTGGTCTGGCGACGCCCTTCCGAACAGCTTCTTCGGCCTGGTGAGGCGGCTTGTGGATGCCTGCCCGCGGCTGGAGGTCGTCAAGTGATCTGTCTGCATTGAAGGTGCACGTAGGGCTTTTGCCCATGTGAAATTGCAGTGGGTCAAGCGAGACGTCGTGAAGCTGATCAAGGAGGGGCCGCCAGAGGGCAAGGAGCACCGCCACCCCGAGATGTACTATGAGTGTGTTCTACCGGGTGCCCGTCTCATCACGGATGAGTGTTCAAAATATGTAATATTTGAGTAAACTTGCTCGTTTTATCCTGTATTTATGAAAACATGTTTCATATGCGCTATGCAACGCTTGTTTGAATTTAAAATATTACCTTCTGTTTGGCTGTTTATCCAATCCGAGAGATGGCTAGTCCTCGGCTTCTGCCCCCATGCCACGAGTGCTGGGGTGTTCGGGATAAACCTGAGCACTCTTGTTCCCATATTTGGGTCCTTCGAGGGAGGTGCTCAGCACAACGAACAAGGCAACCGGACTAATAATGCTTTATCACTCTCACTTAGCCATAGAATTCTATAATTTTAAATTTCAGCGAAGCCCCTGGTATTCGGAAGACCAAATTCGGGGCGCGATACACGCCTGTAAGCCAGACAGGGCCGGCCCCTCGCTCTAAGCGGCATAAGTCTTTAGGGACTCGAAAAACCTCGCCGAACAGTGACCAGTCTCTCGCCTTATCATGACAGTTAGTTTTAGCTTTCTCTACTGAGGTGCTAAGCCTGGCAGAACCGGGGCACAGTCACAGTATTTCTCCTAGCGCTACCTTAGCCGATAGAGCGGAACGTAAGGTACCAAAACATAGGAGCCAGGCAAAGCCAACATTTGACCAAAGACATGATTCGGAGCTGATGCATATAATGCTATAAGTTCGGGGTGCCGCAATTGTGAAAGTGTTCGGACTTTTCACACCGTATTGTGGGGTATGTAAGCCCCTGGTGTGTTGGCCGTACCAGAGTGTACGGTTGCAAGGCATCATTAATGAACATATATATATATATATATATATATATATATATATATATATATATATATATATATATATATATATATATATATATATAAGAAAAAGGCAATAATTGCCATAATGTCATGCATTGTTTATGAAAAAATTGCGTTAAAGCAGCGTGATACAGATAGTGCGATAAGCAAAGAGTAGGACTAAGTCCCTTCCAAGGGCAAGCTGAGGAATGATATTAAATTGAATATGTCACTCGTTACTATAATCAACCTGGGAATTCCGTGATATGACGTAGCTGTCTGCCTCCTTGGTTGCTGCATCATGTGTTCGGCAATAGTGCTGCCGGACAGTGTTTCCAGATATTAAGGTCCTGAAAGAAAAAGAAAAATAACCAAATGGGAAGCCCCTAGTGCGGTTTAGGCCGCGTTTTGGGGCGTGCCGTAGTTGTGCCCCCCTCCCCACCTGTGCCCATGGTATTTTTAGTGCGTGATTATGTACGAGCGGCATGAGTTTCGCCGCTGGGCTGGGATTGGGGTGGCCGCCGTATTGCTATGCGAGCTTAGATCGCGCCAGGCGGTCTATTTGCCGATTGCCCCGAGCACGCTTGAAGGTGTCCGGGATGTGAAGCGCCGAACTAGTTGATTGCCTTGAGAGGCTGCTTTGCACTTCTGCTACGAGGGCAGCGGTGTGCTCCTCTGTTCGGAGTGAGCGCTCTGTGTTTCCATTGACTGTAATAACTCCGCAAGGTCCTGGCATCTTGAGCTTGAGGTATGCATAATGCGGTACCGCATTGAATCTAGCAAATGCGGTTCGCCCGAGCAGCGCGTGATAACCACTGCGGAACGGGACTATATCGAAGTTAACTCTTCGCTTTGGAAGTTATCCGGGGATCCGAAGACCACTTCCAGTGTAATTAAGCCTATGCAATGGGCCTCTACACCTGGAATAACACCCTTAAAGGTCGTTTTTGTGGGTTTGATCCTTGAGGTGTCTATACCCATTTTGCGCACTATGTCCTGATAAAGCAGGTTCAGGCTGCTACCGCCATCCATAAGGACTCGAGTGAGGTGAAATCCGTCAATCATTGGGTCTAGGACTAGTGCGGCGAATCCGCCATGACAGATAGTAGTGGGGTGGTCCCTGCGATCGAAGGTGATCGGGTAGGAGGACCAAGGGTTGAACTTTGGGGCGACTGGCTCTAATGCATATACGTCCCTGAGCGCACGCTTCCGCTCCCTCTTGGGGATGTGGGTCGCGTATATCATGTACACCGTCCGCACTTGCGGCGGAAACCTCTTCTGTCGTCTAGTGTGCGGCTGCCGGGGCTCCTCCTCGTCATCGCTATGCGTCCCCTTGTCCTTGTTTTTTACAATTAACTTGTCGGCCTGCTTGAACACCCAACAATCCCTGTTGGTGTGATTGGCTGGCTTGTCTGGGGTGTCGTGTATTTGACATGAGCGATCGAGTATACGGTCCAAGCTAGACGGACCCGGCGTACTTTGTTTGAATGACTTTTTCCGTTGACCGGGTTTAGAGCCTTTGAATCCGGGGTTGACTGTTGTATCCTTAGTGTTTTCGTTGTTAATGCGGCGCTTATGCTTGTTGCGACGTGACCTGCTATTGCCGTCCTTGGTATCTGAGGTACCATGGTTCTTTGATATGTTATTACTGCGAGCTAGCCAGCTGTCTTCTCCCGCACAAAAGCGGGTCATGAGCATCGTGAGAGCTGCCATATATTTTGGCTTTTCCTGACTGAGGTGCCGGGCTAGCCACTCGTCTCGGATGTTGTGCTTGAAAGCCGCTAAGGCCTCCGCATCCGGACAGTCGACGATTTGATTTTTCTTTGTAAGGAACCGAGTCCAGAATTGCCTGGCCAACTCTTCTGGCTGCTGAATTATGTGGCTCAAATCATCGGCGTCTGGTGGTCGCACATTAGTGCCCTGAAAGTTGTCAAGGAATGCGGCTTCCAGATCTTCCCAACAGCTAATGGAGTCTGCTGGCAAGCTGTTAAGCCAATGTCGCGCTGGTCCTTTGAGCTTTAGTGGGAGGTATTTGATGGCGTGTAAGTCATCGCCGCGGGCCATGTGGATGTGGAGGAGGAAGTCCTCAATCCATACCACGGGATCTGTTGTGCCGTCATATGATTCAATATTTACATGTTTGAAACCTTCTGGGAATTGATGTTCCATTACTTCGTCTGTGAAGCATAAGGGGTGTGCGGCGCCTCTGTATTGGGCTATATCTCGACGCAGCTCGAATGGGTCTTGCCCGCTGTGTTCGGCCCAGCCGGATTTGCTTTTACTGTATCCGGCGTGACCTTTGTCGTCACGCAGAGTGGTGCGCCCTCGTGATTCGTAGATCGATCTTGAATGCCTTGCCTTGTCCTCCAATATGTCTCGCAGGTCTGGCGTATCTCCCCGTGCCTTTTTATTTGAATGGCCTTGGGGTGGAGGCTGAGCTTTTGGCTGGAATGCCTCTCTATCGCGGCCGCGAGGTGGCCGATCAGCCGTATCATACACTTCTTCCTCCAGTCGGGGTAGTAACCTGTGCCTTGGGTAACTCTTGGAGGGGCGCCCGAGTTTATATTCCTCGGCCGCGAGGACTTCAGTCCATTTGTCAGCTAGCAGATGTTGATCAGCTTGAAGCTGCTGCTGCTTTTTCTTCAGGCTATTTGCCGTGGCCGTAAGCCGGCGCTTGAAGCGCTCTTGTTCGACGGGATCCTCTGGTACGGCGAATTCATCGTCGCTGAGGCTTGCCTCGTCTTAGGAGGGGGGCATGTGATCATCCTCCTCCTCTCCATCTGCCACTCTCTCAGGAGAGCTGGCTCCTTCATCCTCCTGCTCTAAATCTTGCTGGAGGGGATTGTTGTTGTCTTCCGCACTATCCGGAGTGTTATTATCTCCTGTGCCGGTATCACCACTTTCCCTTTGGCGGGACTTAGAGCGGCGCCGCTGACGTCGGCGCTTGGGTTGCTTCTTGGAGGGGTCATCCTCCGCTATCTCGTCGCCATTGCCTTCGTTGGGTGTATCCACCATGTATATGTCATATGACGAGGTGGCTTTCCAGTGCCCTATAGGTGCCAATTCATGTTCGTCACCTACATCGTCGTCCATACCGTCGATGTCTTCGGAGTCAAAGTCGAGTATGTCGGTTAAATCATCGACAGTGGCTACGAAGTGGGTGGTGGGTGGGCGTCGAATTTCTTCGTCGTCCGCATCCCAATCCTGTTGGCCATAATCCGGCGAGGGCTCTCCTAACAAAGAGAGAGACCTTAGTGAATTCAGAATGTCGCCAAAGGGCGAGTGTTGAAAGATATCCGTGGCGGTGAATTCCATGATCGACGCCCAATCGGATTCGATTGGCATGGGCGCGGATGGTTCAGAGTCCAGAAAAGAGTCCGGCACCTCGGAGTCACGGGCTGCGTAGAGGATTATGCTGGTGTTTGGCTCCATGGCCATCGAGACTGCAGCCCCTAAGGTGGTGTCTAGCCACTTGTCCTCGATTGGCGCAGTTGGCTCCGAGCTAAGGGTCGAAGCTGATGTGGGCGCGACCTCTGGGGTACTGTTCGGCGGTAGAGCTAGGTCATACCCATCACGACAGTGCAGCGCGCCCGGCTGTGGCTCGAATCCGTTGAAGAGCAAGTCTCCGCGGATGTCAGCCGTGTAGTTCGAACTTCCAAATCTGACCTGATGGCCAGGGGCGTAGCTTTCAATCTACTCCAGATGGCCAAGCGAATTAGCCCGCAGAGCAAAGCCGCCGAATACGAAGATCTGTCCGGGGAGAAAAGTCTCACCCTGGACCGCATCGTTATCGATGATAGTAGGAGCCATCAAGCCTAACGGCGATGACACAGAGGAACTCTCAATGAAAGAACCAATGTCGGTGTCAAAACCAGCGGATCTCGGGTAGGGGGTCTCGAACTGTGCGTCTAGGCCGGATGGTAACAGGAGGCAGGGGACACGATGTTTTACCCAGGTTCGGGCCCTCTTGATGGAGGTAGAACCCTACGTCCTGCTTGATTAATATTGATGATATGGGTAGTACAAGAGTACATCTACCACAAGATCAGAGAGGCTAAACCCTAGAAGCTAGCCTATGGTATGATTGTATGTTATGGTTGTTGTCCTACGAACTAAGACCCTTCGGTTTATATAGACAATGGAGAAGGTTAGGGTTACACAAGGTCGGTTACAAAGGAGGAGATATCCATATACGTATTGCCTAGCTTGCCTTCCACGCCAAGTAGAGTCCCATACGGACACGAGACGAAGTCTTCAATCTTGTATCTTCATAGTCTAACATTCCGGCCAATGGAGATAGTCCGGCTGTCCGGAGACCACCTAATCCAGGACTCCCTCACCGGTGTTATGTTCCTTGATTTTGCGTTCCTTACGCAGTTGGGTTATAATGGGAACCCCTTGACAGTTCGCTTTGAATAAAACTCCTCCAGCAAGGCCCAACCTTGGTTTTACCATTTGCCACCTAAGCTTTTTCCCTTGGGTTCTGTAGACTGAAGGGTCATCTTTATTTTAAACCCCCGGGCCAGTGCTCCTCTGAGTGTTGGTCCAACCTGTCAGCCGCCGGTAACCACCAGGGGCAACTCTGGGTTGGTCTACCGGAAGTTTGGACAATCCGGTGTGCCCTCAGAACGAGATATGTGCAGCTCCTATCGGGATTTGTCGGCACATTCGGGTAGCTTTGCTGGTCTTGTTTTACCATTGTCGAAATGTCTTGTAACTGGGATTCCGAGTCTGATCGGGTCTTCCTGGGAGAAGGAATATCCTTTGTTGACCGTGAGAGCTTGTGATGGGCTAAGTTTGGACACCCCTGCAGGGTTTTGAACTTTCGAAAGCTGTGCCCGCGGTTATGGGAAGATGGGAATTTGTTAATATCCGGTTGTAGAAAACCTGACACTTAACTTATTTTAAAATGCATCAACCGTGTGTGTAGCCGTGATGGTCTGTTTCCGGCGGAGTCCGAGAAGTGAACACGGTCTCGTGTTATGCTTGAACGTAAGTAGTTACAGGATCACTTCTTGATCATGATAGTTTATCGACCATGCTTTGCTTCTCTTCTCGCTCTCATTTGTGTAAGTTAGCCACAAGATATGCTAGTGCTTCTTGCAGCTCCACCTCACTACCCTTTTCCTACCCATAAGCTTAAATAGTCTTGATCTCGCGGGTGTGAGATTGCTGAGTCCTCGTGGCTCACAAATTACTTCCTAAACCAGTTGCAGGTGCCGATGATAACCGTGCATGTGACGCAACCAAGCTCAAGGAGGAGATCGATGAAGTTCATGTTTGTTGTGTTGTTTCGTTTCCAGATGATCAGTAGTGGAGCCCTGTCGGGGCGATCGTGGATCTAGCATTAGGGGTGGTCTTTCTTTATCTTTGGTTCTGTAGTCGGACCTTGATTGTATTCTGGATGATGTAATGCTTTCTTTATGTATTGTGTGAAGTGGCGATTGTAAGCCAACTCTTTATCCCTTTCTTATTCAGTACATGGGATGTGTAAATATTACCCCTCTTGCGACATGCCTACTATGTGGTTATGCCTCTAAGTCGTGATCCGACACGTGGGAGATATAGCCACATCGTGGGTGTTACAAGTTGGTAATCAGAGCCTTCCCCGACTTAGGAGCCCCCTGCTTGATCAAATCGCTGGCGTTGTTGAGTCTAGAAAAAATGTTTTGAGTCTTTTAGGATTATATATATCGGAGAGTAGGATTCTTTTTACTCCTCAGTCCCTTCGTCGCTCTGGTGAGGCCTCCTGGCATAGAGTTTTGACCCTTCTCTTCTCAAATTTTCACTAAATTTTTTTTAGGATCACGCGGGTATCTTGGAATCGTTCCGATGGTTTTGTGATGAGAACATTGTTCTTGGTGCCTCCTCACATTTAGGGGATGTGGCAGTGTCCCGGGGAGTTGAGCACCGAGGTGTTGTCGTCACAATTTTATCGTTGCAGTTCTGGAATACCTGAGTTCGCCGACATCGAAAATCTCTTTTATGAAGTTGTTGGTGAGATAACCTCGAGGCCACCCATTACTAGGGTGGGAGTTCGGGAGTATTGCCATAACTCGTATAACGGATGCTTTTCGAAGGTTGAGGTAAACGATTTCTGAAGGTTTCTTTGTTATGTTTTGAAGGATGGATACAGCTGGATGTAGGGTTTTCTAGTTCTGGGTGAGATATTATGCTTCCCCTGTATCCCCAACACCTGATTGCATAACTAGAAAGTTTCGGAAGTTTATAGGTGGGAATTCAAGTAGCTCCTAGAATTTCTTTCCAACAAACAGATGATACGATATGGAGTCTATCATATGTTTGTTCCGGCTTATTCTGCAAGCCAATCCTTTGTTTTTGTTTTGAGTTGTGGTATTCGAGTTGCTTCAATGTCAAGTGTTGATTACATGCCTTCCCTAAGTGGTGTTCTCATATTCCTATATGAATACAAATACTTTTTGATCATCTAGGTTGTCATGTCAATTCTTTCCAACCGGTGCGATTCTCTTCAAGATGATCATATCATTTTTCCCATTCGCAAGATCCAATCTCAGTTTTTCCTCAACGGTGTTTGTTTCATCCGTCTCCAAGTTGCCTTTGTTTTCCTGCCCTCCCACCCTTTTTCTTCGAGGACTCGGATTTCTTAATCAAGTATCAATTTTATTCATGTGAAGACTCTTCATTCCTTTCCTTCAATGTTTTTATCCGGTCATTCTCAAGAGGATACTAACGGAGCTTCAAGTTATCATTATTCGTTCTCTTTCTTCTCCGGTGGATTCAATTCAAGCTTTGTCGATCATATCCTTTCCTCGTTTCAAATGCTTTCTCATGCCGGTGCACCTTTTAATCATTCACTTCTCGCTATTCAATTTTTCCGGAGTGCTGAAGATATCGTGAAGATTCGTGTTTCCACTCTGCATTCCTTCAAGCTCTTTCGAGAATATTACCTCATTAAAGCCATTTAATTTAGCTGGTGCAATCTCCCTTTCAAGAAAATCGTTCAACGGTGTTTCTTTTGAGTGGGCCCTAACCCACAGGTCTTTTCCCAGGATCTTACCTGACTCCTCTATTTTCCCGGAGTTATTCTCAAATTCATTTCACAGTCTGACGTAAGAATGAATTATCATCAGTCATATGTATTTCTCCAAGATCGGTCAAATTCTTTTCATCGTTGGCTCAATCTCTTCGCTTTTCATTCTCCCGGAGTGTCTAAACAATTCATGGTGGTGTTTCTCGTCGTCATTCTCAGATTTTGAAGACTGAAGAAGAGTTTCTCTTAAATATTGCTCCATTCTCTTCAAGATTCATGGTTCTATCTTGATGCCCTCCTCTCGTAATTGTTTTGATTGCGAGAATTCTTTTCACCTATCCGGAGCAATTCATGAGTCTTTTCAGTTTGATTCATCGAAGGCCATCATTTCGGGGTTATTCATTCTCAGCTTTCAGCTCTCATTCTCCAAATCTTACCGCAGCTTCGTTCAAGTATCCCCTTGTAACGCCCTCGATGCGGCTATATCTCCCATGTGTCGAAGCACGACTTAGAGGCATAACCGCATTGAAAGCAATGTCGCAAGTGAGGTAATCTTCACACAACCCATGTAAACAAGTAAAGGGGAAAAGATACATAGTTGGCTTACAATCACCACTTCACACAAATACATAAAAAAACATTACATCATCCAAATACAATCAAGGTCCAACTACGGAACCAAAATAAAAGAAGACTACCCCAAATGCTACACAGATCCCTGATCGTCCCGACTGGGCTCCACTACTGACCAACTAGAACGAAACAACACAAAGGACAAGATCTTCATCGAGCTCCTCCTTGAGCTTGGTTGCGTCACCTGCTCCGTAACATCGGCACCTGCAAACTGGTTTTGTAAGTATCTGTGAGTCACGGGGACTCAGCAATCTCACACCCTCGCGATCAAGACTATTTAAGCTTATAGGTAGGGTAAAAGGTATGATTTGGAGCTGCAGCAAACGACTAGCATATATGGTGGCTAACATACGCAAATGAGAGCGAGCAGAGAAGGCAAAGCACGGTCGAGAAACTATGATCAAGAAGTGATCCTAGAACAACCTACGTCAAGCATAACTCCAACACCATGTTCACTTCCCAGACTCTGCCGAGAAGAGACCATCACGGTTAACACACGCGGTTGATGTATTTTAATTAAGATAAACTTCAGGTTTTCTACAACCGGACATTAACAAATTCCCATCTGCCCATAACCACGGGCACGACTTTCGAAAGTTCAATCCCTGCAGGGGTGTCCCAACTTAGCCCATCACAAGCTCTCACGGTCAACGAAGGATATTCCTTCTCCCGAGACATTCCGATTAGACTCGGCATCCTGGTTACAAGACATCCTCGACAATGGTAAAACAAGTCCAGCAACACCGCCCGAATGTGCTAACAAATCCCGATAGGAGCTTCACATATCTTGTTCTCAGGGCACACTCAGATGAGACTAGCTACGAGTAAAACCAACCCTCAAGTTTCCCCGAGGTGGCCCCGCAGGCAACTCGGTTCAGACCAACACTTAGAGAAGCACTGGCCCAGGGGAGTTAAAATAAAGATGACCCTTGAGTCTGCAGAGCACAAGGGAAGGTGGTAGGTTGTTAGTGCAAATGGTAAAACCAAGGTTGGGCATTGCTGGAGGAGTTTTATTCAAGGCGAACTGTCAAGGGGTTCCCATTATAACCCAACCGCATAAGGAACGCAAAATCCGGGAACATAACACCGATATGACGGAAACTAGGGTGGCAAGAGTGGAACAAAACACCAGGCATAAGGCCGAGCCTTCCACCCTTTACCAAGTATATAGATGCATTAATTAAATAAGAGATATTGTGATATCCCAACAAAATATCCATGTTCCAACATGGAACAAGCTCCAATCTTCACCTGCAACTAACAATGCTAGAAGAGGGTCTAAGCAAAGCGGTAACATAGCCAAACAACGGTTTGCTAGGACAAGGTGGGTTAGAGGCTTGGCTTAACAATATGGGAGGCATGATAAGCAAGTGGTAGGTATCGCAGCATAGGCATAGCAAAAGAGCAAGCAACTAGCAAGCAAAGATAGAAGTGATTTCGACGGTATGGTCATCTTGCCTGAGATCCCGCAAGGAAGAAGAACGAGTCCATGAAGAAGACAAATGGACGTTGTCGAACGAATCCTCACAACACGACATTACCGGATTACCGAGACGAAGTACACCGGAAAGAAAACAAACAACATAGTAAACAACCACCACATAAGCATAGCACGATGCGCAAACAAGTATGATGCATGTCCGGTTTAAAGAAGCATGGCATGGCAAAGTGCACAAACAATCCTACAAATTAAGTGGAGCTCATTATGCAACGGAGTTACATATTGAAGAAAACACCACATGAATTATTTAGTTCTCTCCCGTTTATGTACCCAACAATATTAAATGTTGTTAGCATGGCAAGAGATGAAGCATAAAGAAACTATCTATCTAGGCAAGTTTAAATGAGGCCGGAAAGAACAAACAATAATTCCGGAAAAACCTCATGTGCATATTTTACGGTTTGGTACTGTTCTGCCCTAAACCATATTTTATAGTTATTAAACATGCAAGATGATGCCACCATGTTAAACTAGGCAAAATTCTACCCCATTTGCATATAAAGTTTATTAAATTCCGAGTTATGGTTATTTAGTTATGATTTAAAGCATTTTAGCATGGCATATGGACAAAAAAATACACAAACAACATTTTAAACATTTCAAACATGGATGAAAGCTGGATATTATGAATCTAGACAAAATTCTAAGCAAGTTTCATATATAACTTATTTTAAACCGATGCACGGTTGGTGAGTTATCAAATGCGTGAAACAGGAGGGTTTTTTTGAAAAAAATGCTGACTCTGGAAAAATAACTAAATCACAGATCCTAAAAAAACCTACACGGGCCGGATCTAGAACAGGGCCCAATAGAGAAGGGGGCGCAGCGGAGGCTCACCATGGGCGGAGGCCCAGCTGTTGAGGGGGAGGCAAGCGAAGTGGGCCTGGAGACACGCTGGGCCTTGGCGCTGGGCTGAAAGCGCACTGGGACTTGGCGGCTGGATCTCACGACAAGAAGTCAACACGGCGCGGTTGTGGCGATCTCTCTCTGCTCAAAAGAAACAGAGGGGCGGCGTGGCGTGAAACTGAGGGGCGTGGCTCCAAGCGCAGGACGGCGGTGGAAGAGACCGGGACGGTGCGGGGCGACAAGGAGGAGGCCGCAGGTGAGGGAGGCGCTCGGCAGGAGGCAATGGCGATGGGGACGCCAAGCTTCAAAGGGCGCGGCCATGGCATGGTGCTTCTGCGAGGAAAACACAGAGAGGGGCGAAACGTGAGAGGAGTAGGAAGGAGCCATATGAAGGAAGGGAAGGGAGAGGTGGCGCGACGGGGCCGACCTGGTCATGGGCTCCAGTCGTCGGAGCACGGCTAGAGCAGACGGGAGGCCCGGAGGAGCTGCAGGCACCGGGGCCGAGGGGAAACTCCTCGCTCGAGCGTCATAGGGACGAGAACGGGGAACGAATTCGTGACCGTCTATAACCTCGGGGCTTACGAGGCGGTCGGGAACGCCGGGGTGAGGTGTGAGGCGACGAGGAGGAGGCAGGAGCCTCGGGTGCTCGCGGACGAGGGCGGGTGGAGGTGGCTATGGAGCTCAGGGATCGACACAGAGAAGCCCGAAGGGATTTTGGATCAGGGGAAGGTGGAGGCTTGACTGGGTGAATCGGGCAGGGGAGATCCCGAGGGGGATTTGGTGGAATGGCGACGGCGGCTGGGAGGATGGGACATCTCTCCTCAAATTTAGGGTTGGACTATATATTTATAGCATATGGGTGTTTGGCTAGGGGCTAATCTGGATCCTTCGATCGAAATCGAGTGGTTGAGAAAAATATGTTAGGAAGTCTAATAAACAAAACGGAGATGTTTTGTAGACGTTTGGGGATGATCCGGACACAGCGGTAACGACTGTCCGGGTCGGGTCCGGGACAGATTTCGGACGCACGCAGGAGGAGGTCCGCGGACTGACCAGAGAGGTTAGGTAGGGCCTGGCGGTGAGAGGTAGACTGTATGGACGGTCTCGAGCTGAGAGAAGAGAAGAGAGAGAAGCCCGGTGACTGTTTCCAGAGACTGAAAACGTTCGACGTTAGACCGGCTATACTGTCGCTATAGTTATCCGTTGGGGCGTCAGACGGACTCCGAATGCGATGAAACTTGGCAGGCGGCCTATCTACACTATAGTAAAACCACACGCCAACTCTCATCCCATTCCGAGAACATTTTCCGGCCACTTATAAAATAATATTTCGGACATGCCGCGGGCACGTGCAAGTGTGTCTGGGCTCAGAACGGACAACGGACGGAACTGAGAGACCCGGACTAATGCAAGTTTTGAAAACATGATGATGCAATGCACATGATGCAAAGATGAAATGCAATGGACCAAACAAATCACATGACGAAACACAAAAACCCTGGAAGGCATCTGAAGCTCCGGTCTTGGGGCGTTACAACACTCCACCACTACGAGAGGATCTCGTCCCGAGATCTAGAATGGCACCGGAGGAAAAAACGGAGGAGAAAGAGAAGAGGTAAACTAAGTTGCTTCTTTGAAAAACGAGTGAAACCAACGAACCTTGAAAAGGTTAAGCTAACTCAAGAAAAGAATACAACGGAGATAAATGAAGTTGAAAACACTCCGTTAGGAAAATGAACAAGGAAGAACAAATTCGAACAGCACTCCGATTGGAAAGATATGCAAAGCTTGATAAAATGAAAAGAACTTGAGCGAAAGGGCACAACACTCCGATTAAATGTATAAGCACGAAAAGAACATGATCTTCACAATTCGAGATGATAATTGAAAAGAGCAACATCACAAGGCCTCCGAAAGAAAGAAATAGAAGATAGATAATTGAAAGAAAAGAATGGAGAAGAAAATGCCAACTTCTGTCACAAAAGAGTTTGAGAAGGCATCCTTAGGATAAGGTTCGGACGGAGTTGTTGGAAAAACAACAACAAAAAAGGATGAACTTGATATGGTCTTATAGAATACATCTCCAATTATGAGGTGACAACCTGCCACTCATGGCAAAAGAATTTGATTGGTATGAACAAGGAGACGAGAAAGTATTTCACCGGGAGGATAACGAAGAACTTGGATCCTTTATAAGCACCATGGATAGCAACAATCCTCATGGAAGGCTTTAGGTGAAATATAACCCAAGATAATTCCAACGAAGAGGTTGATGGATTTAAAATACCTCAATCTTAACAACATGTGAATCATGAAGCATGAACTCAAATTATCAAGAATGACATAATACCACCTCCAATAAAATGTTAGAAAGAATTGCACTCCGGTAGGGAAGAGATGCATGAGCTCCTCTGAAGAGAATCTCGATGAACACTTCGAGAAAGAATTAAATCCTTGAAGACCCATCATGTAGAACCTCCATGAAGAACTCCGTTAAACAAAAGAATAATCAAACAGAAAGAAAGAGAAGTTGAAAACACAAGGTGAATCCTTGTACCGATTTAAATGAATCTCTGTGGTGAAAAATTGAAAAAGGTTGGAACTCCGGGAAAAAGAGATGATGAGACAATTGAAATCAGGAATTTGATGATCCTCTGGAATAGGGAATTGAGTTTACTGGATGAAACAAGAATAAGAATTACATTATGCTCATCCTTCACCAATTAAATTGATGACAAACAACGTGTTTGGCATACTACTTATTCTCGTTGAAACGATTAAGAGAGATATAATTCAAACTTGAGAAGGTCTTCAACGAACCACCGGTAGGATGAAACAACGAATGCATTAATATGATACCCATGGAAGAGAATATTGAGCAAACCACCGTAAGAATTGAAAATGAAAATAGCGAAGTCACAATTCATCGGGAAGAATTTGGGAAAACGCATGAAGATACTTGAGGGGATTTAGATACAAGTGAACGAAGAGAGCCCGAGCTGATTTGAGAATACTTGAATGATGCACTGGTAAGATTTGGGGAACGAGAGCTGAAAGCTGAGAATGAATAACTCTGAGATGATGGGCTCCGAATAATCAAACTAAAAAGACTCCTGAATTGCTCCGGATGGGTGAAAAGAATTCCCACAATCAAAAATAATTATGAGAGGATGGCCTCAGACTAGAATCACGAATCTTGAAGAGAATGGAGCAAGATTAAAGAGAAACTCTTCTTCAGTTTTCAAAACCTGAGAATGACGACAATAAACACCAACAATAATTGTAGAGGCACTCCGGAATTAAAATTGGAAAGGTTGAACCAACGATGAAAAGAATTTGAAAGATCTTGGAGAAATACATATGACTGATGATGAATCATTCTCACGTCAAACTTTGAGAAAAAATTTGAGGATAGCTCTGGGAAAAGAAAAGAGTCAGGTAAGATCCTGGTAAAAGACCTGTGGGTTAGGGCCCACTCAAAAGATACATCGTAGAACGATTTTTTGGAGAGAGATTGCACCGGTTGATATAAATGGCTTGAATGAGATAACAACCTCGAAATAGGTTGAACGGATCTTGAATGAAAAGACGAGCCTTCTGAGATATTTTCAGCACTCCCGAAGAAATGAATAGCGAGAAGTGAATGATTATGAGATGCACCGGCATGAGAAGGTATTAGAAAGGAGAAAAAGGATATGATCAACAACAAAACTTGAATTGAATCCACCGGAGGAGAAAACGAGTGAAGAGTGACGAACTTGAAGCTCCGTTAGAATCTTCCTGAGAATCACCGGATACGAACATTGAAAGAAAAGAATGAAGAGACTTCATGTCGGGTGGTAGGTGCGACATATGCCAACGGGTGGCTTATCATTGTGGGAGCCAGTAAGACATCGCCGGTGCCTGGAAACGGGATGAGGCGAAGACATGCACGCCGGCGAATCTTACCCAGCTTCGGGGCTCTCCGTGGAGATAACACCCCTACTGCTACTCCGCGGGGTCTCCGCATGATCACTAGATGGACAAGTAGCTACACAATGCTTCTTGAGCTGTTCGGTGGGAGCAGGAAGAAGGGCACGGCTAGCTCGCTTCTTCTCCTCGTGTGGTGTCTAGAACTAGCAGGGGGTCCAACCCTTTGCATGGGTGCCCCGGGGGGTTTATATAGGCCTACCCCCCGGGGGTACAATGGTAATCCGACTGGGCGCGGGGCCCAGCCGTCTGTGATCGCGCTCGCCGGCTTCTGCGCCGACCGCTGGGACCCGCCGGCTGGTGGCTCCCGCCGGCTACCAACTCCTTGGCAACAGACAGGCCCCACTGCCAAGGGTCTTGTCGATGGCTGGTTACTGTTGCCTCATCCTGATGATGAGGGCTTCGTCGAGGTAAGCGTGGCTACAGTGCCGCCGTCCGGCGGGCGATTACTGTAGCCTTACCGCGTCTTGTCTCCTTAATGGGGCGTCTTCTTCGAGACAGGAAGCGAGCCGGCTGTGGGGAGCTGGCCCCGTCTCGGGCCGACTGGGGGAGGCCAGGCCGCCTTCGGGTGCTCTCTGCCTGAAGGGGCCCACCGCCCGTGGGCCGTACTGGTAGCCCGTCGTGGATGACTTCAGGGTCAACATGGCAACTGATGAGGACATCAATACAACTGTTACACCCACAGCCCCTGCTGCTATACATACTAGACCAATTACTAGAGCTTGTGCACGCCAACTAAATTACCAGGTACTTTCGTTTCTTGGTAATGATTCTAATGTTCATGAGAATATGATGCTGCCTAAATTGGATACATTTGTTTTGCTTACAAATGAAGGGCCTAGCTTCGAGAAGGATGAACATTGGAGCAAGAACAAGCATGGAGATGATGGCATGCGCAAGGGGAACAAGAACGGAGTTACAAGTGATGATTTCAAGACTTTGAAGCCACCATAATGGGTGCATGAAGCCTTGGACGAAATATACAAGATGACACTTCATAAATTTCGTCCCGAGGCTATTTTAGGTGCTGCGTCACCTTATTATTGGGCCAGGCCCATGTAATTTCGAAATACATAAGTATAGGCTATTTTTAGAGTCCGTATGTGTGGGGAAACAAGAGATAGGGTTGATTTCGAACCCCTCCACCAAGGGCCACGAAATTCCCCCCTCTTCCTCCATATATACAGCCCTTAGGGCATCGTTTAGACTTTGGGTTTTGTTTAGATTAAAAGTTCGCCATAGCTGCAACTTCGTGTACTCCGTTTGTGTTCAACGACCAGACAAAGGCGTCACAGAACCCCACCTTGATCAATAAAGCTTTCATCTTATATTCGCAATATCCAGATTGCAATCTCAGTTTCTTGCTTGTTCTTCGTTTGCTCGCAGGAAACAGACCCTCGTGGTCAGGTTGATCGTGCTCCGGCGTGGTCAATAACCTCTCGGAGTTGGTTTAGCGATTGCTAAGGCGCGACGTCCTCGCACGTTCGTAGTCGGATCGTCAAAGTCGACTGCCACCAAAGCGATATCCCTCATCTCATCGAAAGACGGGACACCTTTGCCTCTATCAAGTGGTATTAGATTTCCAGGTTGCTCGGTGAGATTTTACAGTTTTTCGTACTTTAGATCGAGTCTGTTCTTCATACCTATAGTCCACGAAAAAGCCACAAAAAAAATTAGGGTTAGTTCATCATATCCGAACCAATCTGAGCCTTTGCATAATCTTTTTAGGGTTTTGCTTTGTTGAATTTGCGGTTGCATCGTCGTGTCTAGTTGCTGGTCTTAGAGTCTAGTCTTTTAGAGTTTCGAGTTCTGGTCATAAGTTGTCACGCCGCCGCCGCACCATCATCATCACCCCTGCCATCTACCACCATCGCTTATCCGCCACCACTTCGAATCCGTATCCATATACCACCACAGCTGTCATATACCACCACCGCTGCCATCTACCACCATATATCCACCACCAATCCGAGTTCTTGTCATATTAGGTTTGTTTTCGAGATCCATCTAGATTCCGATTCGTGTTTCCTTGCCGGAGTAGGTTTCGAAAAAAAAAAGAGTCCGGAAACCACGCTCCGTTTAGGCCCAAAATTTTTTGAAAATGCATTTTTCAAAAAAAATTCTGGCTATCCTATTTTTAGGTGTTTCTGAGTGTTTTGAGACAGGTGCCATTATAGGAAGTTTTTTTTTGACCCGTTTCCAGTTTTTGGGTCCGGGCAGTCAAAAAAAAATTGGTCGAAAAAATTTCGTGCCCATCCTGTCAGTTTGAGCTAGGAAGAGTTTTGAGACACTCGCCATTATAGTGATTTTTCGCAAAAAAAAAGCAGCGCAAAAAAAAAGAAAGAGCGCAAAAAAAAAGCGAAAAAAAATTCCAGAGTGTGCTTTTCCCTTGTTTACGTGCCGCGCCGTGATTTTGTTGGTGTTCTAGGCTCGCGTCTCTAGCACAGTCTAGCCTAGGACCAGCACAGTACCGTCGTTGAGCGTTTATTCAACTTTGCATCTCTGAATTGATTATTGCTGACCCTTTTTGCTACCATATTATAAGCCTTCCCAGCTCCACGTACATCTACGTCGTGCATTTGACTCTCCCTGGTAATCGCTCTATCCAAGCTTTGAGAGTTTTTGACTACAACGGTTGCCGATCACCGCCAGCTGCTGGGTAAGAACTGGTAAGAATTTGAGATTTGCTTTACGGATTTGTGACACCCACGACCACCTCTTGTTAGTAGTCTGTAGGATCATATTCTTGTGTGTTTCTATTGCTGCTAACCATGCCAGGATCACAAGCCGACAAGACTGACTGGGAGAACATGACGAATAAGGATTTGCATGATAAATTTCAGCAAATGATGAGTGGACAGGTGCAAGACGTGCTAAATAGATTTGAAGAGGCCATGGAGAAGATAGATGGCATGGAGAAGACGTTCGAAACAAAGCTCGATAACAAGTTTAATGAATTGCTCGCGCGTCTTCCACCACCACCATCCGCTGCACCTAACGCACCTCTCCAACAACAACAACAAGACTACCTCCACGTCGCGAAATAGACCTCCGCCGAGCGAGTCGTGTTCCTCTTGCGTTTGGCCAAACTGTTGGTGCTGCTGTTGATACTTCTGTGGCTCCTGCTGCTGTGCGGAGGAGGATGATTAGGTGGGAGATTACGAGGATGAGGTTGCTCAAAATCAGAACTACGTGCAACCACCACCACCACCACCAGCAGGTCGACCTCAGGTATATATTCGTAATGGTAGGCCTGCACCACCACCTCAGGTACGAGATGATGTCCATATTCCTAAACTGAAATTGAATATCCCACCATTTGAGGGTAGATATGTTCCTGATATATATCTTACTTGGGAGTTAGAAACTGAACAACGTTTTACATGTTTACAATATCCCGAGGAGAGACGGGTTGCTGCTGCTGTTTGTGCTTTCACTAGTTTTGCATGTGTCTGGTGGTCTGAACATTGTAGATTATATCCTATTCCAACTACTTGGGCTGCTTTGAAAACTGCTATGCGTACGCGTTGGGTTCCACCATATTATCAACGTGAATTGCTTCAAAAATTGCAGCATTTAAGACAAGGAAAAAATTATGTAGAAGAATATTATCAGGAATTACAAACTGGCATGATTCGATGTGGTATTGTTGAGGAGAATGAAGCTATGCTTGCACGTTTTCTGGGTGGATTAAATAGAGAGATTCAGACCATTCTAGACTATAAGGAGTATACTAATATCACTCATTTATTCCATCTTGCTTGTAAAGCTGAACATGAAGTGCAGGATCGACAAGCATTGGCGCGAACTAACTTTTCTACAGGCCGACCTTCATCATGGACACCGCGTGCATCTTCTACTTCAACTGCACCAGCACCTCAATCAGGTGCCTCCTACAGCCGTGATATAAGAAAACAGGAACAACCACCATTATCTGCCAAGAGCGCACCTGCCGGGCCTGCACAGAGTTCTTCTTCTTCCAGGGCATCAACAGGGCACACAAGTGATATTATTTGTCGTTGTTGTAAGGGAGGAGGTCATTATGCGAGAGAATGCAAATCGCCGCGTGTGATGATTGCTACCGAGGGTGGTGGATATGAGTCCGCTAGTGACTATGATGAGGAGACATTGGCTCTTATTACACGTGAAGAACATGGTGGAGATGATTCTGATCATGAGACACAATACATGGCTCCTGAAGACGCTGACAGGTATGAATGTTTAGTTGCTCAACGTGTTTTGAGTGTGCAGGTCACACAAGCTGAGCAAAATCAGAGGCACAATTTGTTCCATACCAAGGGAGTTGTGAAGGAATGTTCTGTGCGCGTCATAATAGACAGAGGGAGCTGCAACAACTTGGCTAGCATGGAGATGGTGGAGAAGCTTTCTCTCACCACAAGACCACATCCACATCCTTACTACATCCAATGGTTCAACAACAGCGTCAAGGTTAAGGTAACACGTACTGTTCGTGTGCATTTTAGTATCTCTACATATGTTGATTATGTTGATTGTGATGTGGTACCTATGCAAGCATGTTCCTTATTACTTGGTAGACCATGGCAATTTGATAAAAATTCTGTACACCATGGTAGAAACAATCACTATACTCTTGTTCATAAGGATAAAAATATTACTTTGCTTCCTATGACTCCTGATTCCATTTTGAAAGATGATATTAATAGAGCTAATAAAGCAAAAGAGGAGACGAATAAGAGTGAAAATCAGATTGTGGCAAAAGAATTTGAGCAACAAATGAAGCCTAATAATAAACCATCTAGTGTTGCTTCTGAAATTAAATTGAAAAGTGCATGTTTATTTGCCACCAAATCTGATATTGATGAGCTAGATTTCAGCAAATCTGTTTGCTATGCTTTTGTGTGCAAAGAGGCATTATTTTCATTCGAGGACGTGCCTTCCTCTTTGCCTCCTGCTGTCACTAACATTTTGCAGGAGTTCGCTGACGTCTTTCCACAAGACGTGCCACCGGGATTACCGCCTATTTGAGGGATTGAGCATCAAATTGACTTAATTCCCGGTGCTTCACTGCCAAACCGTGCACCATACCGTACCAATCCAGAGGAGACGAAGGAGATTATGCGTCAAGTACAAGAGCTTCTCGACAAAGGTTATATACGCGAATCCCTTAGTCCTTGTGCTGTTCCTATTATTCTAGTGCCGAAAAAGGATGGTACATCACGTATGTGTGTTGATTGTAGAGGCATTAATAATATTACTATTCGTTATCGTCATCCTATTCCTAGGCTAGATGATATGCTTGATGAATTGAGTGGCTCTACAATATTCTCCAAAGTTGATTTGCGTAGTGGGTACCATCAAATTCGTATGAAATTGGGAGATGAATGGAAAACAGCATTTAAAACTAAGTTTGGATTATATGAGTGGTTAGTCATGCCTTTTGGGTTAACTAATGCACCTAGTACTTTCATGAGATTAATGAACGAAGTTTTACGTGCTTTCATTGGACGATTTGTGGTAGTTTACTTTGATGACATATTGATTTATAGCAGATCTTTGGAAGAACATTTGGAACATTTACGTGCTGTTTTTATTGCTCTACGTGATGCACGTTTGTTTGGTAACCTTGGGAAGTGCACCTTTTGCACCGACCGAGTATCTTTTCTTGGCTATGTTGTTACTCCATAGGGAATTGAAGTTGATAAAGCCAAGATTGAAGCTATTGAGAGTTGGCCGCAGCCCAAAACGGTCACACAAGTGAGGAGTTTTCTTGGCCTCGCTGGATTCTATAGCCGTTTTGTGAGAGATTTCAGCACCATTGCTGCACCTCTCAATGAGCTTACAAAGAAAGATGTGCCTTTTCTTTGGGGTACCGCACAGGAAGAAGCCTTCACGGTATTGAAAGATAAGTTGACACATGCTCCTTTACTCCAACTTCCTGATTTTAATAAGAATTTTGAGCTTGAATGTGATGCTAGTGGAATTGGATTAGGAGGTGTGTTATTACAAGATGGCAAACCTGTTGCATACTTTTCTGAAAAAGTGAGTGGGCCTAGTCTGAATTATTCTACTTATGATAAAGAATTATATGCTCTTGTTCGGACTTTAGAAACATGGCAACATTATTTATGGCCCAAAGAATTTGTTATACATTCTGATCATGAATCTTTGAAACATATTAAAAGTCAAGCTAAACTGAATCGTAGACATGCTAAATGGGTTGAATTCATTGAGACTTTCCCTTATGTCATTAAACACAAGAAGGGAAAAGAAAATGTTATTGCTGATGCTTTGTCTCGTCGCTATACTATGCTTTCACAACTTGACTTCAAAATATTTGGTTTGGAGACCATCAAAGATCAATATGTGCATGATGCTGATTTTAAAGATGTAATGCAGAATTGTAAAGAAGGAAGAATGTGGAACAAGTTTGTTGTTAACGATGGATTTGTGTTTCGTGCTTACAAGCTATGCATTCCAGCTAGCTCCGTTCGTCTTTTGTTGTTGCAGGAGGCGCATGGAGGAGGATTAATGGGACACTTTGGCGTGAAGAAGACGGAGGACGTACTTGCTACACATTTCTTTTGGCCAAAGATGAGACGGGATGTTGAGCATTTTATTGCTCGCTGCACTACATGTCAAAAAGCTAAGTCACGACTCAATCCTCATGGTTTATATATGCCTTTGCCTGTACCTAGTGTTCCTTGGGAGGATATATCTATGGACTTTGTTTTAGGTTTACTCGAACAAAGAAGGGGAGGGATAGCATATTTGTTGTCGTGGATAGATTCTCGAAAATGGCACACTTTATACCATGTCATAAAAGCGATGATGCTGTTAATGTTGCTGATTTGTTCTTTCGTGAAATTATTCGCTTGCATGGTGTGCCAAATACTATTGTTTTAGATCGTGATACTAAATTTCTTAGCCACTTTTGGAGATGTTTATGGGCTAAGTTGGGGACTAAACTGCTTTTTAGTACTACTTGTCACCCCCAAACTGATGGACAAACTAAAGTAGTCAATAGAACGTTGTCTACTATGCTTAGGGCTGTTTTGAAGAATAATAAGAAAATGTGGGAGGAATGCTTGCCTCATATTGAATTTGCTTATAATCGTTCATTGCATTCTACTACTAAGATGTGCCCTTTTGAAGTTGTGTATGGTTTCCTACCTCGTGCACCTATTGATTTGTTGCCTCTTCCATCTTCGGAGAAGGTTAATTTTGATGCTAAACAACGTGCTGAATTGATTTTAAAAATGCATGAGTTAACTAAGGAAAACATTGAGCGTATGAATGCTAAATATAAACTTGCTGGAGATAAGGGTAGAAAACATGTTGTGTTTGCACCTGGAGATCTTGTTTGGTTACATTTGCGTAAGGATAGATTTCCTGATTTGCGCAAATCAAAGTTAATGCCACGTGCTGATGGTCCCTTTAAGGTGTTAGAGAAAATAAATGATAATGCATATAAACTGGAGCTGCCTGCAGATTTTGGGGTTAGTCCCACTTTTAACATTGCAGATTTGAAGCCTTATTTGGGTGAGGAAGATGAACTTCCGTCGAGGACGACTTCATTTCAAGAAGGGGAGGATGATGAGGACATCAATACAACTGTTACACCCACAGCCCCTGCTGCTATACATACTAGACCAATTACTAGAGCTCGTGCACGCCAACTAAATTACCAGGTACTTTCGTTTCTTGGTAATGATTCTAATGTTCATGAGAATATGATGCTGCCTAAATTGGATACATTTGTTTTGCTTACAAATGAAGGGCCTAGCTTGGAGAAGGATGAACATTGGAGCAAGAACAAGCATGGAGATGATGGCATGCGCAAGGGGAACAAGAACGGAGTTACAAGTGATGATTTCAGGACTTTGAAGCCACCATAATGGGTGCATGAAGCCTTGGACGAAATATACAAGATGACACTTCATAAATGTCGTCCCGAGGCTATTTTAGGTGCTGCGTCACCTTATTATTGGGCCAGGCCCATGTAATTTCGAAATACATAAGTATAGGCTATTTTTAGAGTCCGTATGTGTGGGGAAACAAGAGATAGGGTTGATTTCGAACCCCTCCACCAAGGGCCACGAAATTCCCCCCCTCTTCCTCCATATATACAGCCCTTAGGGCATCGTTTAGACTTTGGGTTTTGTTTAGATTAAAAGTTCGCCATAGCTGCAACTTCGCGTACTTCGTTTGTGTTCAACGACCAGACAAAGGCGTCACAGAACCCCACCTTGATCAATAAATCTTTCATCTTATATTCACAATATCCAGATTGCAATCTCAGTTTCTTGCTTGTTCTTCGTTTGCTCGCAGGAAACAGACCCTCGTGGTAAGGTTGATCGTGCTCCGGCGTGGTCAATAACCTCTCGGAGTTGGTTTAGCGATTGCTAAGGCGCGACGTCCTCGCACGTTCGTAGTCGGATCGTCAAAGTCGACTGCCACCAAAGCGATATCCCTCATCTCATCGAAAGACGGGACACCTTTGCCTCTATCAGCAACAGTGCCGCGCCGGACGGGTCATGGCCACTCCGTACGACGCACTGTGCCAGGCGTGCTCTGGGATTCGGGGGTGGCAGGCTTCACTGTAGCCACGCCCCATCTCATCGCCGCTAGGTGGATGCAAACTTTGAGGGTACGGTCTCGACCGCTTTATGGGAGCCGGCTTCTTGGAGTCGGCCTTCTCGTGGCCGGCTTCTCGAAGTCAGCCCTCCCACGGCTTTCTTCATGAGGGCTAAAGGCGAGCCGCCTTCCGGAAGCCGGCCTGGGTGACACCCAGCTAGGGGAAGGAGGCCCCACGTCTTGGATTCTCGAGAGCCGGACGGGCTCGTAATTTTTTCAGAAGGGCCAGGGGAAGCCGGATAGGCTACCCATGGCTATTTACTCCGATAGTAGTCCCCAAGCTGAGCGAGCTTCGAGGATGATAAGGGGACGAGAAGCTTGGTCAGCTTCCTATCCTGCGGGGCCGGCTTTGCTTGTGCACGCCGACTTCAGAAAGCTCCGGCTCTCGTAGGCGGGAACACGGGCCACGTGGCGAGGAAATCCTGCCAACACATGCGCACGACGGGACGTCGCCGCAGGCCCGGGCTCGCCACTCGCAGGCCTCGGTCCGAGCGCGGATCTTCCGTGGCCCACATGGACCGCTCGCCTTCCCGTGGCGGTTTTATTCAGCCATCATGGCACAGTAATCGCGGTACGTGGGGGAGTGGGCACGATCGATCTCCACGCTTCCCCACGCCGCTCCTCCTCGGCTCCGCCACGTGAGCCTATAAGTAGGGGGAGGGGGGAGAGACAGAGGTTCGCATGCTTTCTCTCGCTCCGCCCCCTCTCATCCTCCTTTCTTCCTTTCGCTGCTGCCGCAGCCTCTTGTCTCAGCACCGCCGCGCCGCCCCATCGTCTTGCTTCCATGGCGCTGTCGAGCTCGTGGGACGGCTCCAACGTCCATGAGGATCACGTGGAGTTCCTCCGCCAGACTCGACGCCTGCCCGACACCAACCTCGTGCGGGTCCGTCTGGCACCGAAGACGGAGATTTCGCCGGCACCGGAGGAGGGCAAGCAGGTCGTCTTCCGCTCGCACTTCCTGCGCGGATTCAGCCTTCCGGCGAGCGGGTTTCTGCGATCCTTCCTCGAGTTCTACAACCTTCAGCCGCATCATCTCACGCCCAATGCGGTGATGCTGCTGTCGGCCTTCGTCTCCCTCTGCCAAGGCTTCTTGGGGCTGCTCCCCACGCTAGAGCTCTGGGGGGAGTTCTTCCAGAGCAAACTCGGCACCGTCGTCGCAGGCGTGCCCGCTCCCTGCGGGGCCTTCATCGCCATGAGGACGGCGGAAGAGAACAACCCGTTCCCGCCCATCCCCCTGATCCAGTCGGTGAAGATCTGGCAGAAATCATACTTCTATGTGAAGAACGTCGCCGAGCAAGGAGACCACGTCAACCTGCCGGCTTATGTAGCCGGCCCGCCGGCTGGGAGGCAACCCTCATGGAGTTTCCGATCCCGGTCACTGTCTCAGGCCGGGAACGCTGCCGTCTCCCGGCTTCGGGTGATGATCCTGTCGGAAGGCCTGAACGGGGCCGACTTGGTGGCTGCCTTCGTGGAGCGCCGGATATCTCCTCTCCAGAGCCAACCCCACATGATGTGCCAGATGAGCGGCCGCTTCGACCCAAGCCGGCTGAACACCTGGGAGATGCCTCATGCGGAGGTATCGTACATGGTAAATTATATCTCAAATTGCAAGCTCGCCGAAGACTGGCGATACGACAAGGCGCCGTATTCTCGCGCCAACCCTCCGCCCGTGGTAAGTTTTCCTTTTGTTCTTCTTGTTGGTAGCCGGCTTCATGATGGCCGGCTTCTGATCAGCCGGTTCTTCTTAGCAGAACCCTCTTCTCCTGCCGACGACCGGGGCAGCAGGGATAGAATGCCAGTACGCCCCCGACCGCACGGCGGACGACGTCGACGACCCGGACTTGGGGGCGGCCGCCATGGAAGACGCTGTCATGGGGGACGACGCCGAGCCCGGGGGCACAAGGCTCACCGCCAGCTTCGAGGACTAGTTGGATGATTTTGAAGCCGAAGTCGCCCCGCGTCGCCAGCCGGCGGCTGACCATCAGGGATCGGGCTCGTCCATCGCGCCGGCTGCCGGCGGCGGTGCACAGAAGCGCCGGGCCGCTTCAGGCCTCTTCGGCAGTCGGCCGAAGAAGTCCAAAGCCTCCACCGCGGCGACCAAACGAGATGAAGCGGCTGCGAAAGTGGCCCGCTTCCGCAAGGCGGTGAAGCAGCCTCAGGCAGTCTCAGCGTAAGTCGTCAATTGCCCTGTCGCAGGCTTTTCATCATTCTCTTCTTGTTCGAGCATTCTTCTTAATTTCTTCCGCTTGCTGGATAGGGCACCGCTTTCCCTTAAGCGTGGTCCGGGCGGCTCCGTAGTTGGGCCGGCTGGAGGTTCTTCAAGCTCCCGCCGCGTGGACCCCCGCGCCGACTTCAGGGAGGCCACAAAGCGGAACGCCCGTGAAGCGCGGCAGGAGCGCGAGGCGGCAAAGAAAGCGGCCGCCCAGGCGGCGAGGGAGCAGGCCGACGCGGCAGCCAAGGCCCAGATGGAGGCGGCGGCCGTGGAGACGGAGGCGGAGGGTTCGTGCAACCAGCCTCCGCTGCTCGCCATTCCCCTCCGAGCCGTGGCCCCCGACACCCCATTTCCCTTGGCGGAGGAGATCGTCCAAGACCCGCCGCTGATGGAGAGGGGGGAGGACCCCGTGGCCTTTGCGAGGAGAGCGCCGCCAGCAGCACCAACCGGAGTGGGCCAAGGCGGCCAATCGTCAGCGGCGCCAGAGGGGCCAACCGGGGGTGAGCCGGAGAACAGAGCCGGCCTCGGGGTGCAGCCGGCGACAGGCCGGCGCGCAGGGGGAGGCGCCGCTCCGACGGAGTTGCGCCAAGTCGCGGGCACAGGCCAGTCGGCGGAAGATCTGGAGGCGGCCAGCACTGCCACGTCCGAGTGGACTCCCAGCGGGGGGACTGGCGAGCTGAGTGTGGCAGCTCAAGGGGTCCGGAGGCGGCTGCAAGCTTAGGCCGCCCTACTGCAATAGTTCACCCAGGAGTTCCTGTCGACGCGAGCCACCATCCGGGTGAGTCCTTCATTCTTGGCCGCTTTGCTCTCTTAATTTCTTCCGTGGGGGCGCGTCAGCGCACCCACTGGGTGTAGTCCCCGAGATTCGGGCCGACTGCTGCGCAGTCGGGTCGGATCTTTCTTGACGGCTACCTTATTTTTGCCTCTTGTCTGAACTTCCAGGAATATCACAACCTCCGTGCTGCCACCTTCAACTCCCAGGCTCGGGAGTTGAGCCGGAGGACCGACGACCTGGCCGACAGCCGTAGTAAGTACTCGATCTTGTCTGTCTCCTGTGGGGGCGCGTCAGCGCACCCACTGGGTGTAGTCCCCGAGATTCGGGCCGACTGCTGAGCAGTCGGGTCGGATCTTTCTTGACGACTCTTTCCTTATTGGTTTTTCTTTTTCTTTGTCTTCAGGGGCCAACGCTGACTTGAGGAAGGAGCTCGGCGAAGCGAAGGCCGCCCTTCATACCAAGGATGCCGAGTACGCTGCCTTGGTCCAGGAGCGTGATCGCCTGTCCAAGAAGCGGGCCGACCAGGAGAAGAGCCACAAGGAGGCCCTGCAGGCGGCGCAGGATAGCGAAGCCGCCCTGAAGGCAGAGTATGAGACCGAGGCGGCGAGCTGGGCTAAGACCCGGCGAGCCCTGGATGAAGGCTTCGGCCGGATCGAGGATTTGATCGACGGTAAGCCGCCTTGCTCGCCCCTCTCCTGCCCCTTGCCGCCTGGGTCTTTGGCTTAACATGAGCTGCTGCTTGTTTTTTGGTGCAGACTACTTCCCCGGCTACTCCGCCTTTGCCGCCCAAAGCATCGAGGCCCATTGCGAGGCGCGCCGTCAGGCGGGGGCCAACATCGCGCCGGATGCAAACCGGACGCTTGAGGAGCAGCTCTTGGCTGTCCAGGCGCGGTTGCAGCCGGCTCATCGGATGCTTCGCCGGCTCCAACATGCTGGGGCGCAAGTGTTGGCCGCCCTCTGGCCCGGCGAGACGATCCCCCGCACCCCAAGCTGGACTGCCGACTGGCTGGAGGTCGCAGTCGGTCGCTTTGAGACTTGGAAGGCGTCGGCGGCCCGCCTCGGAGCCGGGCGGGCGTTGGAGTTCGTTCGGGCTTGGTACCCAGGGCTGAGCCTGGACTAGCTGCGCACTTGGCGGATGGAGGCCGACGCGGAGCTGGAAGAGGTGAGGCCGGCTATCGCCCAGCGGGCTTCGACGATCGCCGAGTGCACCAACATCAGCGTTTTTGCACCCGAGATCGATGATGACGGTGTTGCCCAGCCAGAGGAGTGGTTCGGGCTGAACCCGGCGGTGGGCAAGGACTCGGCGGAGGAGATTGCCTCCAGTGATGAGGGCGAGGATGACGAAGAGGAGGACGGCGAAGACGTCGAGCCGGCTGGTGGAACAACCGGCCGACCTCAGGCCGACCGTGCCTCCAGCAATGAGGCACGTGGAAGCGCGCCCTCTACGGGAGGCGGTGACCAAGCCGAAGTTTGCCAGCCGGCCGCTCCTTCAGCCGGCACAACCGTCTCCGGCAACCAGCCCGGCTCGTCGGTCGCTCCGCCCCCTTGACCTGCCATCTTTATTTTTCCTGCTTGTTGTCTTTTGAACAATCTTCATTAAGTTTTCACAGTTCCACCCACTGGGGGTGTATCCAAACTATGTTGAATGCTGGCCTCTCGGAGGTCTTTTATGTAAATAATGTTATGTGCATGTTTGGTTTCCATTCGCGTATGCTTTTATCCTTAGGCCTTTTCCTTTGACGCCTTCCCTCTTTGGGGAGGCAAGTACTTGAGCTTTCTTGGATTGAAGTGAAGTGAATGGAAACCGGCCGGCCGGCTACTCTGGTAGCCAGTCGGTGGTGGGAGAGAAACCGGCTTTTGTTATATTAGTCCGTTAGTCCCTAGCCATTTTTTGTGTGGGCGCCCGTTCCTGCCTTTAACTCTTGCCAGTCGGACAGCCGGTTCTTTGAACTGCGACTTTTGGCAAGAGAAAGCTTGGGAGCCGGCACACTACTTGTCTGACTGCGGGTAGGACTTCTAATATAACTCCAGTCGACCAGTCCCCGAGCCGACTAGTCGAACCCGGTGCCAGACGAAACAAGTAAATGAAATGACAAGGTCATAAGCATGATACTTTTCACTCGTAAATAAGGGATGGCAGTCCCCGAGGCCTCCTCGGGGGGCCTATTGTCTCGTACTTAATACAAAAGTTAGCGTGATACATACTGTATTTCAACTGTAAAATCTTCGAAGGAGGTTGGCATTCCATGGCCGTTCCGACTTCTTGCCGGAGTCGTCTCTCTTGCGTGCCTTCGGCTTCTGTGCGTCGATCAGGTAGTAGGAGTCGTTGCCTAGAGCTCTGCTGATGACGAAGGGGCCTTCCCAAGGGGCCGAGAGCTTGTGCTGGCCGGCTGTTCGCTGGATCAGCCGGAGCACAAGATCGCCCTCTTGAAAAGATCTTGGCCTGACCTTCTGGCTATGGTAGCGGCGCAGGCCCTGCTGGTAGATGACATACCGGCTGAGGGCTAACAGCCGGCTTTCTTCCAGCAGGTCGACGCCATCTTCTCGTGCTTCCTTGGCCTCCGCTTCCGTGTACATGGTTACTCGAGGCGAGTTGAACTTGATGTCAGTTGGTATGACCACCTCGGCACCATACACAAGGAAGAAAGGGGTGAAGCCGGTTGACTTGTTTGGTGTAGTGCGCAGACTCCAGAGGACAGCCGGCAGCTCATCAAGCCAACAGCCGGCTGAACGCTCCAGAGGTACGACCAATCGGGGCTTGATGCCGGAGAGGATGAGGCCGTTGGCTCGTTCGACCTGGCCATTTGACTGCGGGTGGGCGACGGACGCTAAGTCTAGCCGAATACCTTGGGCTGCGCAGAAACGTGCCAAGGCTCCTTTGGCAAAATTTGTGCCATTGTCGGTGATGATGCTGTGTGGCACGCCATACCGAGCTGTTATGTCTGCGATGAATGTCACAGTAGTCGGCCCATTCAGCTTCTTGACCGGCTTTGCCTCAATCCACTTGGTGAATTTGTCCACGGCGACGAGCAAATGCGTCATGCCGCCGCGCGCCATCTTGAATGGGCCCACCATGTCCAGTCCCCAAACGGCGAAGGGCCAGGTGAGGGGAATGGTCTTGAGTGCCGAAGCCGGCATGTGTTGCTTGGAGCTGAAGAGTTGGCACCCCTTGCAATGTTTAACTAATTCTTTGGCGTCATCCAAAGCAGTCGGCCAGAAGAAACCATGGCGGAAGGCTTTGGCGACAGGTGATCTTGAGGCTGCATGGTGGCCGCATTCTCCTTGGTGAATGTCTCTGAGGATTGCAATGCCCTTCTCTTGCTCGACGCATCGCTGGAGAACTCCAGTGACACTGCACTTGATGAGCTCTCTGTTGACGATTGTGTATGCTCCGGCTCGGCGTTGGACTTGTCTTGCCTCTACTTCGTCAGCCGGCAGATCTTGGTTTACTAGGAAGTTGACGATGGACTGAGCCCATGATGGAGCCGCGACTTCTCCCACTACCGATGTGGCTACTGCCACCAGGGTGGGCGGGCTGGGTGGTGAAATGCTGGAGTCGCCCGCCGACTGTTGTGCTGGTGCAGTCCCCGGGCCGGCTACCGCAGTCCCCGAGCCGGCTACTGCAGTCCCCGAGCCGGTTGCCGAAGCCCCCGGGCCGACTACTGAAGTCGCGGGGTCGCCCGCTTGGTTCTTCGAGCCGGACCCGGCCGCGTCGGGGTCAGGCGGCACGAAGATGGAATCGGACTCTGGAGACAGCTTGATGGACGGCTTGAGGAGGCGTTGTAGAGCGACGCCGGTTGGTATTGCTTGCCGAGTGGAGCCTATTCGAGCCAGGGCATCGGCTGGCTCGTTGTCGGCTCGCGGTACATGGAGGAACTCGCATCCTTCAAAGTATCCGCTAAGTTGTTGGACCAGGAAGCGGTAGCTTGCCATATTTGCGTCCTTGGCGTCCCAATCGCCGGATGATTGCTGGACCACCAAGTCCGAGTCGCCATAACATAGGATCCGGCGGATGCCGAGTTCCTTGGCAAGCCGGAGCCCGTGTATGAGCGCCTCGTACTCGGCCACGTTGTTGGAGGCGGCAAAGTGAATTTGCAGCGTGTATCTGAGCTTGTCCCCCTTGGGAGAGGTAAGGACGATGCCGGCTCCCAAGCCGGTGCGCATCTTGGACCCGTCAAAGTGCATGCGCCAATGGGTGGAGTCAGGAGCCGGCGGCAGGTACTGGGTCTCGGCTCAGTCGACGAGGAAGTCGGCCAGTGCTTGGGACTTGATGGTGGTGCGGGGCTGGTAGAAGATCGTGTAAGGGGCCAGCTCGATGGCCCATTTCGCCACCCGGCCGGATGCGTCCCGACTGCCTATGATCTCGGCCAGCGGGGCGGTGCATATGACCGTGACGGGGTGCTCTTGAAAGTAGGGCTTCAACTTCTTGGCGGTGAAGTACACGCCGTAACACATCTTCTGGTAGTGCGAGTAGTTCTGCTTTGAAGTGGACAGCACCTCGCTCAAATAATACATCGGCCTCTGGACCGGCTGGGCTCGGCCTTCTTCTGGGCGTTGGACTACGATGACGGTGCTGACCACCCGGCTGGTTGCGGCAATGTAAAGGAGCATGGGCTCTTTCTCAGTCGGCGCCGCCAGGACGGGCGGCGTGGCCAGCATCTTCTTCAGCTCGTGAAAAGCTTGGTCGGCCTGGTCGTTCCACTCGAAGTGAGTGCTCTTCTTCATGAGGCGGTAGAGGGGGAGAGCCTTCTCTCCGAGCCGGCTGATGAAGCGGTTCAAGGAGGCCAAGCATCCGGTGAACTTTTGGATGTCTCGAAGCTTGGTGGGGATCGCCATTCTCTCGATGGCCTTGATCTTCACCGGGTTGCATTCGATGCCGCGTTCGGAGACCAGGAAGCCTAGGAGCTGGCCGGCTGGCACTCCGAACACGCATTTCTCGGGGTTGAGCTTGATTTGGAACCGGCGTAGGTTCTCAAACGTTTCCTTGAGGTCTCCCAGCAGAGTGCCCCGCTTCTCCGTCTTCACCACAATGTCGTCCACGTAGACGTGAGCGTTTCTACCGAGTTGCTTGAGGAGGCACTTCTGCATGCAACGCTGAAAAGTGGCACCGGCATTTCTTAAGCCGAATGTCATAGTCAGGTAGCAGAAGGCTCCAAATGGCATGATGAAGGCGGTCTTCAGGCGGTCGTCCGGATCTAGCTTTATCTGGTGATATCCTGAGTAAGCATCCAAGAAACTCAACAGCTCGCATCCGGCCGTGGAGTCTATCACTTGGTCAATCCTTGGCAGGGCAAAGGGATCTTTGGGGCAAGACTTAATGAGGCTCGTGTAGTCTACACACATGCGCCACTTGTTATTCTTCTTTAGCACAAGGACCGGGTTGGCGAGCCACTCTGTAAAGAAAACTTCCATAATGAAGCCGGCTGCCAGAAGCCGGGCTATTTCCTCTCCCACAATCCTGCGTTTCTCCTCCGACAGTCGGCGAAGGGGTTGTTTGACTGGCTTTGCGTCTTCTCGGACGTGTAGTTTGTGCTCGGCGAATTTCCTCGGAACACCCGGCATGTCCTTGGGGGACCACGCAAAGATGTCCCGATTCTCATGGAGGAAATCGGCGAGCTCGCCTTCCTATTTGCTATTCAGGCTTGCCCCGATGACAGCAAACCTCTTTGGATGCTCGGGGTCAAGAGGTATCTTCTTCATCTCCTTGGCCGGCTGGAAGGATCCTTGAGCATCGTGCTCCTTGGGGTCGGGGGACACGGCCGACTGCTTGCCGGCTATGGCCACGACTCGGTCCAGCATCTTCTTTTCTTCGGGAATCACAAGGGACTCGGCCAGCCGGCTGCTGGCTGCCGCGCACTTAGAGGACTTCTTGTAATCGCCGGCTACGGTGATGACGCCTTTGGTGCTCGGTATCTTCATCTTGAGGTATGCATAGTGGGGAACTGCCATGAATTTGGCCAAGGCAGGTCGGCCAAGCAATGCATGGTAAGGGCTCTCCAGGTCCACCACTTCAAACCAGATCGCTTCCCGGCGGAAATGCTCCTTGTCCCCAAAAAGTACATCAATCTTGATTTTGCCAATGGGGGCGCAGGACAGGCTGGGTACGATGCCATGGAACACTGTTCGAGTAGGCATGAGCTGCTTCATCTTGACATTTAGCTTCTCCAGGGTATCACGGTACAGGATGTTGAAGCTGCTCCCGCCGTCTATCAGCACGCGGGAGAAGCGGGCAGCGCGTCTGTCCGTCGCGAGGGTGGCTTCCAGGACCAGCGCATAAGAGCTGGGAGACGGCATCACCTCTGGATGGTCGGCCCGGCTCCAGCTGATGGGCTTTTCTGACCAATGCATGTGTCCAGCGGGGTTGGCAGCGACCATGCTGACTTCCTGGTGCTCTCGGCGTTTGCTGCGCCGGTCTTCGGGCTGGCTCGTAAAGACGATGTAGGTTGCTTGCTCATCAGGGAACTCGTCATGCACGGCTCCGACTGCGGGCCGAGCCGCCGGAGGTGGCGGAGGCGGAGGTGGCGGGCCGGCAGGCGGAGGCGGCGCGAGCCCCTTGCCTTTGGAGATTCGGGTGAGCCAATGGCACTTTCAGGTTGTGTGGTTGGACGGCTTCGCGCCGCTGTGGAACTTGCAGGGGGCGTCGAGAGTTTGCTCGTAGGAGAAGGCCAACTGCCAAGCCGGCCGGCCGCCCTTGGGTTTCTTGGGCGCGGGCCGCCCTTCAGGCGGCACGTCTTCAACTGTGGCCACCTGCCGACTGGCGGGAGGCAGCGCGGGGCCCTTGCGCTTGTGGTCGTTCGGGTGTGTGCGTCGGCTGGGATCCCTAGCCGGCGTCTTGGGCGCCGGGTTGAGTACTTTTCCGGACGCGTCTACCCGAAGCTCGGTCTTCATTGAGGAGTCGGCGGTCGCATATTTGTCCGCTATGTCCAGAAGCTCGTCGAGGGTAGCCGGCTCGTAGCAGAGAAGCTTGTGCTTGAGGAGGGTACCTTCTCGGCACCCGGCTGTGAAGTATTCTATGGCTTGCACCTCGTGCACTTCCTCGCAAGAATTGCGGAGCTCGGCCCAACGCGTGAGGTAGTCGCGAGTGGACTCGGCCGGGCCCTGTACGCACAGGGAGAGCTGCCTGGGCTTGGGGGCCCGCTTGTAGGTGCTGGTGAAGTTGCGGATGAAAGCTCCGGTGAAATCTAGCCAGCTGTTGATGCTGAGAGGCTTGAGGCTGTTGAGCCAGGTCCGCGCCGTGCCTTGCAGAATGAGGGGCACGTACTTCACGCTAATGCGCCGGTTGCCGTTGGCTATGCTGACCGCCGTGGTGTAGTCGATCAACCAATCTTCTGGCTTCACGGAGCCGTTGTACTTGGGCGTGTCTCTTGGAAGCGAGAACCCTCTGGGGAAAGGCTCGTCGCGGATGCGGGGGCCGAAACAAGGCGGTCCGACATCATCTTCTTCTTCCAGCGCCAGGGATCGCGCCAGGCGGTCGATCCGATGGCGGGCGTCGTTCTCGCCGACTCCTTCGCGGCGACCTAGTCGGCCTCTGAGAGTCGGGTGTGCCACTGGCGGCGGGGTGGGATATCTCTCTCCACGGGGTCGAGGCGGAGGCGGGTTGCCCCACCATTCCATGGCTCGGGGATGGTCGTCCGTGTCTCGCTCGATGGAGATTCGAGTCCAGCTTCGGCTGGCCGCCGGCTCTTTCTCGCACCTCGCGCGGGTGTTGCTCGTAGTCGGTGTCCGGGACGTCGCGCCATGATCTCGGCGCGGGGGAGGGCTTCCCGCGCGGTCGTCGGCTTCGTGCCGCTGTGCGGCTGCATCGATCAGCTGCTGGATGCGCCGAGTCATGTGGGGGAGGTCTTCGGCCTCCAAGCCGTCCAACTCGTCCACGGCCGCCTGGGCGGCGCGCAGGTTCTCGAGTGGAGTGGCGTAGACTGGGCGGTCGACTCCCAGCGTGTCGGCGATGACGGCGCCACTTTGCTTGACAAGGCTGGCCCGGCTTGGCCCGCCCGGGGCCGGCGTGCCGAAGGCGGCGCGGTCAGCTTCGCGCTGGTAGGCCTCTGTGAGGCGTCTTACGGAAGCCAGCCTCCGGCCCTCTGCAAGGAGGGCGAGGCGGCGTGCCTCTAGCGCTTCGTCGTCGGCATTAGCCGGGAGGGGGGTGGACAAGTCGTGGGCCGCCACGTGCGGGACGTCGTGGGGTCTCTCGCCGGCCGGGCCGCCGTGGCCGATGACCATCACTTCGGAGGTGACAGTATCGCGGCCGTCGGTCCGAGGAAGCGGGTCGTTGTAGATCGCGACGTTGGTGGGGAAGGTGTCGAAGGAGGCTGTGTCGGAGTCGTCAGGCATCGGGTCGGTGGAGCCAACCGACTCCAGATCCACAGCGGGCTCGCTGGAGACATGGAGCTGGCCGAGGAGGTCGACGAGGTGATTGGTGCCCGCATCGGAGGCGAGCTCGTCGGAGATGAGGGTTTCGTCGGGGAGATCGGCGAGGCTGCTCGCCACGCAGATGCTGGTGACGCCTTGCAGCACGTCGTGGCAAGCGCCATCGAGCGTGCCGGGATGGCTACGCTCGCTGGGGAGGAAGAGGGTTCCCGTCCAGAACAGGTCTCCGGACGATGGTGCACCTGGCCCCACGGTGGGCGCCAAATGTCGGGTGGTAGGTGCGACATATGCCAACGGGTGGCTTATCATTGTGGGAGCCAGTAAGACATCGCCGGTGCCTGGAAACGGGATGAGGCGAAGACATGCACGCCGGTGAATCTTACCCAGCTTCGGGGCTCTCCGTGGAGATAACACCCCTACTGCTGCTCTGCAGGGTCTCGCATATCACTAGATGGACAAGTAGCTACACGATGCTCCTTGAGCTGTTCGGTGGGAGGAGGAAGAAGGGCACGGCTAGCTCGCTTCTTCTCCTCGTGTGGTGTCTAGAACTAGCAGGGGGTCCAACCCTTTGCATGGGTGCCCCGGGGGGTTTATATAGGCCTACCCCCTGGGGGTACAATGGTAATCTGACTGGGCGCGGGGCCCAGCCGTCTGTGACCGCGCTCGCCGGCTTCTGCGCCGACCGCTGGGGCCCGCCGGCTGGTGGGTCCTGCCGGCTACCAACTCCTTGGCAATAGACAGGCCCCACTGCCAAGGTTCTTGTCGATGGCTGGTTACTGTTGCCTCATCCTGATGACGAGGGCTTCGTCGAGGTAAGCGTGGCTACAGTGCCGCCGTCCGGCGGGCGATTACTGTAGCCTTATCGCGTCTTGTCTCCTTAATGGGGCGTCTTCTTCGAGAGGGGAAGCGAGCCGGCTGCGGGATCCGGCCCCGTCTTGGGCCGACTGGGGAGGCCAGGCCGCCTTCAGGTGTCTCTCTGCCCGAAGGGGCCCACCGCCGGTGGGCCGTACTGGTAGCCCGTCGTGGATGACATCAGGGTCAACATGGCAACAGTGCCACGCCGGACGGGTCATGGCCACTCCATACGGCGCACTGTGCTAGGCGTGCTCCGGGATTCGGGGGTGGCAGGCTTCACTGTAGCCACGCCCCATCTCATCGCCGCTAGGTGGATGCAAACTTTGAGGGTACGGTCTCGACCGCTTTATGGGAGCCGGCTTCTTGGAGTCGGCCTTCTCGCGGCCGGCTTCTCGAAGTCGGCCCTCCCACGGCTTTCTTCCTGAGGGCTAAAGGCAGGTTGCCTTCCGGAAGCCGGCCTGGGTGACAGCCAGCTAGGGGAAGGCGGCCCCACGTCTTGGATTCTCGAGAGCCGGACGGGCTCGTAATTTTTTCAGAAGGGCCAGGGGAAGCCGGCTAGGCTACCCAAGGCTATTTACTCCGACACTTCACATGAATAAGATGGACACTTGATCAAGAAATCTAAGTCCTTGAAGAAAACAAGGGTGGGAGGGTGGGAAAACAAAGGTAACTTGGGATGGATGAAACGAACACCATTGAGAAAGCTGAGATTGAAATCTTGTAGATATTGAAAATGAACGGATCCGCTTGAAGAGAAACACACCGGTTGAGAAAGGATTGCCATGAAAATCTCGATGATCAAGAAGGATTAGTATTCACATGGGAACATGAGAACACCATTTGGGGAAGGTATGGAATCAACACTTGACACTGAAGCAACTCGAATACACCCCTAATCAGCTCGGGCTCTCTTCGTTCACTTGTATCTAAATCCTAGCAAGCATCTTCGTTCATTTGCTAATTCTTCCCGGTGTTTCTTTATATTTTTCTTTGTTCATGTTCAATTCTTACGATGGTTTGCTCAAGATTCTATTCCATGGTTATCATATTAATTCATTAGTTGTTTCAATCCTACCGGTGGTTCGTTGAAGACCTTCCCAAGTTTGATGCTATATCTATCTTAATCCTTTCTACGAGAATAAGTAGCATGCCAAATCCAATGTGGGTCATCAATTTAATTGGTGAAGGATACCCATAATGTAATTCTTATTCTTGTTTCATCCAAGTGATTAATTCCTTATTCCGGAGTCTCGTCAAATTCTCGGTTTCACTTGATTCATCTTTTCTTTCTCGGAGTTCCAACCTCTCTCAATTATATCATCACGAAGATCCATCTAAATCATTACAAGGCTTCACCTTGTGTTTTCAACTTCTCTTTCTTTTTATCAAAATTTAGTTACCGGAGTTCTTCTTGGAGGCTCTACTTCGTGGTTCGTCAAGGATTCTTTTCATTGTTCTCCAAGATTTCTCTCGAAGTTAAGATCTGCCAAACTATACTCAAAATTAAACATGGTGCAAAACACATGTTTTGTTTTGAGGAGATCAAGTATTCCTCTTCTTGCATTCCGAAGTCCAATTCTTTCTACCGTATCATTTGAGGTGGTGTTATGCCATTCTTGATGATTTCCCTCTGTGGTTCATGATTCACATGTTGTCAAGAATGAGATATTTTAAATCCATCAAGCTCTTCGTTGGAGTTATCTTGTGTCATGTTTCACCTAAAGCCTTCCCTAAGGATTGTTGCTATTTATGGTGGTCATACATGACCCAAGTTCTTCATCTATCCTCCCGTTGAAATAAGTTTCTCGTCTTCTTGTTCATATCAATCCAATCTATTGTTTCCTTAGTGGCAGAATTACACCTCAAGAATTTGAGATGTTCCATAAGCTCACGACAAGCTTACCTTTTTCGTTGTTGGTTTTCCAACAACTCCGTTCTAGCATTTGTTGCAAACGGGCTCTCTAAAAATCTTGTTTACCTCCCTTCATTTCTTTCCGGTCTTTCTTTCTTCCGGAGGCATTGTGATGTTGCTCTTTTCTCTCATCATCTCTAATTGTGAGGATCTTGTTCTTTTCATGCTTATCCATTTAACCAGAGTATTGTGCCCTCTGCTCAAGTTCTTTTCATCTTATCAAGTTTTGCATCTCTTTCAACTGGAGTGCTGTCCAAATTTGTTCTTCCTTGTTCCTCTTTTCTAACGGAGCATTTTTCAACTTTGTTTATTTTCGTCATATTCTTTCTTTAAAGTTGTTCAACCTCTCAAGGTTCTTTGGTCTCACTCATTTGTCAAAGAAGCAACTTGGTTTTACCTCTTATCTTCCTCTTCCTTTTCCCTCTGGTGCCATGCTAGATCTCTGGACGAGATCCTCTCATAGTGGTGGAGTGTTGTAACGCCCCAAGACCGTTGCGCCAGGTGTCTTCCAGTTATTCGCTGTTGTTTCCTTGTAATTTGTTTGCTGTCATGCATTTCATATCATATCATCATGTGCATTTCATTTGCATACGTGTTCGTCTCATGCATCCAAGCATTTTCCCCGTTGTCCGTTCTGCATTCCAGCACTCCTATGTCATCCGACGCCTCCTTTTTGCCTCTTTTCGTGTGCAGGTGTTAAACTTTCTCGGAATGGACCGAGATTTGCCAAGCATCCTTGGTTCACTACCGGTAGACCGCCTGTCAAGTTTCGTGCCATTTGGAGTCCGTTTGATACTCCAACGGTTAACCGGGGAACCGTAAATGCCTCGTGTGTGTTGCAACCCAACACCCCTCCAAGTGGCCCAACAACCCATCCAAACCCCTCTATCCTCTCGGTGGTTCGATCATGATCGCGTGGCCGAAAACCGCACCTCATTTGGACTCTCATAGCTCCCTCTACCTATAAAACACCCCCCTCCGAAATTCGCGGTGCAAATCCTAACTTCCACCTTCCTTCGCGCCGCCGGACAATTTCTCCGCGCCGGACATGTCCGCGCCACCGTCCCCGACGAATCCGCCGCCGCCACATCGCCTTCTCTCTCCTCCCACCGTGCCAGACCCGACAGGCCCGGATCAGGTCCGCGGGGCCCAACCAGCCGCGCCGTCGGCCCGTGCCCGTGCCCGCTCCCGCGTCTCCCTCGCCGCGTCGCCTCCACTGCCGGCC
>NC_041388.1:238406422-238494172 GCF_002162155.2 Triticum dicoccoides
CGCCACTCCGGCCGCCGCCTCCTCCACAGCACCGCCCCGCCGCCTCCGCCCGAGCGTGTCCGCGCACCGCCCGTGGACTCCGCTCGCCGCTACCACGAGCTCTGCCCGCCGCTGCCAGGAGCTCTGTCCGCCGCCGCAGAACCGCACCGGAGACTCCGTCGTCGCCCGCTCGCCGCCGGGAGTCCGAACCGCCTTGCACCGTGCCTCCGCCGCCCCAAGCTTCTCTCGCCAGCGCCGCCACCTTCGCCGGCTGACCCCGCCGGACTCCGCGCCGCTGACCCGAGCTCGTCGGCCTTTTCCTCCTCCCGACACCGTTCCCCGCCGTCGCCGGAGCTGCGAGCTCGCCGGAGCGCACCGCCGCCCGGATCTGGTTAGGTGGACCAGATCCACCCATCCCGCCAACCAAACGCCTCTCCGTCCCCGGATCTCTCCATCCCGCACCGCTCCATCCCGATTCTGCGAGGTTGAATTTCTCTAAGTCCCCAGTTCTGCAATATTTTGTGGCTAACTTCATCATGTCATAACTTTGTGCTCGCTGCTCCGTTTTGCATGGATGAGATATCAAAATGTTCGTTAGGATGTCCTCTTCATTTTGTTCCATTGTGCCATGCTCGTTTGATTCCATCTTGATGCCCAAATTGCTATTGCAAGAGTGCTTCATAATGTTAGGTGATGTTTCTTATCAGATTATGAGCATTTGCCATTTTTGCCATGTTTATTGTGTGCTGCATATGGTCATGAGCTCTACATGTGTTTTGGGCTATGTCATGCCATCTTTATAGGGGTGTATGCCATGTATTTTTTTGATCAATGTGGTGACTAGCACATGCATGCAAAGTAGCTCTCGTGATATTGCTGATTTCAGGGACTTAGAATTTCACTAAGTCATTGCTCTGCTGTTATTTTATGCCATGTGTGCATGTTGCTACAGAGAGATCCATGCTTCTTTTGAGTATGTTCAGTAAGGATGATTGGGGCATATGGTTGTTCTCTATCCATCCATGTCCTTGTTTGCATTTATGGATTGACCTAGCATGACTCAATCTTTCTCTACTTTTGCTATAAAATGTTCTTGGTAGATTGTTTACATGTTAATCAATTTTGCCAAGGTTGTTGTAGTTGATCCATGCATGCTATGAGATTGTTCTTGCCATGTTTAGCTTCTTGATCATGTCTTCTTGTGGATAGTATGCTTAGTTTTTCATGCCATGCCTTGTGTTGAGTGCATCAAGCTCGCAAACATGCCTTCATAATTCTGTTTATGCCATGTCCAGTTTTCTGCAAAGTCTGAATCTGTTAACGAGACTTGCTATGTTTACATGGGTGCCATCATATCTTCTGATCCTTTTTGGCTTATGGCCAGTAAGGGACTTTTGTTATATGCTTTGACTAGATTCATGCCATGCCTTGTATTGCTTTGATCTGATCTTGTAGCATGTTGTTATCTTACTCTAAACATTGCTTCTTGATGTTAATTCCTGACATGTTAGTATTTTCACTAAGTCTGTGATGCTGATATCTTTTGCACTTTTGCCATGCTTGTTTGAACCTGCTCTTGTGTGATCTAGTCGTAGATAAGTGTTCATATTTTGTCAATCATCTTGAGTAGATCACTTCCATGTGCTTTGTTGCTATGTTGGAGTGCAGTAGCTTAGTTTCTTGTTGCATTCTATATGGCATCGTGATGTTAATCGCAGAATTGTGCCATTCTTGTTTTGCTTGCCATTTGCAAACCGTGCATCCGATTCCGGTGATCTTTATATCGATTTTGACTGAAATCAACTCATCTTTCCAGCGGCGCACTTGGTTTGCCAAGTTGATGCCTGGTTCAATCTTTTCCTTCCGGAGCTCGCATATGCATTGCATATCACATCCCGCATATCATGCCATGTTTTGCATCATGTTGCTTGCGCATTGCATCGTGTTTGATTGTTGGTCCTTTGCTTGTGTTCTTGCTTTGGGTAGAGCCGGGAGACGAGTTCGTGTTCGAGGAACCCATTGAGTACGCTTACGAGGATCAAGCTTACATCAACTCGGAGAAATTTGTAGGCAAGATGACCATACCCTCGAAATCACTTCTATCTTTGCTTGCTAGTTGCTCACTCTATTGCTATGCCGCGATACCTACCACTTGCTATATCATGCCTCCCATTTTTCCATGTCAATCCTCTAACCCACCTTGTCCTAGCAAACCATTGTTTGGCTATGTTACCGCTTTGCTCAGCCCCTCTTATAGCATTGCTAGTTGCAGGTGAAGATGGACTTTGTTCCTTGTTGGAACATGACTATTGTTGGGATATCATCATTATATCTTATTTATTTTAATGCACCTATATACTTGGTAAAGGGTGGAAGTCTCGGCCTTATGCCTGGTGTTTTGTTCCACTCTTGCCGCCCTATTTCCGTCATACCGGTGTTATGTTCCTTGATTTTGCCTTCCTTACGCGATTGGGTTATAATGGGAACCATTGACAGTTTGCTTTGAATAAAACTCCTCCAGCAAGGCCCAACCTTGGTTTTACCATTTGCCACCTAAGCCTTTTTCCCTTGGGTTCTACAGACTCAAGGGTCATATTTATTTTAAGCCCCCGGGCCAGTGCTCCTCTGAGTGTTGGTCCAACCTGTCAGCCGCCGGTGACCACCAAGGGCAACTCTGGGTTGGTCTACCAGTAGTTTGGACAATCTGGTGTGCCCTGAGAACGAGATATGTGCATCTCCTATCGGGATTTGTCAGCACATTCGGGCGGCTTTGCTGGTCTTGTTTTACCATTGTCAAAATGTCTTGTAACTGGGATTCCGAGTCTGATCGGGTCTTCCTGGGAGAAGGAATATCCTTCGTTGACCGTGAGAGCTTGTGATGGGCTAAGATGGGACACCCCTTCAGGGTTTTGAACTTTCGAAAGCCGTGCCCGCGGTTATGGGAAGATGGGAATTTGCTAATATCCGATTGTAGAAAACCTAACACTTAACTTATTTTAAAATGCATCAACCGTGTGTGTAGCCGTGATGGTCTCTTTCCGACGGAGTCCAGGAAGTGAACACGGTCTCGTGTTATGCTTGAACGTAAGTAGTTACAAGATCACTTCTTGATCATGATAGTTTATCGACCGTGCTTTGCTTCTCTTCTCACTCTCATTTGCGTAAGTTAGCCACCATATATGCTAGTGCTTGCTGCAGCTCCACCTCACTACCCTTTTCCTACCCATAAGCTTAAATAGTCTTGATCTCGCGGGTGTGAGATTGCTGAGTCCTCGTGGCTCACAGATTACTTCCAAAACTAGTTGCAGGTGCCGATGATAACCGTGCAGGTGACGCAACCGAGCTCAAAGAGGAGCTCGATGAAGTTCGTGCTCATTGTGTTGTTTCGTTTCCAGTTGATCAGTAGTGGAGCCCTGTTGGGGCGATCGGGGATCTAGCATTAGGGGTGGTCTTTCTTTATTTTTGGTTCCGTAGTGGGACCTTGATTGTATTCTGGATGATGTAATGCTTTATTTATGTATTGTGTGAAGTGGCGATTGTAAGCCAACTCTTTATCCCTTTCTTATTCAGTACATGGGATGTGTAAAGATTACCCCTCTTGCGACATGCCTACTTTGCGGTTATGCCTCTAAGTTGTGCTCCGACACGTGGGAGATATAGCTGCATCGTGGGTGTTTCATTTGACACCTACTACATCGACTAGAGCATCTCCAAGCAATGGCGACAAGTCAAGTTATAAGAAAACTTCAACACCTTCAAGTCGTCCTCCTATTAGAAGCAACTTCAAGCCGAGATGACGGTGCAACAAACCCTGGGTCTGTTGCCTAGACTGTGCACATGCACAGGAACGAGATTACGGCACCGGGCCATACCAGAGTACGAGAGACCAAGATTTTCGAAGGACCAACATGCAGATCAAGAGGACCAAGATCAAGCCAGAGAAGTAAGATGTCACTGGGAAAAAAGCCTCCCTTGTCGGGCAGACGAGCTCGGCGAGGGCAGGGTTGACCTCGAAAGAGAACGTCCAAGGCGTCCCAGCAGGGCCTGCCGGGACTCATGGAGGCAAAGCGACCCCACCCAACTACTACGCCACGACCCACCTCGTCAATCGATGCGGTCTCAAACCGCAAAGTGACTAAGTGCAACCATTCGCCACATGGCGGTCTCTTTCTACATTGGATACCTACAAGAGGCACCCATCCTACGACATGTCAGGCTGTCAGGTGTGAAGCTGGCAAGATAGCCCGGCAAGGCTTGCCGAGAAAACGACGATGTGACGTCGAGCGACACATTTAATGCACCCTGTCAGCCTGTAGGGTTAGGTATGATAGCACTATTTGCTATCTTATTAGTGCATAATGACTACTTTGCCATTGTGGTGACCCCTTAACCTATAAAAGGAGGCCCATCGCAACCATAACAGGGGTTAGAAGGTTTAATCCCCACGCATTCATACGCGCGTAGTCACTGCCGCCCGGAGGCAACCCTGCCGGGCAAGTGTACTACACTCTACCACCATTCTTCCACCATCAATCCACCAAAGCAGGAGTAGGGTTTTATGCCTCACGGCGGCCCGAACCTGGGTAAAATTGCCCATGTGATCTCTGTCGTACTGCCCCATGCTCTTATGTTCTTTGTGCAACGTGACATCCCCCCTGCCAAACCAGCAAGGGACCCTTGCTCCCATAGGTGGTCATGGTTCCCCACGACATCTACGGCGCGCCAGGTAGGGGGATTACTTGTGTGAACCTGAAAGCATGTGCAACACGTCATCTTCGTCACCTTCTTCATCTTTGACGACATCCTCGGCCATGGCGCCCAAGAAAAAGTCCGGTGCTTTGTCTCATCCATCCACCTCGAAGGCTCCGCCGCCCGCGGCTGTCAATGCTTGGGGGATGCAGAAGCGCGCCAGGACGTGGACGCTGTTAGGGACTTGGTTGGAGCAGGCGGCACCGTCACCGCTTCCCCCACGGCCGAAGGAGGAGCAGGAGACACCGGAGAGCAGCATCAGCAACACCGCGATGGCCATGCTCCATGAGGTACGAGTGAAGTGGTTACTCTGTCCACACCCTTTCCTCTCGCCGATGGGCACAACCGTAGTAATGGCGCTCGCTCCGGGGTGAATCGCCACCCTACGACCGCCCCCGCCGCGGGAGCGACCGCAGCGCGTGCACCTCCCCCGGGACGGGTCGACCAAGTCGCTAGGCCCGGCGGAGCCACTGGCCCTCAAGCGCCTTCGCGACACCACCATGCCATCCAAGTGGCCGCCCCACAATAGCTAGCACCGTTAGGAGCCGAGAAACGGTGTGATCTACATCGTCATCACCCATGCCAAGTACTACTACAGAGGCCATGGCGCGGCCTCAACTGCTGCGATGGTTTCCGCCAATGCCTGAGCAGATGGACGAATGGCGTGCCCCAATCCAAAGTCTGCTCGGTTTCACCGAGGCTACGGTCTCGTCGCGAGCTGTCCCGCCACGGCCTCCCCAAGCGACGACGACGGCTCGTGCTGCTGGCCGTATGGACGGGGCCACCCCCATGGTGCAGTCCCCGCCACGGCAGCCAGCGCGAGCGCAACAGAATCAAGAACCCGATGACATCTCGATGGCCTCCTCCGACCCTCGAGCGCGTCCAGGTTGATAGTGAGCACCAGAGGACAGACGAAGGGGAGACGCGTGCGTCGTCATTCAACGATGCCGCGGCAACCACCGCCGGGCTGATGGGTGCGATGGCCTCGATGTTGACGTGCCTGCGCTCTATATTGTCGGGAGCCAACCTTTTGAGGTTGGGTGCCCTGCCTTTACTCGTGAGCTGTGGTAAGTCCGTTGGCCGTTCATACGCACGTTCAAGCTAGAGATACCCGAGAAGTACGATGAGAGGCTGAACCCGGCATAGTTTCTGAGCATCTACACCATCGTTGTTCAGGCTGCCGAGGGAAGAGATGAGAAGGTGTTTTCCAACTAATTCCCTTTGGCTCTCAAATCCAATGTGAGGTCTTGGCTAATGCACCTGCCGGAGAACTCCATTTCATTGTTGGCTGACTTGTGCCATGAGTTCATTGGTGCCTTCACCGGCAGCCATCAAGAGCCAGGCAGGCCCAACGACTTGCAGCTTCTCCAACAGAAAGGAGGAGAGACCCTCTGGAAGTATTTGCAGAGATTCAACAACGTCCATAGGAAAATCCCAAATATCCATCCGACCGCGGTGATAGCTGCCTTCCAATCCAATGTGCGCAACCGCAGGATCCGTTCCAAGATGAACATGCGGTTTCCCAGGACTGTGAAGGAGCTTTACACCTTGGTGGATAAGTGTGCTCGGATGGAGGAGGAAGGAAGCTTCCCGGAGAGGAGGATTGCATGAACATCGATTTGGAGGATGATGACAAATCCACCAGTCAAAAGAAGAGTAAGAAGCACAGTAAGAAACGCAAGGATAAGGTAGTGATGTTTGTTGAAGGATCAGGTACACCTAGTACTATCAAGAAGGCTAAAGCTGAAGTCCTCGGTAAGGAAGCTGCCATGTGCGCTGACTGCTGGGAGGCTGTGGCTGCCGAGAAGGTCGGGAAGGGCGATGGGCTATAATGCAAGATTCATCGGACCAAGGGCCACGACCTTCAAGAGTGTTATCAGGTTGAGCAGCTCATTAAGAGGCAGAGGGCGGAATATGAGAAGCATGACAAAGAAAAGGGTCAGAATGTCGCTGGCGGTAAGGGCTGAGGTGGTGAAGCAAATTGCCCCAGCAAACCATTCCGGAACCAAGGAAAACCCACCAGAGGTCGAGAGAAGGAAGCCTGTGATGATGAGAGTGATGGAGAGGATGAAGAGGAAACCAGTGAGCAGGAGTTTCAAAAGGCTACTGATGCCATGTGCATTGATGGGGGTGCATCTCTGCACACCCCTCACCGCCAACTCAAACGGTGGGCACGTGAGGTCTATGTCGTGGAACCAGCACCAGGATCTCAGAAACCAATCAAATGGTCACGCACGCCCATCATATTTAACGAAGAGGATCATCCTGGCCATACCACTACGGTAGGATGTTTGCCATTGTTGGTCTCTCCAATAATTCGCAACCTCAAGGTCACAAAAATGTTGGTGCACGGCGGGGCCGGCTTGAATCTGATTTCCCCGGTAGTCATCAGCAAACTTCAGATAGCGCAGGACGAATTGAAGGCCACTGACATGTTTCAAGGAGTTAATACAGGCAGGAGTCATCCTAAGGGAAAGATCATGCTGCCGGTGGTATTTGGGGGAGAGCTGAATGCAACCTCTTGAGCACTGCGTTGGTTTTCCCTTGAAGAGGAAAGGTTGATGCAGCAAAGTAGCGTAAGTATTTCCCTCAGTTTTTGAGAACCAAGGTATCAATCCAGTAGGAGACTACACGCAAGTCGCCTCGCACCTACACAAACAAATAAGAACCTTGCAACCAATGCGATAAAAGGGGTTGTCAATCCCTTCACGGCCACTTGCAAAAGTGAGATCTAAGAGAGATAATAAGATAAATATTTTTGGTACTTTTATGATATAGATTGAAAGTAAAGATTGCAAATTAAAATAGATTGGAAACTTATATGATGGAAGATAGACCCGGGGGCCATAGGTTTCACTAGTGGCTTCTCTCAAAATAGCATAAGTATTACGGTGGGTAAACAAATTACTATCGAGCAATTGATAGAAAAGTGCATAATTATGAGAATATCTAGACATGATCATGTATATATGCATCACGTCCGTGACAAGTAGACCGAAACGATTCTTCATCTACTACTGTTACTCCACACATCGACCACTATCCAGCATGCATCTAGAGTATTAAGTTCATAAGAACAGAGTAACACATTAGGCAAGATGACATGATGTAGAGGGATAAACTCAAGCAATATGATATAAACCCCATCTTTTTATCCTCAATGGCAACAATACAATAGATGCCTTGCTGCCCCTGCTGTCACTGGGAAAGGACACCGCAAGATTGAACCCATAGCTAAGCACTTCTCCCATTGCAAGAAAGATCAATCTAGTAGGCCAAACCAAACTGATAATTTGAAGAACTTTCAAAGATAACAAATCATACATAAAAGATTTCAGAGAAGAATCAAATATTGTTCATAGATAATCTTGATCATAAACCCGCAATTCATCGCACCTCGACAAACACACCGCAAAAGGAATTACATCGAATAGGTCTCCAAGAAGATCGAGGAGAACTTTGTATTGAGATCCAAAGAGAGAGAAGAAGTCATCTAGCTAATAACTATGGACCCGAAGGTCTGTGGTAAACTACTCACACATCATCGGAGAGGCTATGGTGTTGAGGCAGAAGCCCTCTGTGATCGATTCCTCCTCTGGTGGAGCTTCGGAAAAGGCCCCAAGATGGGATCTCTTGGGTACAAAAGGTTGCGGCGGTGGAAATAGGGTTTCGTGGTGCTCCCGGATGTTTTCGGGGTATATGAGTATATATAGGCGAAAATAGTCGGTCAAGGGAGCCACGAGGAGCCCACGAGGGAGGGGGCGCGCCTGCCCCCCTGGGTGCGCCTCCCCGCCTCGTGGCCTCCTTGATGCTTCCTCGACGTCCACTCCAATTCTCCTGGATTTCGTTTGTTCCAAAAATCACTCTCCCGAAGGTTTCATTCCGTTTGATATTCCTTTTCTGCGAAACACTGAAATAGGCAAACTAAAAACAGCAATTTGCACTGGGCCTTTGGTTAGTAGGTTAGTCTCAAAAATAATATAAAATTTTATAATGAAGCCCATTAAACATCCAAAACAGATAATATAATAGCATGGAACAATCAAAAATTATAGATACGTTGGAGACGTATCAAGCATCCCCAAGCTTAATTCCTGCTCGTCCTCGAGTAGGTAAATGATAAAAATAGAATTTTTGTTGTGGAATTCTACCTAGCATAATTTTCTATGTAATTTTCTTTATTGTGGCATGAATGTTTAGATCCGAAAGATTCAAGACAAAAGTTTAATATTGACATCAAAATAATAATACTTCAAGCATACTAACTAAGCAATTATGTCTTCTCAAAATATCATGGCCAAAGAAAGCTCATCCCTACAAAATCATATAGTTTGGTCATGCTCCATTTTCATCACACAAGAATGCTCTCATCATGCCAAGCAATGGTTTCATACTTTAGTAATCTAAAAAAATTCAACTTTCATGCAATACATGAGTGTGACCCATGGATATAACACTATGGGTGGAATATAGTATAATGATGGGGGTTATGTCGAGAGGACAAAAAAGGAGAAAGTCTCACATTGACGCGGCTAATCAATGGGCTATGGAGATGCCCATCCATTGATGTCAATATAAGGAGTAGGAATTGCCATGCAACGGATGCACCAGAGCTATAAATGTATGAAAGCTCAACAAAAGAAACTAAGTGGGTGTGCATCCAACTTGCTTGATCACAAAGACCTAGGGCATTTGAGGAAGCCCATTGTTGGAATATACAAGCCAAGTTCTATAATGAAAAATCCCCACTAGTATATGAAAGTGGCAAAACAAGAGACTCTCTATCATAAAGATCATGGTGCTACTTTGAAGCACAAGTGTGGAAAAAAGAATAGTAGCATTGTCCCTTTTTATTTCTTTTCTCTTTTTTTATTTGGCCCTTTTTTGGCCTTTCTCCATTTTTTATTTGGGACAATGATCTATTAATGATGATCATCACACTTCTATTTATTTCCAACTCAATGATTACAACTCGATACTAGAACAAAATATTATTCTATATGAATGCCTCCAGCGGTGTACCGGGATGGGCAATGAATCAAGAGTGACATGTATGCTAAATTATGCATGTGGCTTTGCCACAAATATGATGTCAACTACATGATCATGCAAGGCAATATGACAATCATAAAGCGTGTCATAATAAATGAAACGGTGGAAAGTTGCATGGCATTATATCTTGGAATGGCTATGGAAATGCCATAATAGGTAGGTATGGTGGCTGTTTTGAGGAAGATATAAGGAGGTTTATGTGTGATACATTGTATCATGTCACGGGGTTTGGATGCACCGGCGAAGTTTGCACCAACTCTCAAGGTGAGAAATGGCGATGCACGGTACCGAAGAGGCTAGCAATGATGGAAAGGTGAGAGTGTGTACATGGACTCAACATTAGTCATAAAGAACTCACATACTTATTGCAAAAATCTACAAGTAATCAAAACCAAGCATTACGTGCATGCTCCTAGGAGGATAGATTGGTAGGAAAATACCATCTCTCATCCCCGACCGCCACTCATAAGGATGACAATCAAAGAACACCTCATGTTTCAAATTTGTTACACAACGGTTACCATACGTGCATGCTACGGGACTTGGAAACCTCAACACAAGTATTTCTCAATTTCACAATTACTCAACTAGCACAACTCTAATATGACCATCTTCATATCTCAAAACAATCAGCAAGTATCAATCTTCTCATAGTATTCAATGCACTTTTATGAAAGTTTTTATTATACCCATCTTGGATGCCTATCATATTAGGACTAATTTTATAACCAAAGAAAATTACCATGCTATTCTAAAGGACTCTCAAAATAATATAAGCGAAGAATGAGAGATCAATTATTTTTATAAAATAAAGCCACCACCGTGCTCTAAATGATATAAGTGAAGCACTAGAGCAAAACTATCTAGCTCAAAAGATATAAGTGAAGAACATAGAGTATTCTAATAAATTCCGATTCATGTGTGTCTCCCAAAAGGTGTGTACAGAAAGGATGGTTGTGCTAAACTAGAAAGCAAAGACTCAAATCATAAAAGACGCTCCAAGCAAAACACATATCATGTGGTGAATAAAAATATAGCATCAAGTAAAGTTGCCGATGGACAAAGATGAAAGAGGGGATGCCTTCCGGGGCATCCCCAAGCTTAGGCTGTTGGTTGTACTTGAATTTTAACTTGGGGTGCCTTGGGCATCCCCAAGCTTAGGCTCTTGCCACTCCTTATTCCATAATCCATCAAATCTTCACCCAAAACTTGAAAACTTCACAACACAAAACTCAACAGAAAATCTCATGAGCTCCGTTAGTATAAGAAAACAAACCACCACTTAAGGTACTGTAATGAAATCATTCTTTATTTATATTGGTGTTAAACCTAATGTATTCCAACATCTCCATGGTTCATACCCCCCGATACAAGCCATAGATTCATCAAAATAAGCAAACAACACACGAAAATCAGAATCTATCAAAAACAGAACAGCCTGTAGTAATCTGTAGGTTTCGAATACTTCTGTAACACTAACAATTCTGAAATAAATTGGTGGACGTGAGGAATTTGTCTATTAATAATCTTCAAAAAGAATCAACCTAATCTCACTCTCCAGTAAAACATGGCAGCAAATCTCGTGAGCGCTCAAGTTTCTGTTTTTTATAGCAAGATCGCTAAAACATCCCTCAAGTCTTCCCAAAGGTTGCTGCTATACCTGGCGGCAACCAACCAAGTGGTCAGTGCAGCCTTGGTGGCAGAGAGGAAAGTGGACGAAGTAGAGAGTGAGCAAGGACCGGTAGAGCCAGAGAAAGATCGGGACAGAAATGAGCACGGCAGTGAGAGCAAACCCCAAGGACACGGCAAGGAAGAACGTGGTGCAGCGCCCAGTGTAGTTCGTCGGTTCCTTACTACAAGGGGCTAGGTCTTGGTAATCTAGCGTGCAAAAGTTGATCTTTGGTCTCATCATGGCCTCAAGGAAACTGCGCCACTACTTCCAAGCCCATGAGATCACAGTTGTCACTCGCTTCTTGTTGCAACGGATACTCCGAGACCGTGAGGCTACCAATAGAATAGTGGAGTGGGCTTTGGAGTTATCTAGTTCTGGTCTGAAGTTTGACAGCACATCAATCATCCAGAGCAGGGCATTGGCAGAGTTTATTGAAGAATGGACACCAACCCCTAATGAGGAAGTGCCAGAAATAGTCATCTCCAGCAAGGAGGTTCCCGAAAAATGGATAATGTATTTCGATGGTGCCTTCTCCCTATAAGGTGCAGGGGCTGGCGTGCTTCTCATTGCCTCCTCTGGGGAGCACGTGAAGTACGTTGTCCAGATGCATTTTCCCGAGAAGAGGCGACCAACAATATAGCAGCGTATGAAGGGCTCCCTATCGGGCTCATGATTGCCACAAAATTGGCTATTAAGAAGCTAATTATTTGAGGAGACTCACAGCTTGTGATGAGACAAGTCAACAAGGATTATAAAAGCCCATTGATGGAGGCATACATTGAGGAAGTGAGGAGATTGGAGGAGCGCTTTGATGGATTACAAACAGAGAATATACACCGTGTGGAGAACATCATACGTGATCATCTGTCAAAGTGTGTTGCGCAGAAGCTTCCTCTGGAACCAGGAACTTTTGTTCTCCATCTTACTCAGCCCTCCGTATCCCCAACAACAATGGCCTAGAAAAGGAGAAAGATGGACTCCGGTAAGCCTCTCCCGGTAGAGCCACCCACTCTTGGCAGGAACCCTACCAGAAACAACCCCTCGCCACTTGCCGGAGCGCACCCTCTAGCCGGTCCCATGGCCCCCGCGGACGAGGAATGTGTCGGATTTTGGGTTCCGGCAGACCCTTGAGGTTCGATCACTGGGGTGCGCGTGGAGATTTTGCCTCCTACCTGCCTGCACCCCTCCGCCTTGCTAGGATCTAAATGAAGGAAAGAACAACACAAGAGACACAGGATTTATACTGGTTCGGGCCACCATTGTGGTGTAATACCCTACTCCACTGTGTGGTGTGGTGGATTGCCTATTGGGCTAATGATGATGAACAATACAAGGAAGAACAGCCTCGCGAGGGTCTGTTCTTGGCTGGGGCGATGAACTGCTGGGAGGAGCTCAGTCACCTTTCTCTCTCTCTCTCTCTCTCTCTCTCTCTCTCTCTCTCTCTCTGATCTAAACCTCTCTCTCAAGAGCCTCCTTCTCCGAACCCTTCAGCTCTCTGTCCCTGTGTGTCTGTGTGGTTGTTGTCGTCGTTGTCCGTGTGTCTTGCGGGTGGCTGATTCTATTTATAGAGGCCCTGGTCCTCTTCCCAAATATCGAGCTGGAAGGTAGCCAACAATGGCGGGCTAATTTGAAAGGGGACAACTAGTACTAGCTACCCTGACAAAAGTAGTCTTCGCCTATGCAAAGCTCTGGTGATGACGCCGTCTTGGGCTCCACGGTGACCTTCGTCTCGTAGTCCTCCTGGTATTGGTCTCGTTGCACCGAAATGGCAACCTTTGCCTGATGCCTCGGTACTCCGTGGCTGCGCTTGCCCTCTTTGCACCAAAGAGGAAAGGAGGACACTGCGCGGGCTGGCACCTGCCTGGCGCCCTTGGCCGTCATGGCTTGCATCACGGGCACCTCGCGAGGTACCCCGCCTTGATCTCTGCGCCTCCTCGTGAGCCAGCCTGACGAGGCCGTGCCTGAGGAAGCTCCGTGTCGTCCGCCCCACGAGGCTTGGCCCCTCGCGAGGGTCTTGGGTTTGTGTTGGTGAAGATGGGCCGCACTGGGCCCCCCTTTTGAGCCACGCCGCAGGCAGGCAAGTCTGGGGACCCCCGTTCCCAGAACACCGACAGTAGCCCCCGGGCCCAAGGCGCGCCCGGACTTGGCCGTGCAGGGAGGCAGGAGGGCAAGAGCGAAGCGCCGCGGGCCCTAACAGTCTGCGGACTTGGGCGCCGCGTGGCGGTTGGTTGGACGTGGGCGCCTCCACTTCCCCATGGCGCCTTGGCAACTGCACGGATTGGACAAGTCCCTGCATGCAAAGTGGGTCGTGATTACCTGCAATCGTGGAGGTAGGCGGTTGGCCTTCGCCGGACATAAGTACGGAACAGCGCGCGCCCTTCCAGTCCATCCCTCCTTGCTTCTCCTTCTTCTCGATCCCTGCTCCGTCTTGCTGCGATGGCTCTGATCCGCCGGTTCTCGACGGCAGAGAAGGGAAAGGCTCCCCGAGAGGAACCAGACCCACTCCCGCCGAAGAAACGGCTCGCCCCCCGTGGCTCGGATGAGGGGGCCCTTCAGGTGGTGTCGAGGCCTTTGTGCGAGCGGGCACCGCCGGGGTTCCTGCTTCCATTGTACGCCCATGTCGAGGGCCCTGAAGGAGCTGATGCTGACCGCCACGGGCGGGGCCGCCGTCGGCGCCGGTGGGTCACGAAGGTGTGGGTCGTCCCCCCTGGGGTCCACGCCGAGGGCTCCTCCCGAGAGTTCGTGCTTCACGTCGCCATTCCTCTTCAGTCTTGGATCCGCCTTCCTCCCTTCTTCGCCTCCGTCATCCCGCAGGGGGAGCCCCTAGAGCTCTGGCTGCAGCACGCCGACTGCAGCACCCTCGCGACCGAGGCAGAGATCACGGTTTTTGCCCCGGGAGAGGTCTACATGACTCGGGGCTGGAGAGAGATCGCCCGGGTTTGCAGGGTAAGGGGCGTCTTCGCGGTCCACTTGAATTACGACGGTGCTTCGGTGATGCTCTTCAAGGTCTTCGATGCGAGCGGGCGCCGGCTATAGTGCTGCCCTGGGGAAGGTGGCCAGGACCCTGCCGCGACGAGGACTGGGCCCGCCAACCGCTCCCTTGGCGGCTCCTCAGGTGGTGGAGGTGTCGGAGGTTCCAGCGACTCTGACGAGCTCTTCGCGACTCCGGAGACGAGCGACGATAGCTACGAGCCCCCGAGCCGGTGCCGCTCCTGGAGCAGGGCGGGCTCGTCAGGCTGCCGCCGACTCTAATCTGGATGGGGTTGGCGTCGGTGCTTGACGGCCCACTGTTGATGATGGCGTCTTTTGCAGGGACACGCGTAGTTTGTGTCCCTTTAGGATCTATTCCCTTTAAGATGCCTGTGATCCTATTTTGTTAATATAACCCCTGTCATAGAATTGTGCGAGTTGCTCATTCCGTCTTAGCTCAGTCCTCCCTTTCGAACCTCACGAGGGCTTGGTGCTCTGCGCCGACAGGTCCCAGTCCCAAGGCGGCTTCAGCCGTCGCTGGTATGCTAGGTTGTGATGCCGTGGTCAAGGCCACGAGGTGAGCGACCTGGAGTCCGGTAAGAGCCCCTGAGTCGCGATGCTCAGGAGGTCCCCTTTGGCGCCCAAGCAGCTTTCGCTTGGTGAGAAAGGAGAGCGGCGTCGCTAACACAGGATGGCATTAGGTGTGGGGATGGTGCCACGGTAGCTGGCGCTTCCGGGTGATGACTTATCTCGAGGATCAGGGGCCGCTCTCTGGTGTGTCGCCGGGTCCGTGTATCGGCAGGCGCGAGGTTGCTCGGCGAGGTCCTCGTGTGTCTCTCCGCCCTCGCCTTTGCTCCCCTTTCTGCTCTACGTCCTCGGGTCCCGGCCCTCGAGCGAGTCTCAGCCGTCGTTGGTATGCCAGGTCGCGATGCCATGGTCAAGGCCAGAGGGTGAGGGCTGGAGAGCCAGTAGGAGCCCTGAGTCGTGATGCTCAGGCACCCCCCCCCTTTAACGTGCAAGCGGTTCGCGCGGACAAGAGCGAAGGAGACACCGCAAGGGCCCCGCCTGACGTAGCCCCTTCAGGAGGTCCTGTAGGTCCATCATAGAAAAAACAAGGGATTGCCATGACAATTGACAGTCAGCCGTTGGTTGCTTCCGAGGGGTAGTGAGGCACTGAAGGCTTGACGAGGTGACGCTATGCGGGGCTGCCGCAGCCAGAGCTCAGCCATCCAGGTTTGTCGGCGTTACAGCGACGGACCCATGCGCAAGCGTCGTGCCGTTTGGGAGTAGCTCCGTTAGTTGGCGTCAGCTGAGCAGGCAACTGGGTAAAACACATTAGCCGCGAAGGAGTGGATTCGTTCAAATAGATGCTGGGAATGCGCACAACACTGGGTCAGGCCCGAGCAACTTGGGGATCATGCAGCCCGAGGGGCGCCCCCAACAAGGTAAGCTAACAACATGGAATAAAAAAGGGATACACGCCGCAGGGACGGACCCACGTGGCCTGGGAATAATGCAGCCCTGGGGGGGCGCTCCCAGCTGGAAGTAAAACTAGAAAGGTGTTACCCGATGATGTTGAGGACGAAGGAGCGTTGATGTAGTAGGCTCGGTGGGCTGCGGGAGCCGATCCTCACGAGCCCCCAGGCCCAGGGGCCTCGGGAGGCTCTGGAGGCGCTGGTGGCTCCTCGCGGGCCATCTCCATCCCTGCCAGGGCAGCGGAACGCCTGGCCTCTCGTGCCTCCGTGATGCCCCTCATGAGGCACTGGTACGCGTCAGCCGCGCTCGGCAAGCCGTAAGGCATGCGAACGTAGCTGTGGGGTGGGCCTCCGGAGCGCCCCACTCGCGAGGGCCAGAGGCGCTCCAGAGAGGCGACTCGGTTGAGCCCTGGTATGTCGACGCAGACGCGCAGCCCACCATCCTCGCCTAGATGGGGGCCACTGCTGGTAGGCGGCGGCCGCCTTTCATGACTCTTGACTCCTGTAGCTCCTGAATGGCCTTGCTGACGAACTCCTGAGGGTCTGGATCTCCTTGCCTTGCTCCTTCCTGAGGGGAACGTGCTTCGAAAAACGCCTCCATGTGGTGCCCAAGCGCCTCCCTCGTGACCCTAGCTAGGTCGGTGGCCCTCCAGGGGAGAGCCCCCGAGCCCTGCCTGAGGAGGGCGCCGGGCGCGCTTTCCTATGCGATGGAAGGAGGCACCCCCTGGGCAGGCGCGGGCCCAGAGGGGCCTACCTCCTGAGTGGTCGGGCTGGATGATGTCTTCTTCTTCTTAGGGGCTGTCTCGGGAGGCCTCCTCCTTCCACGATCCGGGTCTTCCAGTGACGCGGCCTGAAAGGCTCGTTCCAGGGAACACACCGCGTCCTTCTCTTCACAGGGCACCGTGATGACTCCGCCACTTCCTGGCATCTTGAGGACATTGTTGCCGTGGTGAGTTACGGCCATGAACTTGGCCAGCGCTGGGTACCCAAGGATGGCGTTGTACGGCAGGCGAATGTGAGTGACGTCGAAGTCGATGAGATCGGTGCAGTAGTTGTCGCGTGCCCCGAAGGTGACAGGGAGGCGGACCTGCCCAATCGGGACCGTGGAGCCGTCGGTGATATCGGAGAAAGGCTTGGTTGGCTGAAGCTGGCTGTAGGGCACTTGGAGGTTGTTGAATGTTTCCACGGACAGGACGTTGAGCCCTGCCCCGCCATCGATGAGGGTCTTGGTGACCACCACGTTGCTGATGATTGGGGAACAAAGCATCGGGAGGACTCCGGCTATAGCCGCACACTTGAGCTGATCTGCCGAGCTGAACGCGATGGCGCATGCCGACCACCTGAGAGGGCGCGTGGCTTCGAGCCTGGGGAGGACTGCGTTCACTTCGCGGGCGAACTGCTTGAAGATGCGCTGAGAGGCTGGGGCTTGTGCCCCGCCTAGGATGCAGGCGATCATGCGCGGCTCCTGGAAGCCCCCAGCCCCCTCGTCCTGGTGGCGGTCCTCGTTCCTCCTTGGCTGCGGCGGCAGCGGTGGGAGGCCTGCGTTGCCTTGCGGGCGATCCTCGCGAGGCTGATCCCTCCAGTCCCCTCGCGAGGCTGATCTCTCCAGCCTCCCTCGCGAGGCGGGTCTTGCCAGCGATCCTCGCATGGTTGGTCGCGCCACCCTTGGCGCGGGCCACGGTCTTCCCAGCGTCGTGCGTTCCTTCCTCCTCTTCGGCCGTAGCCCCGGTCACTGCAGTCAGGGCGACGGCTGATCCTTCCTTCTCGCACGGCTCGGAGCTCTTGACATTCGTTCGTGTTGTGGGTGCGGAGGTCGTGGTACACACAGTACCAGCCGCCCTTGGAAGGTTCGGGCTGATCTCTGCCTCGCTTGGTGTCTGGTTCTGCCACGAGCACGACAGCCCCCTTGCGCTTCACATCCTTGGCCTTGGGCTTCTTCTCTTCTAGGTCCGTGGCAAGCAGCTCGAGGAGGGAGAGACGCCCTTCCTCGGCCCTGGCGCACTTGGTTGCCAGGTTGAACAGCTCCAAGGAAGTGCACAGGTCTTCATGCATCGCCAGCTCCTCCTTCATCTTGACGTCGCGCACGCCGTTGGAGAAGGCCGAGATGATGGCCTCCTGGTCACCTTGGGAATCTTGAGGCGCGCGTTGTTGAAGCGCCTGATGTACTTCTGCAGGGTCTCCCCGGGCTGTTGCTTGATGCGGCGCATGTCGCTTACGGCGGGTGGCCGGTCGCGAGTGCCTGGGAAGTTGGCGATGAAGCGGGTGCGCATCTCGTCCCAGGAGGAGATTGTGCCTGGAGCCAGGTTCAAGAGCCAGGTGCAGGCCCCGTCCTTGAGTGCCATGGGGAACCAGTTCGCCATGACCTTCTCGTCTCCGTTGGCAGCTTCGATGCCCAACTCGTAGAGCTAGAGGAACTCCGCAGGGCTAGCCGTGCCGTCGTAGCGAGGAGGCAAGTCCGACTTGAACTTGCCGGGCCACGCGACGCTGCGCAGCTCGGCGGTGAAGGCGCGGCAGCCTGCTGTGGCCACGGGAGGTCTTGGATGCCGGGGAGCTTGGTCTTGCATGTCCCCACGCGCTGCAGCCGGGAGCAGTGCGGGGTCTTGACGCGCGGGAGCAGGAGCATGGTCGCGACGTGCAGGAGCAGGGAGCGCCCGGGCAGCGTCTTGCGGGCGAGGGACTTCTTGACAGCTCTTCTCTTGCCGCGCTGGCACCTGATGGAGCGGGTTCCGCCCAGGGGCCATGCGCCTTGGAGCCATGGCGCCTTCCTGAGGAGGAGGCGGTCGAGGCACCGCCGGAGCCTCATTGCCCGCGCGGGGTGGGGTGCGGTGCAGCGAAACGGACGGCGCAGGAGAGCCCCCTACGGCGCGGACGAGCTCGGCGACGCGGTCGAGCCATTCTTCGTTGACGTCGTCGACGGGGCGGTAGCGCAGGAGCTCGTTCGCCGTGATGAGTGCAGCTCGAGCCTCCATGGGCGCATGGAGCGCGCGGGACGAAGAACCAGCTGGGGTGAGCGAGGGAGTTGCGGTGCATCCGTCTTGCCGCACAGAGGGATGCTGGGACGATGCTTGTTGCTCGTCCCCCGCCGGGCCGGTGGCGGCATTGACGGCAGGTGACGGGGAACGGCGAGGACGCCCGCCGACAGGGGCCGTCTGGGCGACGCGGGAAGCGAGCGCGGCCGGGCGCTCGGCGCGCGCCCGACGAGCGTCAGACATGGGCATGATGGTCAGAGGAGAACGGGGTGGTGGAAGACGAATCCCGGCGCACCCCTACCTGGCATGCCAAATGTCGGATTTCGGGTTCCGGCAGACCCTTGAGGTTCGAACACTGGGGTGCGCGCGGAGATTTCGCCTCCTACCTGCCTGCACCCCTCCGCCTTGCTAGGATCTAAATTAAGGAAAGAACAACACAAGAGACACAGGATTTATACTGGTTCGGGCCACCGTTGTGGTGTAATACCCTACTCCAGTGTGTGGTGTGGTGGATTGCCTCTTGGGCTGATGATGATGAACAATACAAGGAAGAACAGCCTCGCGAGGGTCTGTTCTTGGCTGGGGCGATGAACTGCTGGGAGGAGCTCAGTCACCTTTCTCTCTCTCTATCTGATCTAAACCTCTCTCTCAAGAGCCTCCTTCTCTGAACCCTTCAGCTCTCTGTCCCTGTGTGTCTGTGTGGTCGTCGTCGTCCGTGTGTCTTGCGGGTGGCTGATCCTATTTATAGAGGCCCTGGTCCTCTTCCCAAATATCGAGCGGGAAGGGAGCCAACAATGGCGGGCTAATTTGAAAGGGGACAACTAGTACTAGCTACCCTGACAAAAGTAGTCTTCGCCTGCGCAAAGCTCTGGTGATGACGCCGTCTTGGGCTCCACGGTGACCTCCATCTCGTAGTCCTCCTGGTCTTGGTCTCGCTGCACCGAAATGGCAACCTTTGCCTGATGCCTCGGTACTCCGCGGCTGCGCTTGCCCCCTTTGCACCAAAGAGGAAAGGAGGACACTGCGCGGGCTGGCACCCGCCTGGCGCCCTTGGCCGTCATGGCTTGTGTCACGGGCACCTCGCGAGGTACCCCGCCTTGATCTCTCCGCCTCTTCATGAGCTAGCCTGACGAGGCCGTGCCTGAGGAAGCTCCGCGTCATCCGCCCCGCGAGTCTTGGCCCCTCGCGAGGGTCTTGGGTTTGTGTTGGTGAAGATGGGCCGCGCTGGGCCCCCCTTTTGAGCCACGCCGCAGGCCACAGGCAGGCAAGTCTAGGGACCCCCGTTCCCAGAACACCGACAGAATGTGCCCTCGCAGTTGAGGAGGTGCTGCTAGTCCTTGTTGCCGAGCCCTAGGCTCCAACTTGGGCAAGGCACATAGTCCACTTCCTCCAAACCGGAGAACTTCCCGGTGACCAAGATGAAGCTAAAAGAGTAGCCCGGAGGGCTAGTATGTATCAGTTTGACGATGACACTCTGTACAGAAGGAGGCTCAACGGTGTAAACTTGAAGTGCATCTGCCGGGAAGAAGGAAAGGAACTGCTGGCTGAGATACACAAAGGCATGTGCGGCTCCCACATTGGATCGAGGGCATTGGTTGGGAAAGCATTCCGACAAGGATTCTATTGGCCCACAGCCCACCAAGATGCGGTTGAGCAAGTCACCAGATGTGAAGCCTTCCAGTTCCATTCCAAGAATATCCACCTGAGTACCCAAGCTCTTCACACAATCCCTTTATCATGGCCATGTTTGGTGTGGGGGCTCGATATCCTCGGCCCTTTCCCCTGATCAATCGGGGGCTTTGAATTCTTGTTTGTTGCTATCGACAAGTTTACAAAGTGGCCGGAAGTGACTGTCATCAGAAATGTGACTGCTCAGTCAGCTATCAAATTCTTGAAAGAATTGGTGTGTCATTTTAAAGTCCCGACAAGGATCATTACTGATAACAACACCCAGTTCATGAGCCGTGCTTTCATGCAATACGTTCATACCATTGGAAGCAAGATCACATTTGCCTTTGTTGCACATCCCAGAAGCAATGGACAAGCTGAGAGGGCGAATGCTAAAGTACTGTGGGGACTCAAACAAGAACCTTTGATATGTTGCAGAAGCACGGCAGGCGGTGGATCATTGAGCTGCTGGTGGTTTTGTGATCCCTCAGAACGACACCAAATCAAGCTACCAAGCAGACTCCCTTCTTCCAAGTCTATGGGGCAGAAGCAGTTATCCCCGCGGAACTCATTTACAGGTCGTCTCAGGTGCTTGCCTAAGATGACGTAGCGCAAGATCAGCACCGGCGTGATGAAACTGTGCTACTCGAGGAGAACCGTCTTCGTGCTGCTATGCGTGTTGCACGCTATCAGCGGGCCCTGCGTCGCTACCATAGCGGCAGGGTTCATATGCGGTGTTTTGAGGAAGGTGATCTTGTCCTAGGCGCGTTCAGTCCGCCAAGGGTACAAACAAGTTAACACCAAAGTGGGAAGGCCCTTACCGGTAGTACGAGTCACCAGACCTGGCACAGTCCGTCTGGAGACCGAAGATGGCATTAAACTGCAAAACTCATGGAATATTGAGCATCTCCGCAAGTTCTACCCATAAGGCGTGGTTGTTGGGCCCTGCCCGGCAGCCACCCTTTTGTATAGGCCTTGCCTCAGTTGCATGTAACCCCTTGTACAAAGCCAGGCGATGACCCTGAGCACTAGAGAAATAAAGGAAGTGCCGGGGAGCCCCAACCAAGTTGCATGCATGCATAAGCATTCCAAGAGCATTGCATAAGCATTTCATAAGCATTGCATATGCATATAGATAGGATCGCATCTTGCATCATTCCCATCTGCAGGAAGCTGCATGTTCCTGCCGTGAACTTGGCCTCTACAAGGAGTTGGGAAGATGGATCAGCACTACGATCCCCGGCAAGCCAAATAGATAAGTTCTACCTCCTGTCCATAAAATGTTCTGTAAACTGAAACTTGTGCATGGGAAAACCTTGACGCTCTTTAAAACTTAGGTGCTCCCATCCTTGACTCGAACATTGCTTCGGTCAGGATGGTCGCAAGGGCCTTTGGTGAAAAGAGGTTAGCGGGGGCTGGTCCCTTTATTTTCTGCCCGGTAGGCTCAGTTCTCCGGCAAACAAAATCAAAAGCGTAGTAGCAGGATAGCATGTCGGGGGAAGACTCCTTTATTTAACTAAAGAGGCACCCCACCTCTGCATGGACATATACATGCACGAGTTCCCCGCAAGGTTCATCTTTTTCATTAATATGCTTATATTACAAGTACAAATCTTACACAACACAAACATGGACTTGAGGGATTGCATTATTTGAATCAAGATTTAGCAAGTGCCGACAAGTTTAAGATTGAAAAAAGATAGGCACCCCGTAATGCCTTTGCCCTTGTCCATCTCCTTTAGGAAGAGGTCAAGGAGGCAGGAGGTGGACCCGGCTAGGATTCGGCGTCTCCCTAGGATCAGGACGGCACCGCTCCTCGGCAGGGAGGAAGAAACCATACGGCAGGCACAGATGGTGATGCTGCCGAATGACCAAATGGGTGACGCAAACTCACCGGCAAACATGACTCGTCGGAATGGTCACCCTTGTTCTTGGCGTGTCATGGGTTGCCGCCGCCGTCCACATCACTACCACCCGAAGACCTCAGCACGACAGCCGCGCTGGATGCCATGCGCTCTGGTACATCCCACAAAGAGCATCGTCGCCCCCGACTGTCCTAACATCAGAAGCCATCGCATGTTCCAAGGACGTGTATGAGAGCAAGAATCCCTCCCACATGGCGAGGGGACGACACCCATGGGGAATCAGGTTCACCTTTGCTAGCGGCGACCCTCTTTCATGACCCCTCCCCAGCATCGTGAAAGTAAGAAGAATGGGGAGTGACCGACTACCGCGCGCCATGCCTACCACGGGCTTCGACACGATGTCGGTCGCGTCCCCTCCCACTAGAGTCATGGCCACGGGCGGCCCGGCGATGAGCGCGCCGGAGTCGCCATCTCCGGCGTTGTTGACACACCGCCTAAGTACCCCCATCGGGTCCGCATGAAGCTTTGAACTAGAGCCCGGGGCCTGGCCCCAGGCCCTCCTCTCTAACATGACCAGGAGAAGTAGAAAGCGGAAGAAAGGGGATGCAAGGGTGAATGACTCCACCCTCCCTACACCCCTCCTTTTATAGGCGGGCCAAGGAGGGGAGCCGCTCCCTCAACGAGCGACCACTGTCCTCCTTCCCCAGTTCAAGAAGACCGAGCCCTCGCCTTGACGCTCTCCCGCGCCACGCGCCTCCGTTACCTACCCCGCACAATGCAAGCTACATACGTGGCTAAGAATAAGGGCATGGTGGGAAGAGTGAATTGGTAGTTTCTACCCTATGCACACACAAGTCATTCACGAGCCATTACAAGGACGACCCCACCACTATTGGCTTTACATGACATGCGGAGAAACCAGAAACTGTCCAAGATTCAAGATTAATGAAGAAGCAAAGAAGACCTCAAGAAGACGAGTCTCTTCCGCGCCCTGCCTGTGCACTTATTACGACCTACTCCGACGATGCTCGGCAACACGTTCGGAGTAGGCCCGAGGGCTTCTGTCAGTGCAACAAACCCTGGGTCTGTTGCCCAGACTGTGCACATGCACGGGAATGAGATTACGGCACCAGGCCATACTAGTGTACCAGAGACCAAGATTTTCAAAGGACCAACATGCAGATCAAGAGGACCAAGTTCAAGCCAGAGAAATAAGATGTCACCAGGAGAAAGCCTCCCTTGCTGGGTAGACGGGCTCGGCGAGGGCGGGGTTGACCCCGGAAGAGAATGTCTAAGGCATCCTGGCAGCGCCTGCTGGGACTCACGGAGGCAAAACCATCCCACCCAACTACTCCGCCATGACCCATGTCGTCAATCGATATGGTGTCAAGCCGCAAAGTGACTAAGTGGCAGCCATTCGCCACATGGCAGCCTCTTCCTACAGGGGATACCTACAAGCGACACCCGTCCTGCGACGTGTCATGTAGACAGGTGTGAAGCTGGAAAGATAGCCCGACAAGGCATGCCGGGCAAGCGACGATATGACATTGAGTGGTGCATTTAATGCACCCTGTCAGCCTGCAGGGTTAGGTATGGTAACACTGTTGCTATCTTATCAGTGCATAATGACTACTTTGCCATTGTGGTGACCCCTTAACCTATAAAAGGAGGCCCATGGCAACCATAACAGGGGTTAGAAGGTTCAATCCCCACGCATTCATACGCGCGTAGCCACTTCTGCCCCGAGGCAACCCTGCCGGGTAAGTGTACTACGCTCTACCACCATTCTTCCACCATCAATCCAACAAAGTGGGAGTAGGGTTTTACGCCTCACAGTGGGCCAAACCTGGGTAAAATTGCCCGTGTGACCTCTTCCGTGCTACCCCACACTCTTCTGTTCATTGTGCAATGTGGCATCCCCCCTGCCGAACCAGCAAGGGACCCTTAGTCCCATAGGTGGCCGTGGTTCCCCATGAGACGAGAACTTCATCATCATCTACTCCAACCTATGAGACCGACAAGACAAGTTCCATCAAGTGTTTTACTTGCCAAGGCCGAGGACACAAGACATACCAATGTCCCACCAGGCGCACCATGATCGCCAACGATGATGGAACCTATGACTCAACGAGTGAGGAAGAAATGGGAGCCCTTGAGCACGTGGCCTTGCAGCAACACGTGAATGACGATGACCAATTCTTTTGTGACCATGATTCGAGCCTCGCTTTCATTGTCTCCAAGGTCTTGACATTTGAACACGAGCAAGACGAAGACCAACGATGCAACATCTTCCACACCCAAGCGGGCATAAATGGGCGTTCCATGAAGGTCATCTTCGACGGAGGAAGTTGCCACAATCTGGCAAGTGAATAGCTATGTTCCAAGCTACAATTGATTAAGATGAAGCATCCTAGTCCTTACAAGGTCCAATGGCTTAGCGACTCTAGCACAATTCAAGTGGAGCACACCATGCAAGTTTATTTTAGGATTGGCGCCTACGAGGACACCATGTAGTGTGATGTGGTTCCTATGTCGGCGTGCCATCTCCTTTTAGGGATACCTTGGCAATTTGATCGCGGCATCATCCACAACGGAAGAACAAACCACTATGGCTTCAAGATGAAGGGAAAGGAGTACATGCCATGACCTATGTCACCAAGCAAGCATCCACCCATAGTGGAGAGAATAGTGAGAGAGTAAACCACCAAAGCGAGAGTGAGCGCCACAAGCCAAAAATGAGTGCCTCCACGATGAGTGACAAGAAAAACTTAGTGCGTTTAGCTACCAAAAGAGACATGAGAGAAGTGTGTGAGAACCCATCTAGTGTCACACACTATGCCCTAGTGTGCAAAGACGAAGTGGCAAGGCCTAACACTTCTAACCATCTTACTCTAGTGTTGCCTAATTTGTTGCAGGAATTCAGGGACGTCTTCCCCAACTAGCTACCTCCCGGCCTTCCCCAACTATGAGGCATCGAGCACCGGATCGACCTCATCCTCAGTGCACCCATACCAAACAAGGGTCTGTATCGCATTAACCCCGAAGAAACTAAGGAGACACAAAGGCAAGTAAAACAACTCATCAACAACGGCCATGTACGTGAAAGCTTAAGCCCTTGTGCCATTCCGATTATACTTGTGCCTAAGAAAGATGGTAGTTTTCGCATGTGCTTAGATTGTAGACCCATAAATGCTATCACCGTTCACTATAGGCATCTCATTCCTCGCCTAGATGATATGTTAGATGAGCTTAGCGGTGCCACCATTTTCTCAAAAATTGATCTTAAAAGTGGCTATTAGCAAATTCGCATTCAAGAAGGTATTGTGTGGAAAACCGCTTTTAAAAACCAAATTTGGCTTGTACGAGTAGTTAGTTATGCCTATGGGTTTATCGGAAGCACCCAGTACTTTCATGCGTGTCATGCATTATGTTCTTCGCCCATACATTGGCGTATTTGTTGTGGTCTACTTCATGATATAGTCGTGTTTAGCAAATCTCTAGCTCATGTCACTCATCTTAGGACCGTTTTGCAAACTCTTAGAAACGAGCGTCTTTATGCTAATATGGAGAAATTTACATTTGGTGTTGATAAGCTTGTTTTCTTGGGTCTTGTTGTGTCTTCTAAGAGCGTTCATGTAGATGAAGGTAAAATTGATGCTATTAAAACTTGTCCACAACCAACCAACTTGCAACAAGGGCATAGTTTCCTTGGGTTAGCCAGATTCTATCATCTATTCGTTAAGGACTTTAGCGCTATTGCATCACCTTTGCATGCCTTGAGTAAGAAGAATGCACCTTTTGTTTGGGGACCATCCCAAGATACCCATTTCATGAGCTTAAGAATTTGCTTACTCGTGCCCCGTTGCTTGCCTTACCCAATTTTGATAAAACTTTTGAAGTCCATTGTGATGCTAGTGGTAATGGTATTAGTGGGGTTTTAATGCAAGAAAAGCAACCCATTGCATACTTTAGTGAAAACAAATTCGGCGCTCAACTTAACTATCCCATATATGACAAAGAATTATATGCATTAGTGCAAGTATTGCATGTTTGGGAGCATTACCTTCGCCCACATGAAATTTTCATACACACCGATCATGAAACACTTAAATACCTTAAAGGTCAAACCAAGTTAAACAAACGACATGTTAAATGATGTGAATTTATTGAATCTTTTCCTTATGTGATCAAGTACATTAAGGGTAAATAAAATATTGTGGCGGATGATCTTTCCCGCAAGTGCATGTTAGTTACTCAACTTGAATTGATTGTTATTGGCTTTGAGCATGTTAAAGATATTTATGCACATGATTCTTCATTTGCACTTCCTTATGCCAATTGTATTGCTAATACTTGTTGGGAGAACTATTATCTCAATAATGGCTATCTAATGCATGCTAACAAACTTTGTATACCCGAGTCTTCGCTTCATTTGTTACTTTTGCAACAGGCTCACGGCGGAGGCCTTATGGGAAATTTCGGGCGTGACAAGACCTTCCCCACACTCTCATTCAATTCCCTTTGGTCAAACATGTTCCATGACATTGCACGCTTCACCACTCGATGCTCTACATGCCGCAAAGCTAAGTCAAAAGCTCAATCTCATGGTTTACATATGCCACTTCCTATTCCGTATCAACCATGGGAAGATATTATCATGGATTTCATACTTGGATTGCCTAGGACTCAAAATGGAAAAGATTATGTATTTGTTGTCGTGGACCGATTCTCTAAAATGGCACATTTCATCCCATGCAATAAGATAGACGATGCTTCACATGTTGAAAATCTTTTTTCTAGGGAAATCTTGAGGTTACATGGTGTGCCATGGACAATTATGTCGGACCAAGATGTCAAGTTCCTAAGCTACATTTAGAAGACAGTATGCACCAAGCTCAGCATCAAGGTACTATTCTTGATGGCCTATGACCATCAAACTGATGGCCAAATGGAAGTCACCAACCGGACACTATGTAATGTCCTACATGTATTGAGCAAGAAGAATATCAAGGAGTGGGAGGAGCGCTTACCCATCGCCGAGTACACCTACAACCGCGCAAGGCACTCTACTACCAGCAATTCCCCCTTCAAGGTCGTCTACGACTTCAACCCTTTGTTTGCCATGGACATCCTCGCTCTACCGCTTCAAGCATGAGCAAACATGGACGCAAGTGCAAGAGCAAGTTATCTCAAAAAGGTGCATGAAGATACAAGGGCCACAATCAAGCGTCAAGTACACCGCCCCGCCACCAAGGTCAACATCAATAAGACACCCATGGTGTTCCAACTTGGAGATGTTGTATGGCTACATCTTTGCATGGACCGTTTGCCCAACGAGCGCAAGTCCAAGTTACTCCCACAAGCTGATGTCCCATTCAAGGTGCTTGTCGGCGTCCTGGGAACGGGGGTACCTATACTTGCCTGCCTACGGCCCAGGGCATGGCTCCACCAACGGACTGGTACAAGTCATCTTCACCAGCAACCACTCAAGAACCTCGCGAGGCAAACGACACCAAGACCTCCTCCGGGGCGACCTCGCTAGGCTGGCTCCTGAGGAGAGGAGATATCTATGCAAGGTGCACCTCGCGAGGTCCGCGTGACATGAGCCATGACGACCAAGGCCAGGTGGGCGCGGAGTACTTCTTTCCTCTTTGATGCTAAAGGGGCAAGCGCAGGCAAGGAGTCCCGAGGCAGCAGGCAAAGGTTTCCATATCAGTGCAACAAGACCAAGACCAGCAGGACGGCAGGACGGAGGTCATCATGGAGCCCACGACGGCGTCACCACTAGAGCCTTTGGAAGGCGAAGACCACCTTTTGTCAGGATAGCTTGTACTAGTTGCCCCCCTTTGAAATTGGCCGTTGTGGGATCCCTTCCGGCCTAAACATTTGGGAAGAGGACCAGGGACTCTATAAATAGGACTATCCACCACCTTAGCAAATGACGGATCATTGAGACCATTCTCACACACACACAAGCTCACAGAGCTAAACAACACCTCTCCTCAGGAGGTTGTTCATCCCTCGTACTAGTTCATCCTCATCCTATGAGGAAATTGATGACCCACAAGTATAGGGGATCTATCGTAGTCCTTTCGATAAGTAAGAGTGTCGAACCCAATGAGGAGCAGAACAAAATGGTAAGCGGTTTTCAGCAAGGTATTCTCTTCAAGCACTGAAGTAATAGGTAACAGATAGTTTTGTGATAAGATAATTGGTAACGAGCAACAAGTAACAAAAGTAAATAAAGTGCAGCAAGGTGGCCCAATCCTTTTTGTAGCAAAGGACAAGCCTGGACAAACTCTTATATGATGTAAAGTGCCCCCGAGGACACATGGGAATATCGTCAAGCTAGTTTTCATCACGTTCATATGATTTGTGTTCGGTACTTTGATAATTTGGTATGTGGGTGGACCGGTGCTTGGGTGCTGCCCTTACTTGGACAAGCATGCCACTTATGATTAACCTCTATTGCAAGCATCCTAAACTAAAAAAAAGTATTAAGGTAAACCTAACCATAGCATGAAACATATGGATCCAAATCAGCCCCTTACGAAGCAACGCACAAACTAGGGTTTAAGCTTCTGTCACTCTAGCAACCCATCATCTACTTATTACTTCCCAATGCCTGCCTCTAGGCGCAAATAATGGTGAAGTGTCAGGTAGTCGACATTCACATAACACCACTAGAGGAGAGACAACATACATCTCATCAAAATATCGAACGAATACCAAATTCACATGACTACTAATAGCAAGACTTCTCCCATGTCCTGAGGAACAAACGTAACTACTCACAAAGCATATTCATGTTCATAATCAGAGGGGTATTAATGTGCATATAGGATCTGAACATATAATCTTCCACCACATAAACCAACTAGCATTAACTACAAGGAGTAATCAACACTACTAGCAACCCACAGGTACCAATCCCAGACTTGGAGACAAGAATTGGATACAAGAGATGAACTAGGGTTTTGAGAGGAGATGGTGCTGGTGAAGATGTTGATGGAGATTGCCCTCTCCCGATGAGAGGAGCGTTGGTGATGACGATGGCGATGATTTCCCCCTCCCGGAGGGAAGTTTCCCTGACAGAACAGCTCCGCCAGAGCCCTAGATTGGTTCCGCCAAGGTTACGCCTCGTGGCGGCGGAGTCTCGTCCGGAAAGATGGCTTATGATTTTTTCCTCATCGAAAGACTCCATATAGCAGAAGATGGCCATTGGAGGGCCACCAGGGGGCCCATGAGGTAGGGGGGCAAGCCCATGGGGGTAGGGCGCACCCCCACCCTCGTGGGTAGGGTGTGTCCCCCCTGGTGAACTTCTTGCGCTCGGTATTTTTTATATATTTTGAAAATGACTTCCGTGAAGTTTCAGGACTTTTGGAGCTGTGCAGAATACATCTCTAATATTGCTCCTTTTCCAGCCCAGAATCCCAGTTATTCTCCCTCTTTATGTAAACCTTGTAAAGTAAGAGAGAATAGGCATAAGTTTTGTGGCATAATGTGTAATAACAGCCCATAATGCAATATATATCAATATAAAAGAATGATGCAAAATGGACGTATCAACTCCCCCAAGCTTAGACCTCGCTTGTCTTCAAGCGAAAGCCAAAATCGAAAAAATATGTCCACACGTTTAGAGATAGAGGTGTCGATAAAAATGAAATACGGACATGAGGGCATCATGATCATTATTAGAACAACAACTTATATAATTCTTCTCATATGATCTCTTATGCTAGAGTAACAATTAAATCACAATTTCAAGTATGAATCATAAACTTCATTGAAAACTAACAAACTATAATCTCAGTCATTGGAGCAATTGCAATTTATCATATCATAGGAAAGAGTCAATATAAGAGCTTTTCAGCAAGTCCACATACTCAACTATCATATAGTCTTCCACAATTGCTAACACTCACGCAATACTTATGGGTATGGAGTTTTAATCGGACACAGAGAAAGATAGGGGCTTATAGTTTTGCCTCCCAACATTTTACCTCAAGGGTAATGTCAACAATACTAGTTCATGAAAACTCACATCTGATTAGACATATATACCAGGATCTTTCCAACATGTTGTGCTTGCCAAAAGATAAAATTTAAAAAGGAAAGGTGAAGATCACCATGACTCATATGTAAGGTAGGAGATAAAAGTAAAAGATAGGCCCTTCCTAGAGGGAAGCAGAGGTTGTCATGCGCTTTTATTGTTGGATGCACAAAATCTTAATGCGAAAGAACGTCACTTTATATTGCCACTTGTGATATGGACCTTTATTATGCAGTCCATCGCTTTTATTTCTTCCATATCACACGATCGTATAAAGCTTATTTTCTCCCACACTAATAAGTCATACATATTTAGAGAGAAATTTTTATTGCTTGCACCGATGACAACTTACTTGAAGGATCTTAGTCAATCCATAGGTAGATATGGTGGACTCTCATGGCAAAACTGGTTTAAGGGTATTTGGAAGCACAAGTAGTATCTCTACTTGGTGCAAAGAATTTGGCTAGCATGAGGGGGAAAGGCAAGCTCAACCATGTTGGGTGATCCATGACAATATAATTTATCTCAGATGTAAGAAAACATAGCCCATTACGTTGTCTACCTTGTCCAACGTCAACTCTTTAGCATGTCATATTTTAATGAGTGCTCACAATCATAAAAGATGTCCAAGATAGTGTATTTATATGTGAAGACCTCTCTTTATTTATTACTTCCTATTAATTGCAACGACGACCAAAACTATGTTTGTCAACTCTCAACAACTTTTATTCATCATACTCTTTCTATGTGAGCTCATTACTCTCCATAAGATCCATATGATCTCTTTTATTCTTTCTCTTTTCTTTTATTCACTCAAGATCATGGCAAAATAATCAAGCCCTTGACTCAACACTAATATTTATTATATAGCTCATGGACTCAATTACATAGAAGGATCATAAAGCAAAAATCACAACTAGATCATACTAAAAACTTTATGCTACTAGATCAAGATATTATCAAAAGGATCGAACTAAGAAAAATGGTGAAGATAAAAGTGATGGTGATACGATACCGGGGCACTCCCCCAAGCTTGGTAGTTGCCAAGGGGAGTGCCCATACCCATGTGATTATATCTCTCTTTTCGGGGATGGTGATGTGATATTCTGGGCGATGATGCCCCTCAGGATACAATTTTCCTCCTCGAGCTTATTGACTTGCTGCTTGAGGTCCATTATTTACTTTCGAAGCTTTCCTGTAACAGCCAAAGCTCCCTGCACCCAAGCGTGCTGCATAGCTGCGGGAGATCCAGTGACACTCTTTTTCATATTCTCATAAGAAAGAAATCTAACATTGGAAGGGCTAACTGAGTTTGGAATAGCCGAGCTCTGCAGTTCTCCCATTCTGAATCCACCTCGGAAGCGAGAAGTGACTTCTTGATTCTCCTCCATGGCATCTATTCTCTTCAAATCAGCCTCCATCTCTTCCTCCGTTGCTGGCCCAAAGTGGTCAACATTGTTGTTTGTCATTGATCTAGGTGCCGGATGAGACACCCGGCTCTCCCCGACTGACTCTTGCGAAGACATCTTGCTCTAATCTGCAGCAGCAATAGCTCGAAACACAAACAGAGGATAATTGCGTGATACGGGAGTCAAAACCTCCGGGAGATTATATAATGAATTTTTACCGACCAAAATACGTGTCGTGTAAGAAAAATGAGTTCGAAGAGCACACGAGGTGCCCACAAGGTAGGGGGTGCGCCCTCCACCCTCGTGGAGCCCTCGTGTCCTTCCCGGACTACTTCTTATTTTTCTATTTTTCTAAATATTCCAAAACGGAGAAATATTGCCATAAAAACTGTTTTGTAGTCGGTTTACTTACCGTACCACATACCTATTCCTTTTTGGAGTCTGAGACGTTCCGGAAAGTGTCCCTTATGTTTTCCTCCGGGGTTATGGTTTCAATAACATAGGTTTCAACATTTATGGGATTACCTGAGATATAATGTTTTGATTCTTTGACCGATCACCACCTTCGGATTTGTGCCTTCAAAATTGTTGATTTTTATGGCACCGGAACGGTAGACCTCCTCGATAATGTAAGGACCTTCCCATTTAGAGAGAAGTTTTCCTGCAAAAAATCTTAAACGAGAGTTGTATATCAGTACATAATCACCTACATTAAACTCACGCTTTTGTATCCTTTTGTCATGCCATCTTTTAACTTTTTCTTTAAACAACTTGGCATTTTCGTAGGCTTGGGTTCTCCATTCATCAATTGAGCTAATGTCAAATAACCTTTTATCACCAGCAAGTTTGAAACCATAGTTGAGCTCTTTAATAGCCCAATAAGCCTTATGTTCTAGTTCGAGAGGTAAGTGACATGCTTTTCCATAAACCATTTTATACGGAGACATACCGATAGGATTTTTATATGCAGTTCTATAGGCCCATAATGCATCATCAAGTTTCCTGGACCAATTCTTTCTAGATCTATTAACAGTCTTTTGCAAAATTAATTTGAGTTCTCTATTACTCAATTCTACTTGACCACTAGAGTGTGGGTGATAAGGAGATGCAATTCTATGATTAACATCATACTTAGCAAGCATTTTATGGAAAGGACCATGAATAAAATGTGAACCACCATCAGTCATTAAATATCTAGGGAATCCAAACCTTGGAAAAATAACTTCTTTAAGAATCTTAATAGAGGTGTTATGATCAGCACTACTAGTTGGAATAGCTTCTACCCACTTAGTAATGTAATCAACATCAACGAAAATATGTGTATATCCATTAGAAGCAGGAAAAGGTCCCATATAATCAAAGCCCCAAACATCAAATGGTTCAATTACAAGTGAATAATTCATAGGCATTTCCCGACGTCTACTAATATTACCAATTCTTTGACATTCATCACAAGACAAGACAAACTTATGGGCATCCTTCAAGAGAGTAGGCCAATAAAAACCGGATTGCAATACCTTATGTGCAGTTCTATCTCCAGCGTGGTGTCCTCCATACGCCTCGGAGTGACACTTGCATAGGATCTGTTCCTGTTCATGCTTAGGTACACAACGTCTAATAACACCATCTACTCCTTCTTTATAAAGATGTGGGTCATCCCAAAAGTAATGTCTCAAATCATAGAAGAACCTTTTCTTTTGCTGGTATGTGAAACTAGGTGGTATTAATTTAGCAACAATGTAATTAGCAAAATCAGCATACCATGGAGCAGTATGAGAAGCATTTATGACATTTAATTGTTCATCAGGAAAGCTATCATCAATAGGTAGTGGGTCATCAGGAACATTCTCTAGCCTAGACAAGTTGTCTACAACTGGGTTCTCAGCTCCCATTCTATCAACAATATGCAAATCAAATTCTTGTAGCAGGAGAACCCATCTAATAAGTCTAGGTTTAGAATCTTTCTTTTCCATAAGATATTTAATAGCAGCATGATCAGTGTGAATAGTTACTTTAGAATCAACAATATAAGGTCTGAACTTATCACAAGCAAATACAACTGTTAGGAATTCCTTTTCAGTAGTAGCATAATTTCTCTAAGCATTGTCTAGAGTTTTACTAGCATATTGAATAACATTTAATTTCTTATCAACTCTTTGCCCTAGAACAACACCTACAGCATAATCACTAGCATCGCACATAATTTCAAAGGGTAAATTCCAATCAGGTGGCTGAACAATAGGTGAAAAGATTAATGCTTTCTTAAGTATTTCAAATGCTTCTACAGAATCGTCATCAAAGACAAATTCTTTTTGTAATAAATTAGTCAGAGGCCGAGAAATCTTTTAGAAGTCCTTAATGAACCTCCTATAAAAACCGGCATGACCAAGGAAACTTCTTATACCTTTGATGTCCTTGGGACATGGCATCTTTTCAATAGCATCAACCTTGGCTTTATCAACTTCAATACCTCTTTCAGAAACTTTATGCCCAAGACAATACCTTCATTAACCATAAAGTGGCACTTTTCCCAATTCAAGACAAGATTAGTTTCTTCACATATCTGAAAAACTCGATCAAGGTTCCTCAAGCAATCATCAAAAGGGGATCCATAAACGAAGAAATCGTCCATGAAAACCTTACAAATCTGTTCACAAAAGTCAGAGAATATAGCCATCATGCATCTTTGAAAGGTAGCAGGTGCATTACATAAACCAAAAGGCATACGTCTATAAGCAAAAGTACCAAAAGGGCAAGTAAAAGTAGTCTTTGATTGATCATTGGCTGACACAGGTATTTGAGAGAAACCAGAATAACCATCTAGAAAGCAAAAATGTGTATGTTTGGATGATCTTTCTAGCATTTGATCGATAAAAGGTAAGGGGTAATGATCTTTTTTAGTAGCTTTATTTAATTTGCGGAAATAAATTACCATCCTATAACCTGTAATAATTCTTTGCGGGATCAACTCATATTTATGATTAGGAACGAAAGTAATACCTCCCTTCTTAGGGACACAATGGATAGGACTTACCCACTGACTATCAGCAACGGGATAAATTATACCTGCCTCATGAAGCTTTACTATTTCCTTGCTACCTCTTGAGCACTACGTTGGTTTTCCCCGAAGAGGAAGGGATGATGCAGCAAAGTAGCGTAAGTATTTCCCTTAGTTTTTGAGAACCAATGTATCAATCTAGTAGGAGGCTACGCACGAGTCCCTCGCACCTGCACAAAACAAATAAATCCTCGCAACCAACGCAAATAGGGGTTGTCAATCCCTATAGGGCCACTTATGAGAGTGAGATCTGATAGATATGATAAGATAATATTTTTGGTATTTTTATGATAAAGATGCAAAGTAAAATAAAGGCAAAGTAAATAGCAAAGGAAATAACTAAGTAGTAGGAGATTCATATGATGAAGATAGACCAGGGGGCCATAGGTTTCACTAGTGGCTTCTATCGAGAGCATAAGTATTCTACGGTGCGTGAACAAATTACTGTTGAGCAATTGACAGAATTGAGCATAGATATGAGAATATCTAGGTATGATCATGTATATAGGCATCACGTCCGAGACAAGTAGACCGACTCCTGCCTGCATCTACTACTATTACTCCACTCATCGACCCCTATCCAGCATGCATCTGGAGTATTAGGTTAAAAACAGAGTAATGCCTTAAGCAAGATGACATGATGTAGAGGGATAGACTCATGCAATATGAGGAAAACCCCATCTTATTATCCTCGATGGCAACAATACAATATGTGCCTTGCTGCCCTTACTATCACCGGGAAAGGACACCGCAAGATTGAACCCAAAGCTAAGCACTTCTCCCATTGCAAGAAAGATCAATATAGTAGGCCAAACCAAACTGATAATTCAAAGAAACTTGCAAAGATAACCAATCATACATAAAAGAATTCAGAGAAGATTCAAATATTATTCATAGATAGACTTGATCATAAACCCACAATTCATCGGTCTCAACAAACACACCGCAAAAAGAAGATCACATGAAATAGATCTCCACAAAAGAGGGGGAGAACATTGTATTGAGATCCAAAAAGAGAGAAGAAGCCATCTACCTACTAACTATGGACCCGTAGGTCTGAGGTAAACTACTCACACTTCATCGGAGAGGCTATGGTGTTGATGTAGAAGCCCTCCGTGATCGATGCCCCCTCCGGCGGAGCTCCGGAACAGGCCCCAATATGGGATCTCGTGGATAATGAAAGTTACGGTGGTGGAATTAGGGTTTTGGCTCTGTATCTGATCATTTGGGGGTACGTAGGTATATATAGGAGGAAGGAGTACGTCGGTGGAGCAACAGGGGCCCCACGAGGGCGGAGGGCGCGCCTGGTGGGGGTGGGCGTGCCCCCCTACCTCGTTCCCTCCTATTTTCTTTCTTGACGTAGGGTCCAACTCTCCCAGATCATAATCTTCCTAAAAATCACGTTCCCGAAGGTTTCATTCTGTTTGGACTCCGTTTGACATTCCTTTTCTTCGATACCCTAAAACAGGCAAAAAACAACAATTCTGGGCTGGGCCTCCGGTTAATAGGTTAGTCCCAAAAATAATATAAAAGTGGATAATAATGCCCAATAATGTCCAAAACAGTAGATAATATAGCATGGAGCAATCAAAAGTTATAGATACGTTGGAGACGTATCATTCCTTTCTTACCACTTCATTCATCTTAGGATTCAGCCGTCGTTGATGATCACGAACTGGTTTGGCATCTTCCTCCAAATTTATTTTGTGTTGACACAGAGTGGGACTAATGCCCTTAAGATCATCAAGAGTATATCCAATAGCAGCACGGTGCTTCTTCAGAGTTTTCAATAATCTCTCTTCTTCATGCTCTGAAAGGTTAGCACTAATAATAACAGGATATATCTTTTTCTCATCAAGATAAGCATATTTAAGAGTATCAGGTAACGGTTTGAGCTCAAACACAGGATCACCCTTGGGTGGAGGAGGACCCCCTAGGATCTCAATAGGCAAACTGTCTTTCAGGATGTGCTCCTATTTAAAGAATACTTCATCTATTTCCCTTCTTTCATTCATAAACATATCATTTTCATGGTCTAGCAAATATTGTTCTAAAGGATCACTAGGAGGTACGACAATAGAAGCAAGACCAATAATTTCATCTTTACTAGGCAATTCCTCTTCACGGTGTTGTCTACGAAATTTAGAGAAATTAAATTCATGAGACACATCACCTAAACCAATAGTAACAACATCCTTTTTGCAATCTATCTTAGCATTAACTGTGTTTAAGAAGGGTCTACCGAAAATAATGGGACAAAAGCTATCTTGTGGGGAGCCAAGAACAAGAAAATCACCAGGATATTTAGTTTTCCCACACAAGACTTCAACATATCTAACAATTCCCATTGGTGAAATAGTATCTCTATTGGCAACTTTAATTGTGACATCAATATCTTCTAACTCAGCAGGTGGAATATCCTGCATAATTTCTTTGTATAAGTCAAAAGGTATTGCACTAGCACTAGCACCCATATCACATAAGCCATGATAACAATGATCTCCTATTTTAACAGAAATAACAGGCATGCCTACCAAAGTTCTAGGTTTATCTTTAGCACAAGGTTTAGCAATTCTAGCAGTTTCATCACAGAAATAAATAACATGCCCATCAATATTATCAGACAAGAGATCTTTAACAATAGCAATATTAGGTTCAACTTTAATTTTCTCATGAGGTGTATAGGTTCTAATATTGCTTTCACAAACCACAGTTGAAGCTTCAGCATGATCTTTTATCCTAACAGGAAAAGGTGGTTTCTCAACATAAGAAGTAGGAATAATAGGATCATTATTATGACACTCCAAAACTTTTATTTGGTTTTTCAGCAAAAACTTTGTTGGTTTTTGAAAAGAGGCCATTTAATTTTTTTCTTCAGAAAACCTTCCTCTTAAAAACTTCTTTGGCAAGGGTTTTTATTTTTGTATCTTCTTCAAACTATGGTGTTTGATCATTTAAAACTCTTTCTCTGATGGTTCCCTTCTCAAAGTATATTTTTGGAAATTATTCTTTTTCTTATAAAAAGAACTCTATGAATTTTGAGGTTTTTCTTATCTTGAAAACAACCCATGGTTTTACCATGTCTCCTATAGTAAATCTTCTCAAAATCCCTCCCTCCACCTTTGAACAATCTAAATTCTCTGTCTCAACAAGTCCAAACAAGTTTTGGATTTTATTTCAATTATTTTATCTCTTAAATCATTTCGGCCAATTATTTTGAGCCTGAGTGATTTTCAAAGCAAGTACCAAGATACAATTGATTTTTGACCTCAAACCAACTTCTCTGGATTGTCCTTAGCATCCACAACCTAGAACCATCCTGATCCACTCTTCTTCTTTTCAAAAATTTCAAATTTCACTCTCTGCAAGTTTGGACCAGATTTGCCAAATTTGGTGAAATTCATATCTCCTATTCTCCAAAAATTCTACCAAAATTCAGGCAGCCTCCTGGTGCAATGAGAGGCCACCCCACCAAGTTTTAGCTCAAGGAAAAATCCCTACATGCCTAGATCATTTTGTCGAACACCTTGCATGCACTGTTTCTGTTCATTCAGTTAAGTTCAGAGTTTCAGCGTCGATCTTCGTCAGAAATTCAGTCACATGCTCACAGTGCACTTGGCACGTTGCTCACGGCCTAGCTTGCTTGTCCGGAGCCTCACACGCGCGCTTGGTGCCTTCCTGGCGTCGGTGGCACCCTGGCCCGCCTGCGCCGGCGTGTCTTGCGGTGGCCGAACCATCGTAGCGGCCGACAGGGAGCAGAACGGCGGCTCAACGCCGTTCGGCGCCGCCCAAACCCCCTGGTGGCTCCGCATGGCCATTTCCTCGCCAGCGCACGCATGCAACACCGTCGCCGTGGCGCGGCACGCACAAAGCGCGCTCCCTGCCGCCGACGGGCCCGCGCCGCCCCGTTCCGTCAAGCTCCCCCTAAGCAACCAAATCCCGTTGCGGTTAGCACCTAAATGGAACCAAGGAACATCCACGACGACGCTCAACCTCTGAACCTTCCCGACCAAGCACTGCACCGCCGTAATCCATCGCCGGAGAACTCCGTTCTCGGCCACCGCCTCGGATCGCCTATAAAAGGGGACCCCGAGCTCACCCTCGAGCATGCACCACCACTGCACCTCACCAACGCCCGCCAGGCCACTAGGAGGACCTCGAGGAGGTCTCCTCCCCCAACTCCAGCCGCCCCGTTCCGCCTCGGCCTCCGTTTCGATTCGCTCCGGTGAGGCCGTCCCCGGCGCCCAAACTTCGTCAGTACCCTCCTCGAGCAACCAGAGAGCTAACCCCCACTTCAATTCGATCCTTGCAGCCCTTCTCGGTGAGCTCCATCAACGCCCGAACCACCGTCCGCCGGAGCAAGGGCCGCCGTCGACGTAGTGCTCGCCGGCGACCACCACCACCACCAACCGACGCGGAATGACGCCCTGAACACGGAGGTACCCTCTGATCCCCCTGCCTCGCCGTGGATCGCCGCCGGCGACCACCGCGGCTCTCGGGCACCGTCGAGCTCTGCCGCCCCGTTTGAAAATTCAAACCTGACGGGTGGGACCCGCCGTCAGCCTCCTAGTTCTTTTTAAACGAACTGTTTTCTGAAGGCGTCTTCTGCCAAATGCGTTTTCCCGCTGGGCCGGCATATTCTTTATCGAATCGTTTTCTTTTTTTATAAGTTAGCCCCTGGGAACTTTCTGTTTCATTATAGATGAGTCCCTGGACTAAAACCCTTGTAACTTTTTAACTGAAAAGTATTTTTGATTGATTCTTTTTCTGTTCTCCTTAAAATTTTGTCTAGTTTTTTATCAGATTTATTTGACAAATATTTGGAATAATTTTGTGCACCTCACGGTATTTACGTTAGCGCGTATGTTTCTTTATACCATATATACCGAAGGAGGTGACGGGACCGCGAACTTCACCGAGCTAGGCTCCGACTACTCTGAACCAGGCAAGCATGTTTGAACTTTTGATATGATGATTGTTTTGGCATGTTTGCACTAAGTAGTTTCATGGCATGTTGATGAGCATACCGACGAGTGTCATGTTACATGCAATGATGAGGTAAGTGAGTTTCGAAAATCCATAAGTGGATGGATGTGAGTATGCATGGCCATGTGTTGGCATGAGGATGGGTAAGATGGCAGTGTTGCAGCATGCCAGTCTTATGCCAGACTATATGACTTCAGTGTCAACCCGTATCGATCCAGTTCCTTCCACTTTTCCTTCCCTGTACTACCACATGTTTTCCGCAAGGAGTATGGCTTAGTAAGTTGCAAACCGCTTTCTTGGTACACACCAAAAGGAGAGGCCGTGATGATGGTTCCATGGCCCTGGATTAAAGCCAGTCATCCGGTCAGGGGGCATGGGTGTTTCCGGTTGGGACCGAGAGGGGGGCACCCCTTAGAGCGCGCGTATATAAATTTTATCCCATGCTATTCGAGATTGTGATCTCCTCGTCTCAAAAGTTTTTCTTGGACGATGTCTAGGGTGATTCCTGGCATCAAGAGGTAGGATGGGTGTGTACTGGTTAGCTGTGTTTTCTTCCGAAATACCGTAAACGGAACTAGTCCTTCGTGACTACGGAAATCCGTTGGCTGTGGGAAAAAATTTCGTACAAACTCTGCAGAGTCATATATTCCTTTGAATCATCTATTCCATGTCCAAGTTCGGTATTATCTTATCCTGACAAATGTCAGTTTTGATGACAGAGACTCCGGTGAATCACATGAGTGCTAAGTCCGGTTAAATGTTTATTCCTGTGGATGGACTAACCCGTTTATTTTCATGAATTGAATATTTATTATGAGTATTATTTACTTGTGAATAAAAGCCCCTTCTGTGATGTCGCTCAGACGTTCGACTGTGGCATTGTTATTATTTACTTTCAATAAAAGCCCTTTCTGTGATGTCGCTCAGACGTCCGACTGTGGCATTGTTATATTTTACTTTCAATAAAAGCCCTTTCTGCGATGTCGCTCAGACGTCCGACTGTGGCATTTCTTTTAAAGCCCTTTATGTGGCGTCGCTCAGACGCCCGACTGTGGAACTTCTTTTAAAGCCCTTTATGTGGCGTCGCTCAGACGCCCGACTGTGGCATTTCTTTAAAAAGCCCTTTATGTGGCGTCGCTCAGACACCCGACTGTGGCATTTCTTTTAAAGCCCTTTATGTGGTGTCGCCTAGATGCCCGACTGCGGCGTGCTTTATTTATTTATCTTCCTATCAAGGTGTCGCTTCAGACACCCGATTGGGTTTATAGTTATTTTTTTGGGTTTTCGAGCGGACCACCGCCGACCCCCTTTTTACCTGTCTTGTTTTTATGAATTAATGTGACACTGTTAAAATACTCATGACGTATCCATGCATGCATTTGTTATATCTTACGTCCGAACTGTCTTGCGAGTACTTTCAAAGTACTCACCTGGCTTGTTGATTTGGCGAGATGCTGACGAAGGCGATCTCATGGATGAAGAATTTGATAGCGAGTCCGACGCCTAGAGGAGTCCCAGTCAGCCTCGTGCGACCCTGGATTTGGTCACTGTATTATATCCGCTTCCGCTACCAAATAAATTCATCGAGCCTCGCCTCGACGCTCGATGAGGTGCCAGTTTTAGAGTCATGTATCACACTCCCCACTGTGATTTTTCACCACCACCCTATCCTCGAGTCAGTAGTATGCCTCCACACCACTGTGTCATTTCCGCCATTATGTATAATTATTGGCGTGCTTGTAATAATTTGGTTGAGCAACCGCAGCTCGACCCTGTAATATATTTTATGCTACTGGCTTAATGTATCAAGGATTTGTCTACCAGTGAGGAGGATTTTACTCATCCTGGACTCAAAAGATTGGTTTCTCAATAAACATTTTTATTGGAAAACCGGTCGTGACAAGCTTGGCACCAGAGCCAGGCTGACTGTAGGAAGCCACTAGATGCGATCGCTAATTGGTTATTAGCATGCTAGAGCTAAATCATATTTTTGCAATTGCAGTCATTTTCTGACAGTCAGCATAAATTTTATGATCTGACCATTCAGAATTTTTGCCTACTTTTGTAGATGGCCGATAACAGCTGCGAGTCTCAGACCTTCGCCAACGTGCCCGATGGGTTCGTCAAGCTTCTCTCCTTCATCGTTCAGGTCGCGATGGGGCCATCTGTGCGCCCAGTCTTCACACTCTGCCAGCACAAAGTCAACGACAATCTGACCATGCACCAGGCCGCGGTGCAGTTCAAGGGAGGGCGTGGTGAGTTATGCCGCTTCCGGTTCTTGGGAAGAGCCATGCCTACGGAGAGGCATGCTATGCAGATGGCAGCCCGCGAGGCGATAGCTCATCTCAGGGATGTCCTCCCTGTGATGAAGACTCGTCATTACCGTTATCTTCCATGCCATGTGCCTTAAACCTATCACTACCCAGAGGAGAACGAGACGAGGCTTTTGAGATGCTTATTGAGTATCTCCGGGCCCTGGAGGCAGCCTTTGACAACCTGGTGGACGACTTCGTGGCTGCCCGCATGGACTCAGTCCATGGCTGTGCCGCCAACAGGAGGGAACTCCTGCCCACCGCACTGCCACTGACTTTTATCTCGTCCTCAGCATCTTATGCACCTACTCGTCGCCTGCCTTCTACCGAAGAGTTCAACGAAGTCATTGCGCCCACTCCAGCGCGCACTGCACCACCCTTCGCGCCCACTCCTATTCGTGTTGTTCCGCCCCTGGCGCCCGCTCCGTCCAACCAGCGCAGCTCTACACGTATGGAGCCTATCAGTGAGGAGGAAGTCGATTCCCCAGCCTCACTACGCCTCACCCTCGGCAGGGCAAAGGATATCGTCAACATCTCCGCCTGAGTACGCTTAGCTGCCATGCAATGTACCGCTTTGTACGATATGTTTATATGTACATAGGTTGTGAGAAGTATCCTGTTTGCGCATCATGTAGGAACTGGGAGAAGTGCACTAGCCTAAATAACATGTCAGGATTATGTACGCATATCCTGAGTGATGTATTGTATAATTACCGCCTACGTGTAAGATATGTAATGAGCAGTCCTTCTCCGTGCGCAAATCGATTTGTTTTTCTTAAGTAAGCTTGGTTATTTAATTTATTTGCTAGCTTTGTGCATTTATGGAATTGTTTTTGCGACCCTTTTCGCTTTTCTTATGGGTTTTACAAAATATATCCCCAGAGTGAAAAATGTCTCGTCCTTGGACTCGCTCCATGCCAACTCCGCCAGAGGAAAATTATGATACACAACCCAGCAACAAGTTCACACAGGAACAGTCGAGCCAACAGGGCAGTGAAATGGCACTTTCCCAAATGTGCCGCCTTTATGAGCAGAGTCAGCAACAACATCGGGAAATGATGAACCAAGTCATCAACATGGGAAATCACCATGGACAGTATCAGCAGCATTCCAAGTTATCTGAGCTACAGAAGACACGTCCCCAAACATTTTCTCATACTGACAAGCCACTTGAAGCCGAGGATTGGCTTCGAGATATGGAGAGAAAATTAGTTATTGCAAAATGTTCAGACCCCGAGAAGGTACTATATGCCCCGCACTATCTCACAGGAGCAGCTGCATCATGGTGGGAGAATTTTCTGCACATGCACCCCAACGAAAGTGATATAACTTGGGACGATTTCAAGGAAGGTTTTCGTGGGGCGCATATTCCTAAAAGCCTTATGAAAATCAAGAAGAGAGAGTTCGATGACCTCAAACAAAGGACCATGACAGTGTCAGAATACAACGGACAATTTACACTGTTATCTCACTACGCCAATGGGGAGCGTATGACTGAAAGCAAGAAGATGGAGAAATTCCTTGACGGTCTGGCGCCTGCGCTTAAATGCCAACTGGTTGTACACACTTTTCCAGATTTCAAGACACTAGTGGATAAGGCCATTACCTTGGAAAATGAAAGGCGCAGCCTGGAAGATTTCCGCAAGCGAAAAAGGGACCAGAAAAATCATGCTCGCAATCCCCGAAGTAGGGCGGATTTTCAGAAAGGTGGCACACACAAAACCCCGACAAATGTCTCACGACCAGTCAAGAATTTCCATGCCAGAGACAAGGAGTTCACATATCACCCAGGCGTGACCTGCTACGCTTGTGGAGAAGAAGGGCACTATGCCAAACAGTGCCCCAAGCCAAGGAACTCGACCCCGAAGCCAAACAACGGTGGAAATAATTCAGCACCCAAGCGCAATAATTTCAATCCCAACAACAACCACAGGAAGGGTCATCTGAACCACGTGACCAAAGAAGAAGCACAGAACGCCCTGGATATCGTACTCGGTACGTTTCCTGTCAACACAATACCTGCCATGGTTTTGTTTGATTCTGGAGCTTCTCACTCATTCATCTCGAAAAGTTTTGCTTTGCAAAATAATTTTTCAATGTTCCCCTTGGAAAAATCCATGATCATCAAGTCCCCTAGGATTGAGCAAGTTACTCAGAGTTACTGTCAAGATGTGGTTATTGAGTTCGAAGAATTGGAGTTTCACGCAAATCTTATTGTATTGGAAAATAAAGGACTGGATGTCATCCTAGGGATGGACTGGTTAACCACCAACAAAGGTTTTATTGACTGTTTCAACCGGACCGTAATTCTCACACACCACCACGGGAAGACAATAAGAGTGTCAGCCAAAGAAAGAAAAATACATCGGCAACCGAGATTGAATAAGGTGGACGTTTCTGAGCTAAACAAGGTTCCAGTAGTGTGTGAATTTCCAGACGTATTCCCCGAAGAACTACCAGGCATGCCACCAGACCGAGAGATAGAATTTAGCATTGAGCTAGCCCCAGGAACCACCCCCATATACAAGAAACCATACCGAATGGCACCATCCGAATTGATTGAGTTGAAGAAACAAATAAAGGAATTGCTGGACAAGGGATACATTCGAGCCAGCTCCTCAACTTGGGGATCACCAATTTTATTTGCCAAAAAGAAGGATGGAACACTGAGATTGTGCATAGACTACCGAGCACTTAACATGGTCACAGTCAAGAACAAATACCCGATGCCACAGATAAATGATTTATTTGATCAGCTCGCTCAGGCCAAGGTATTCTCAAAGATTAACTTAAGGTCGGGATACCATCAATTAAAAGTGCGAACAGAAGATATCGCCAAAACAGCCTTCACCTCCAGATATGGACTATATGAGTTCACAGTAATGCCTTTTGGATTAACGAACGCCCCCGCATATTTTGTTCACCTCATGAACAAAGTATTTATGAAGTTTATGGACAAATTCGTTGTGGTATTCATCGACGATATTCTGGTATACTCCAAGACACCTAAAGAGCACGCGGAACATCTCAGGATTGTGCTAGGAGAACTCAGGAAACACCAATTGTATGCCAAGTTCAGCAAGTGCGAATTTTGGCTAAGACAAGTAGGTTTTCTAGGCCACGTGCTGACCCAAGACGGTATCGCAGTGGACCCGGAGAAAGTCAAGGCCGTACTTGGCTGGAAGTCACCAGCCAGCATAGCGGACATACGAAGCTTCTTGGGAATGGCAGGATATTACCGCAGATTTATTGAAGGATTCCCCACCATAGCCAAGCCAATGACGCAATTACTCAAGAAGGACAAGAAGTTTGAATGGACAGAAGCCTACGAGAAAAGTTTCCAAGAGCTAAAACGGAAATTAACGACAGCACCGGTATTAATTGTGCCAGACATACACAAGAATTTTGAAGTGTATTGTGACGCATCCTGAAAGGGCCTCGGGTGCGTGTTGATGCAAGAAGGCAAGGTTGTCGCATACGCTTCAAGGCAACTTCGCAAGCATGAGGAAAATTATCCCACTCATGACTTAGAAATGGCAGCAGTCATTCATGCACTCAAGGAATGGAGGCATTTCTTACTTGGAAATCGATGTGAAATATACACGGACCATAAAAGTCTCAAATATATTTTCACACAGCCAGAACTAAACTTACGGCAACGACGCTGGTTGGAATTGGTAAAGGATTATGATGTTGGTATCCACTATCATCCAGGAAAAGCCAATGTAGTGGCCGATGCTCTTAGTCGGAACCCCAGCTCTGACGAAAACAGTCTGCAAAGCTTGAGACCGGAATTCCAACAAGAATTTGCCAAACTCAACTTGTTAATGATCGCGGAAGGCACCATGTCAAACTTGGAAATACAGCCCGACCTTGTGGAGAGAATTAAAGAAGCTCAGCCGGGTCACCCCAGCATCGAAGGAATTAAAAGAAAGGTGAATATGGGCAAGGCCTCGGAGTTCATCATAGACGATGGAGGAATATTATGGTACGGAGACAGACTCTGCGTGCCAAATATAGAGGACCTCAAACAGCAAATTCTAGCTGAAGCCCACACCGCCCCATATTCGATCCACCCCGAAGGAACCAAAATGTATAAGGATATTCAGGAAAGATTTTGGTGGCACGGAATGAAGAGGGACATAGCCACATTCGTTGCATGTTGCGATTCTTGTCAACGCATAAAAGTTGAGCATCAAAGACCAGCCGGACTGCTGCAACCAAACAAAATACCTGAGTGGAAATGGGATGAAATAGGGATGGATTTCATTGTCGGACTACCTCGGTCACGACACGGGAATGATGCCATATGGGTCATCACCGATAGATTAACTAAGGTGGCACATTTCATTCCAGTGAAGACAACCTACAACACTCAGAGGCTTTCCAGGATTTACCTCTCCCGTATAGTTTGTCTGCATGGAGTCCCGAAGACTATAATATCCGACAGAGGCACTCAGTTCGTCTCGAGATTCTGGGATCATTTACAACAGGCTCTGGGAACTCAACTGGCCTTCAGTATAGCCTACCATCCCCAGACTGATGGACAGACTGAACGCGTAAACCAAATTTTAGAAGACATGCTGAGAGCATGTGTCCTCACCTATGGAACCAGTTGGGAAGAAAGCCTGCCATATGCCGAGTTCGCATACAACAACAGTTACCAGGCCAGCCTGCAGATGGCACCTTTTGAAGCCCTATACGGACGAAGATGTCGTACCCCGCTAAATTGGTCAGAGACCGGAGACAGCCGCATCTTCGGCCCAGACATGCTCAAAGAGGCCGAGGAAAAGGTCAAGCTAATCAGGGACCGACTTAAGACAGCTTAGAGCCGACAGAAAAGTTATTACGATCAAAAACATCGTGGGGTCAATTTTGAACCCGGTGAATTTGTGTACCTACGAGTATCACCTATGAGGGGACTGCAACGGTTTAAGATTAAAGGAAAGCTAGCGCCAAGATTCATTGGACCATTCTGTATAGTGGCACGAAGAGGCACGGTAGCCTACCAGCTAGACTTACCCAAAGAATTATCCGATGTCCACGACGTGTTCCACGTCTCACAATTGAGGAAGTGCGTAAGCAACCCAGAGAAACAAGTACCCCATGAGAACATTGACGTGCAGCCAGACCTCACCTATCGGGAACGTCCAGTAAAAATAGTAGAGGAGTCTGAAAGGAGGACCCGACAGAAAACCATCAAGTTTTTCAAAGTTCAGTGGAGCAATCACGCCGAAAGTGAAGCAACTTGGGAAAGAGAGGATTTTCTTCGAACAGAGCACCCACACTTATTTAAGGATCAGCTGAAATCTCGGGGACGAGATTTTTCCTAAGGGGGTAGGTGTTGTGACACTCCAAAAATTTTATTTGGTTTTTCAGCAAAAACTTTGTTGGTTTTTGAAAAGAGGCCATTTAATTTTTTTTTCAGAAAACCTTCCTCTTAAAAACTTCTTTGGCAAGGGTTTTTATTTTTGTATCTTCTTCAAACTATGGTGTTTGATCATTTAAAACTCTTTCTCTGATGGTTCCCTTCTCAAAGTATATTTTTGGAAATTATTATTTTTCTTATAAAAAGAACTCTATGAATTTTGAGGTTTTTCTTATCTTGAAAACAACCCATGGTTTTACCATGTCTCCTATAGTAAATCTTCTCAAAATCCCTCCCTCCACCTTTGAACAATCTAAATTCTCTGTCTCAACAAGTCCAAACAAGTTTTGGATTTTATTTCAATTATTTTATCTCTCAAATCATTTTTGCCAATTATTTTGAGCCTGAGTGATTTTCAAAGCAAGTACCAAGATACAATTGATTTTTGACCTCAAACCAACTTCTCTGGATTGTCCTTAGCATCCACAACCTAGAACCATCTTGATCCACTCTTCTTCTTTTCAAAAATTTCAAATTTCACCCTCTGCAAGTTTGGACCAGATTTGCCAAATTTGGTGAAATTCATATCTCCTATTCTCCAAAAATTCTACCAAAATTCAGGCAGCCTCCTGGTGTAATGAGAGGCCACCCCACCAAGTTTCAGCTCAAGGAAAAATCCCTACATGCCTAGATCATTCTGTCAAACACCTTGCATGCACTGTTTCTATTCATCTTTAGTTAAGTTCAGAGTTTTAGCGTCGATCTTCATCAAAAATTCAGTCACATGCTCATAGTGCACTTGGCACGTTGCTCACGGCCTAGCTTGCTTGTCTGGAGCCTCACACGCGCGCTTGGCGCCTTCCTGGCGTCGGTGGCACCCTGGCCCGCCTACGCCGGCGTGTCTTGCGGCGGCCGAACCACCGTAGCGGCCGACAGGGAGCAGAACGGCGGCTCAACGCCGTTCGGCGCCGCCCAAACCCCTTGGTGGCTCCGCGTGGCCATTTCCTCGCCAGCGCACGCATGCAGCATCGTCGCCGTGGCGCGGCACGCACAGAGCATGCTCCCTGCCGCCGACGGGCCTGCGCCGCCCCGTTCCGTCGAGCTCCCCCTAAGCAACCAAATCCCGCTGCGGTTAGCACCTAAATGGAACCAGGGAACATCCACGATGACGCTCAACCTCTGAACTTTCCCGACCAAGCACTGCACCGCCGTAATCCATCGCCGGAGAACTCCGTTCTCGGCCACCGCCTCGGATCGCCTATAAAAGGGGACCCCGAGCACACCCTCGAGCACACACCACCACTGCACCTCACCGATGCCCCGCCAGGCCACTAGGAGGACCTCGAGGAGGTCTCCTCCCCCGACTCCGGCCGCCCCGTTCTGCCTCGGCCTCCATCTCGATTTGCTCCGGTGAGGCCGTCCCCGGCGCCCAAACTTCGTCAGTACCCTCCTCGAGCAACCAGAGAGCTAACCCCCACTTCAATTTGATCCTTGCAGCCCTCCTCGGCGAGCTCCATCAACGCCCGAACCACCGTCCGCCGGAGCAAGGGCCGCCGTCGACGTAGTGCTCGCCGGCGACCACCACCACCACCAACCGACGCGGAATGACGCCCTGAACACGGAGGTACCCTCCGATCCCCCTGCCTCGCCGTGGATCGCCGCCGGCGACCACCGCGGCTCTCGAGCACCGTCGAGCTCTGCCGCCCCGTTTGAAAATTCAAACCTGACGGGTGGGACCCGCCCGTCAGCCTCCCAGTTCTTTTTAAACGAACCGTTTTCTGAAGGCGTCTTCTGCCAAATGCGTTTTCCCGCTGGGCCGGTGTATTATTTATCGAATCGTTTTCTATTTTTATAAGTTAGCCCCTGGGAACTTTCTGTTTCATTACAGATGAGTCCCTGGACTAAAACCCTTATAACTTTTTAACAAAAAAGTATTTTTGATTGATTCTTTTTCTGTTCTCCTTAAAATTTTGTCTAGTTTTTTATCAGATTTATTTGAAAAATATTTGGAATAATTTTGTGCACCTCACGGTATTTACGTTAGCGCGTATGTTTCTTTATACCGTAGATACCGAAGGAGGTGACGGGACCGCGAACTTCGCCGAGCTAGGCTCCGACTACTCTGAACCAGGCAAGCATGTTTGAACTTTTGATATGATGATTGTTTTGGCATGTTTGCATTAAGTAGTTTCATGGCATGTTGATGAGCATACCGACGAGTGTCATGTTACATGCAATGATGAGGCAAGTGAGTTTCGAAAATCCATAAGTGGATGGATGTGAGTATGCATGGCCATGTGTTGGCATGAGGATGGGTAATATGGCACTGTTGCAGCATGCCAGTCTTATGCCAGACTATATGACTTCAGTGTCAACCCGTATCGATCCAGTTCCTTCCACTTTTCCTTCCCTGTACTACCACATGTTTTCCGCAAGGAGTATGGCTTAGTAAGTTGCAAACCGCTTTCTTGGTACACACCAAAAGGAGAGGCCGTGATGATGGTTCCATGGCCCTGGATTAAAGCCAGTCATCCGGTCAGGGGGCATGGGTGTTTCCGGTTGGGACCGAGAGGGGGGCACCCCTTAGAGCGCGCATATATAAATTTGATCCCATGCTATTCGAGATTGTGATCTCCCCGTCTCAAAAGTTTTTCTTGGACGATGTCTAGGGTGATTCCTGGCATCAAGAGGTAGGATGGGTGTGTACTGGTTAGCTGTGTTTTCTTCCGAAATACCGTAAACGGAACTAGTCCTTCGTGACTACGGAAATTCGTTGGCTGTGGGAAAAAATTTCGTACAAACTCTACAGAGTCATATATTCCTTTGAATCATCTATTCCATGTCCAAGTTCGGTATTATCTTATCGTGACAAATGTCAGTTTTGATGACAGAGACTCCAGTGAATCACATGAATGCTAAGTCCGGTTAAATGTTTATTCCTGTGGATGGACTAACCCATTTATTTTCATGAATTGAATATTTATTATGAGTATTATTTACTTGTGAATAAAAGCCCCTTCTGTGATGTCGCTCAGACGTCCGACTGTGGCATTGTTATTATTTACTTTCAATAAAAGCCCTTTCTGTGATGTCGCTCAGATGTCCGACTGTGGCATTGTTATATTTTACTTTCAATGAAAGCCCTTTCTGCGATGTCGCTCAGATGTCCGACTGTGGCATTTCTTTTAAAGCCCTTTATGTGGCATCGCTCAGACGGCCGACTGTGGCACTTCTTTTAAAGCCCTTTATGTGGCGTCGCTCAGACGCCCGACTGTGGCATTTCTTTAAAAAGCCCTTTATGTGGCGTCGCTCAGACGCCCGACTGTGGCATTTCTTTTAAAGCCCTTTATGTGGTGTCGCCTAGACGCCCGACTGCGGCGTGCTTTATTTATTTATCTTCCTATCGAGGTGTCGCTTCAGACACCCGATTGGGTTTACATTTATTTTGTTGGGTTTTCGAGCGGACCACCTCCGACCCCCTTTTTACCTGTCTTGTTTTTACGAATTAATGTGACACTGTTAAAATACTCATGACGTATCCATGCATGCATTTGTTATATCTTACGTCCGAACTGTCTTGCGAGTACTTTCAAAGTACGCACCTGGCTTGTTGATTTGGCCAGATGCTGACGAAGGCGATCTGATGGATGAAGAATTTGATAGCGAGTCCGACGCCTAGAGGAGTCCCAGTCAGTCTCGTGCGACCCTGGATTTGGTCACTGTATTATATCCGCTTCCGCTACCAAATAAATTCATCGAGCCTCGCCTCGACGCTCGATGAGGTGCCAGTTTTAGAGTCATGTATCACACTCCCCACTGTGATTTTTCACCACCACCCTATCCTCGAGTCAGTAGTATGCCTCCACACCACTGTGTCATTTTTGCCATTATGTATAATTATTGGCGTGCTTGTAATAATTTGGTTGAGCAACCGCAGCTCGACCCTATAATATATTTTATGCTACTGGCTTAATGTATCAAGGATTTGTCTACCAGTGAGGAGGATTTTACTCATCCTGGACTCAAAAGATTGGTTTCTCAATAAACATTTTTATTGGAAAACCGGTCGTGACAATTATAAGTGATAGTCTTTTCTTCAACTTCAATAGGTGCAGCTACTTTTACTTCTATGGGAGGATGATATTTAAACCACTTCTCCCTAGGGAGATCAACATGAGTAGCAAAAGATTCACAAAAAGAAGCTACTATCTCAGAGTCAAGTCCATACTTAGTGCTAAATTTACGGAAAACATCGGTATCCATAAAAGATTTAACACAATCATACTTAGGTGTCATACCTGACTCCTTACCTTTGTCGAGGTCCCACTCTTCAGAGTTGCGTTTAACCCTTTCCAATAAATCCCATTTGAATTCAATAGTCTTCATCATAAAAGAGCCAGCACAAGAAGTATCGAGCATGGTGCGATTGTTATCAGAAAGCCAAGCATTTTTTTTTTGCATAATCATTTCTCTTGAGAGCTAATGATTGGAGCATGAATATAACATTTATTTAAGACCCCCCCCCCCCAAGATTGAGCGATGCTTTCTCCTTCGCGAGGCCAGAAATTATATATATAATTGCGATCACGATAAACAAGATGCATAGGATAAAACTTCTGATGAAATTCCAATTTCAATCGTCTGTAGTTCCATGACCCCGTATCACCACATAGCCTATACAATGTCGATGCATCTCCCTTCAAAGATAAAGGGAAGACCTTCTTCTTAATAACATCTCCGGGCACACCTGTAAGCTTAAATAATCCACAAACTTCATCCACATATATTAGGTGCTCATCAGGATGCATTGTTCTCCTGCAAAAGGATTAGCTAGCAGTTTTTCTATCATACCCAAAGGAATTTCAAAGCAGACATTTTCATTTTCAGTAGGTTGAGGAGAAACTCTTTGCTCTACTTGTCGGGGTGAAGATACCCCGAACAAGCCCCTCAGAGGATTACTTTCCATAGTAACAAGTGATAGAAAATTTCAGCACACTATATAAATTTTTCCTTACCAAATTCCACCTACCAAAGGCGCTTCACTCCTCGGCAACGGCGCCATAAAAGAGTCTTGATGAACCACAAGTATAGGGGATCTATCATAGTCCTTTCGATAAGTAAGAGTGTCGATCCCAACGAGGAGCATAAGGAAATGATAAACGGTTTTCAGCAAGGTATTCTCTGCAAGCACTTAAATAATAGGTAACAAATAGTTTTGTGATAAGATAATTGGTAACAAGCAAGAAGTAACAAAAGTAAATAAAGTGCAGCAACATGGCCCAGTCCTTTTTGTAGCAAAGGAAAAGCCTGGACAAACTCTTATATGATGTAAAGCGCTCCCTAGGACACATGGGAATATCGTCAAGCTAGTTTTCATCACGTTCATATGATTCACGTTCGGTACTTTGATAATTTGGTATGTGGGTGGACCGGTGCTTGGGTGCTGCCCTTACTTGGACAAGCATCCCACTTATGATTAACCTCTATTGCAAGCATCCGCAACTACAAAAAAGTATTAAGGTAAACCTAACCATAGCATGAAACATATGGATCCAAATCAGCCCCTTACAAAGCAACGCATAAACTAGGGTTTAAGCTTCTGTCACTCTAGCAACCCATCATCTACTTATTACTTCCCAATGCCTTCCTCTAGGCCCAAATAATGGTGAAGTTTCATGTAGTCGACATTCACATAACACCACTAGAGGAGAGACAACATACATCTCATCAAAATATCGAACGAATACCAAATTAACATCACTACTAATAGCAAGACTTCTCCCATGTCCTCAGGAACAAACGTAACTACTCACAAAAGATATTCATGTTCATAATTAGAGGGGTATTAATGTGCATATAGGATCTGAACATATAATATTCCACCAAATAAACCTACTAGCATCAACTACAAGGAGTAATCAACACTACTAGCAACCCAGAGGTACCAATCCTGGACTTGGAGACAAGAATTGGATACAAGAGATGAACTAGGGTTTTGAGAGGAGATAGTGCTGGTGAAGATGTTGATGGAGATTGCCCTCTCCCGATGAGAGGAGCGTTGTTGATGACGATGGCGATGATTTCCCCCTCCCGGAGGGAAGTTTCCCCGGCAGAACAGCTCCGCCAGAGCCCTAGATTGGTTCCGCCAAGGTTCCGCCTCGTGGTGGCGGAGTCTCGTCCGGAAATATGGCTTATGATTTTTATCCTCATAGAAAGATTCCATATACCAGAAGTTGGCCATCGGAGGGCCACCAGGGGGCCCACGAGGTAGGGGGCGCGCCCAGGGGGTAGGTCGCGCCCCCACCCTCGTGGGCAGGGTGTGCCCCCCTGGTGAACTTCTTGCGCTCGGTATTTTTTTTATATTCTGAAAATGATTTCCGTGAAGTTTCAGGACTTTTGAAGCTGTGCAGAATAGGTCTCTAATATTGCTCCTTTTCTAGCCCAGAATCCCAGCTGCCGGCATTCTCCCTCTTTATGTAAACCTTGTAAAATAAGAGAGAATAGGCATAAGTATTGTGACATAATGTGTAATAACAACCCATAATGCAATAAATATCGATATAAAAGCATGATGCAAAATGGACGTATCAGCAATCCACCACACCACAATGGACTAGGGTATTACAGCACAATGGTGGCCCGAACCAGTATAAACTCTCGTGTCACTTGTTCCTCGGGTTCAGTGAGCAAGGCCTAGAGATCATTGCGAGAGTGAGCGAGGAAGAGAGAGATCTTCATGTGCACCCCATTGCTCGAACCGCAAGGGTTTATCGGAACCCACAATCCGACATTTAGCGCGATAGGTAGGGGTGCGCTAAAGCTGGTCTTCTGTTGATTCGCGCTCCACTGCTCCACTTCATCCATGTTTGATGCTCGCCTAGCCTGTGCTGAGCGCCGCGAGGCTCTCGCGACCCATGTCGCTCAGACAGCGCCCATTGCAGGACCTCCCCATCGTTCTCCATCACCTGCTGCCAACACCGCCACCGGCCCGGCAGCAAATGAGTAGAAGGCCTCACCGTTGCACCCCTCAGTGCGGCGGGACAGATGCACTGCCACCCCATCGCCGATTCCAGCCGGCTTCTCATCCCATGCTTGTCGCGCGCCCACAAATGCGCAGGACGCGCCGCTCATGGCACATGAGCTCCTGCGTTACCGCCCAGTCGACGACCTCTACGACTACTGGCTGGACCGCATCGCCGAGCTTGTTAGCACTGCCGGGGGCTCTCCCGCGCCATCCCTCTTGCTGCATCGCCCACCTCCAGCCGCAGGCGACGTAGCTCATGGAGCGCCTCCTCCGCCTCTGCATCAAGACGACGCCCTTGCACCGAAACGCATAACTCACAGAGCGCCCCAGCTGCCTCCGCATCAAGACGGTGTCCTTGCCCCAAGACGCGCAGTCCCAGGAGGTGAACCGCCACGCCGAGCGCCCGCGCATGAAGAAGGAAGCTGCCAAGAAGTCGTGAGGCCACAGGAAAATGCTCCTGCACTCCCTGCGCCACCACGTCAAGGCCGTGCGCTGCGCGTGGTGGTAGCGCACGGGTACCAAGACCAGGCTCCACCACCACGACGAGCTCCGGCGACTACTGCAGGCTGCCGTGCCTTCACTCCTGAGCTGCACAGCGTCGTCTGGCCATGCAAGTTCAAGATGGACCTGCCTCCACGCTAGGACGGCACCCCCTACCCTGTGGAGTTCTTGGAGCTCTACGAGCTGAGCATCGAGGTAGCCAACGGAGACCAGAAGGTCATGGAAAACTGGTTTGCCATGGCCCTCAAGGATGGCGCACGCTCGTGGCTCCAGAACCTGCCCACAGAATTGATCTCCTCCTGGGGTGAGATGCGTGAGCGCTTCGTCACCAACTTCTAGGGCACTCACGACCGACCGCCAGCCACAGGCGACCTGCGGCGCATCAAGCAGCATCCAGGGGAAACCCTGCAAAAGTACATCCAGTGCTTCAACAACATCCGCCTCAAGATCCCCAAGGTGACGGACGAGGCTATCATCTTCGCGTTCTCCGATGGCGTCCGCGACATCAAGATGAAAGAGGAGCTTGCCATCCATGAGGAGCTATGCTCGGCCCTAGAGATGTTCAACATGGCAACCAAGTGCGCAAGGGCTGAGGAAGGGTGCCCCGCCCTCCTCGAGCTCCCAGCTGCTGACCAGGAGGACAAGAAGGCAAAGATCAAGGACGTGAAGTGCAAGGGGGATGCCATGGTCGCGGCGGAGCCAGAGATGATGGACAACCGCGACCACCCCGAATCGTCCAGGGCCAACTGCCCCTTCTACGGCTTCCACAATGTTCACAGCCACAACACCAACGATTCTTAGGAGCTCAGGGCCATCCGAGGTGGCTGCTTTGGTCGACGCCCCGAGTGCGGCGACTGGGGCTACGACCGAGGAGGAGGACGAATTGGAGGACGCTAGGACAACCGCGGCCCTCACCAGGAGTGGCGCGACCGGCCTCGTGAGGACTGCTGGCAGGACCCGCCTCGAGAGGGCGCCTGGAGGATCAGCCTCGGGAGGATCGTCCTCAGGGAAACACAGGCCTCCCTCCACTGCCACCACCGCCAAGGAGAAATGACGACCACCATCAGGACGAGGAGGCTAGGGGCTTCCAGGAACCACGTGCCATCGCCTGTATCTTGGGTGGTGCTCAGGCCCTAGCCTCTCAGCGCGTCTTCAAGCAGTTTTCTCGGGAAGTGAATGCGGTCCTTCCCAGGCTCAAGGCCACGCGCCCACTCCGGTGGTCCAAGGGCGCCATCACCTTTAGCTCGGTGGATCAGCTCAAGTGCAAAGTGACGACTGGCACTCTCCCAATGCTCTGCTCACCCGTCATCAGCAACGTTCAAGTCACCAAGACCCTCATCGACGGCAGCGTAGGGCTCAATGTCCTGTTCATCGAGACATTCGACAACCTTCAGGTGCCATATGATCAGCTACAACCTACAAAGCTTTTCTCAGGAGTGACCAACGGCTCCACCACCAGGATAGGGCAGGTCCGCCCCCTGTCACCTTCGGCCAGCGTGACAACTACCACACTGAGCTCATTGACTTCGATGTCGCCCACATCCGCCTCCCGTACAATGCTATCCTTGGATATCCAGCCTTGGCCAAGTTCATGGCAGTGACTCACCACGGCTACAACATCCTCAAGATGCCAGGGAGTGGCGGCATCATCTCGATCGCCTGCGAGGAAAGAGATGCAGTGTGCTCCCTCGAGAATGCTTACCAGGCTGCAGCGGCTGAAGACCCCGACAACAGAGGCACCCCACACCCTCCTGAGGCCAACCCCAAGAAGAAGAAGTAGCTACTCCGCCAAGGACCTCAGGAGGGTGGCGTCTCCAGCAAGACCACCTCAGGACCTGCACCCACAGATGGGGCGCCTCCTTCCCTCGCATAGGAAGGCGCGCCTGGCGCCCTCCTTAGGCTGGGCTCGGGGGCTCTCTTCTGGAGGGCCTCTAACCTAGCCAACGTCACGAGGGAGGCGCTCGGGCACCACGTGGAGGCGTTCTTCGCTGCATGTTTCCCTCAAGAGGGCATGAGGCGTGGAGCACCTTGTGCTCTGGAATTCATCACCAAGTCGATCCAGGAGCTTCAAGAGGCAGGGACCATACGTGGCGGACGTCGCCCGCCATCCAATGTAGCTCTCCACCTTGGCAAGGGCGGCGGGCTGCACGTCTGCGTCGACATTCCAGGGCTCAGCAGGGCCGCATCTCAGCGACGATTCTGGCCATCACGCGTTGGGCGGTGCGAGGGTCCCCCTCACAGCTACGTTTGCATGCCTCTCGGCCTGCCGAACGTGGTTGTCACCTTCCAGCGCCACTTGCGGAGCATTCTGGCGGCTAAGGAGGCCAGGCATCATGTTGACCTGGCGGAGGTTGCGTCAGTTCCTTAGGAGCCATCAGGGCCTGCGGAACCCCCTGAGGCTCAGGACCCTGGCGGCTCATGAGGGGCAACCACTCCAACGCGTGTCTTTAGCTACCCCGACACCACTCCAGCACGGTATCACGTGACTCTTTCCAGTTCATTCAGTAAGGGGCGCCCATCGGGCAGCATTATCCCCAAGTCGCATGGGCATGTCCCTGTGGCGTGTATCCTTTTGCGTCTTTAGCTTACTCTGTTGGGGGCGCCTCACGTGCCGCATCATCCCCAGGACGCTCGGGTCTGTCCCAGTGGCATGTATCGTTCTCGCATCTATCTGAACTAATTTGCCTTCTCGCATGAATTGCTCCATAATCACTGCTCACCTAGTGCATGCTCTTCGCGTCCCCCTGCGCTGCCGATCGGTCATTTGCTTATCCCGCAACGGGAGACTCACATGCTGGCATGGTGCTTGTGCTCCGGTCCATCCCTGCAAGACTGATAAACTGTACGATCGAGCTCTGGCTCACGGCCCGCTTCGTGTATGGCACCTCACTGGATCCTCAGTGCCTTCATCTTCTCGCGGAAGTAGCAATGGCAGGATGCAAGCACAGCTATGGGCCACTCTCTCTTACACTAAGCCACAGGAACCTCTGGAGCCTAGCCGCGGGATGTCCCCAAAAGCTGCTCCCTTTCATGCTTTTCGCTTGGGTGTTAAAGGGAGGGCTCCTGAGCATCGCGCCTCAGGAGCTCTTACTGGCTCTCTAGCCCTAGCCCTGGCCTTGACCATGGCATTGTGACCTGGCATACCCATAGCGGCCGAGCTCGCTCGGGGGCCGGGACCCGAGGACGCAGAGCAATCAGGGAAGTATGAAGGGTGGGAGCTGGCGTGGACACAACTTGGCAGCGTCGCCATTAGCGGCCGCGAACCGGACGCCAAGCAAGGAACCAATCCAAGATCGCTAAGATAAGTCGCATATGCAAGGTAGCTCAGCTCGCAACTTACGATTTTCTACTCCTGTAGACTCGCTCTGGCAATGCCGGCTGCATTTTCTACCTTCAAGGAGCTGCTTGCACGCTAAGGGGGACCTCTTGAGCATCGCGCCTTAGGAGCTCTTACGGGACCTCGGGCCGCTCACCTCCTGGCCTTGACCACGGCATCGCGACCTGGCCTAACAGCGATGGCTGAAGCCTGCCTGGGGACTGGGACCTGTCGGTGTAGAGCACTATGCTACCCTGAGGATGAAAAGGGGGACAATCCAGAGGTAGACGTGCAATCACGGATTCCGCAGTGAAGATAATATTGATGCAAAGCATTATAGATTCTTTACATGCCCCCACAGGGTTCGTCTTGATGCCTCGCAGGGAACAAAAGAAGGAAGTTTTTAGGAGCACTATCTACCAGTATCGCCGCTGGCACAACCATCAACAGTGGGCCACGAGGGACCGGTGCCAACCCCATCCAAATCAGCGACGACGACGAGCACACGCCGCCGCAACGCTCCGGGCACGACCGGAGCTCGGGGCACGTAGTTGTCGTCGCTTGTCTCCGGAGTCTCGTCAGGCTCGGGAGAGTCGATGTACTCCCAAGAGCCGCCTCTACTGCTGGAGGAGCTGTCGCCAGGTCCAAGGGCGGGCTGAGTGCCTGCCTCCGCACCGCCCTGACGGCCCCCTCTAGGGCAGCACTCTAGGCGACTGCCCTCCTCATCAAAGACCTTGAAGAACAGCATGGAGGCGCCGTCATACTCGAAATGGATGGCGAGGGCCCCCTCCGTGCGGCAGACGCGGGCGACCTCACCCCATGTGCGGGTCATGAAGATCTTGCCTGGGGAGGCGACCTCGACCTCTGCTCCCGTCGTTGGGGTGTCGCACCCGGCGTGCTGCAGAGACAACTCGAGCTGTCCCCTTGGCGGCATCACTTTGGCAAAGAATGGAGGGAATCGGATCCATGTGCATGGTGGCATCGCCACCCACACCATGAGTTCTCACGAGGAGCCCTCGACATGGGTTCGCAGGGCGGCGGCACGTGCCACCACTGCACGGCCATCGCGGCCATGGCACGAGAGGCGTCGGTCGCTGCCTCCTCCTCCGGAGCCTTTTGCTTGAGTGTACAAGGGAAATGGGTAGCCCGGGGGAGGCCGCTCATACCAAGGCCTTGTCACCTCCGGCCTCACGATGATGTCGCGGGAGCGGACCGGCCTCTTGTTCGGCGGGAGTGCCCCAAGTTCTTCATGAGGGGTTTTCCCCTTCTCGGCAGCGGAGAACCTCCGTATTAGCGCCATGAATGTCGTAGCAAGAAGGAGGAAGAAGAAGCAAGCGGAACGGAGGAGGAAATGAGCAATGGGGGCACCCCCCCTTCCTCATTTATAGCCAGAGGGAGGCCAATCACCGGCCTCCATGATCTAAGGTAATGATGATTTTCTTCTGCATGCAGCAGGGTATCGTCAAGTCGGTTAGTTGCTGAGGCAGCATGGGGAATCAGAGACGCACACGACCTACCAATCACCACGCATCAATCGAGGCCGCAGGCTATAGGGGCCTGCGGCGCTCCGCACTTGCCCTTTGGCTTCGCCTCAAAGCCAAGTCCGAGCGCGCCTTGGGCCCGGGGGCTACTGTCGGCGTCCTGGGAATGGGGGTACCAAGACTTGTCTGCCTGTGGCCTAGGGCGTGGCTCCTCCAACGGCCTGGTATGACCCATCTTCACCAGCAACCACTCAAGACCCTCGCGAGGGGACAAGCCTCGCAAGGCGGACGACACCAAGACCTCCTCCGGGGCGGCCTCGCTAGGCTGGCTCCTGAGGAGCGGAGATATATATGCAAGGTGCACCTCGCAAGGACCGCGTGACATGAGCCATGACGACCAAGGCCAGGCGGGTGCCAACGGGTGCAGAGTACTTGTTTCCTCTTTGGTGCTAAAGGGGCAAGCGTAGGCGAGGAGTCCTGAGGCAACACGCAAAGGTTTCCATATCGGTGCAACAAGACCAAGACCGGCAGGACGGAGTTCACCACGGAGCCCACGGCGGTGTCACCACTAGAGCCTTTGGAAGGCAAAGACCACCTTTTGTCAGGATAGCTTGTACTAGTTGTCCCCCTTTGAAATTGGCCGTTGTGGGATCCCTTCCCGCCTAAACATTTGGGAAGAGGACCATGGCCTCTATAAATAGGACTAGCCACCACCTTAGCAAAGGACGGATCATTGAGACCATCCTCACACACACAAGCTCACCGAGCTCAAGAACACCTCTCCTTAGGAGGATGTTCATCCTCAGCCTACGAGGCAATCCACCACACCACACTGGAGTAGGGTATTACACCACAATGGTGGCCTGAACCAGTATAAACTCTCGTGTCACTTGTTCCTTGGGTTCGGCGAGCTAGGCCTAGAGATCATTGCGAGAGTGAGCGAGGAAGAGAGAGATCTTCGTGTGCACCCCAGTGCTTGAACCTCAAGGGTTTGCCGGAACCTGTAATCTGACAGTGCTAGCATGATAAAACGACAACACCTACAAGATCGACATCCCACGTGACAAGTATAGAGTAAGCGACATCTTCAACATCAAGGATTTGGCCCCATACCATGGTGATGAATATCATGATCCGAGTACGGATCTCTCCCAAGGGGGGAGATGATGCGGAGCATCCTTCCATCATCCCCATGGACCCTACACCAACACATCAAGCACCACGTGGACCCATGGCAAGAGCTCGAGCACGCGCCATTGAAACCAAGGTGAACTGACTCCTACTTAAGAGCAATATAGATATAGGTGGAACTTGGATGCTACCTCACAAAAACATGTTATGTGTCATTAGGTATGAAGACCAAAACCACCAAGAGGCTAAAGGACACCCCAAATAAGTAGGAGAAGCACCCCAAGGCCTCGATGAAGGAAAAGGAGTTGAACAAGATGAAGGTAACACCTCCTAGGTGACCTCATGCGCACCGGTCCTCCAGCCCCCGTGCCCACGAGCTACCAAGAGAGTTGTTGGAACTGAGACACGCACCCTACTGCGCACGGCCTTAGGACCCCGTGCGCATGGGCCCTAGCCGCTATAGCACCCCATGCGCACAAGCTTATAACGTTCCCACGGGACCCACGTGCACACTGAAAGCACAAGAGCTCCCTGGGTGATTTGGCTAATTAATGTCAACACATCTCTTGTTGGACTGATGTTTTCATCTAGTGTATTTCAGACAAGTTCAACAATGGCGTGGAAAGGACAAGAGGATATGGAACCCCTTCATGGTGCTAAGGACATGCATTGGCTAAAGCTCAAGACTCTTCATTTCTATTTTAGTGATCCAAGACCACATCGAGTCCATAGGAAAGCCCATAATATTAAAGGGGATGAGGTGTTGCTTAATGGCTTGCTTGCTCAAATGCTTAGTGATATTGCTCCAAAACCCTCAACCACTTTCTCCATCCAAATATGTCAAAACCCTAAACTCCAACTCAGCCCCACCGATTCTTTCTATCTGGCGCCACTGAGTTCGTATGACATAGCCACAGCCAGAAACCCTAACAGTTCGGTCACACTAATACGGGTCTCGGTCTCACCAAGATGGCCTTGCCAACTCCCTGTTATTATTTGCAATTATTTTGGTCTCACCGAAATAGCAATCGGTCTCACCGAGATGGCTTGAACAATTCTCTGTTGCCTTATTGCTTCCCTTTGGTCTCTCCGAGTTGATGCAATCAGTCCCATCGAGATTAGGTTTGCCCTAAGCCCTAGCTATCGGTCCCACCGAGTTGTTCCAGTTGGTCCCACCGAGATTCCTAACGTTCACATTTTTGAACTAATCGATCCCACAAAGTTTACCTATTCGGTCGCACCAAGATTAGTCAAATGTGTGTAACGGTTGGATTTTGTGTGGAGCCTATATATACCCCTCCACCCCTTCTTCGTATGTGAGAGAGCCATCAGAACGTCCCTACACTGCCACCTTACATATTCTAAGAGAGAACCACCAACTCATGTGTTGAGATCAAGATATTCCAATCCTACCACAAGAATCTTGATTTCTAGCCTTCCCCAAGTTGCTTTCCACTCAAATCATCTTTCCACCATATCCAAATCTGTGAGAGAGATTTGAGTGTTGGGGAGACTATAATTTGAAGCACAAGAGCAAGGAGTTCGTCATCAACACACCATCTATTACCTTTTGGAGAGTGTTGTCTCCTTGATTGCATAGGTGTCTCTTGGGATCCTCTGTCAAGTTGTGGAGTTGAACCAAGAAGTTTGTAAGGGTAAGGAGATCGCCTACTTCTAAAGATCTACCCGAGCGAGGCAAGTCCTTCGTGGGAAACGGCCATGGTGGGATAGACAAGGTTGCTTCTTTGTGGGTGGAGTCCTTCATGGACTCGCGCAACCGTTACCCTTCATGGGTTGAAGTCTCCATCAACGTGGATGTATGATAGCAACACCTATGGAAGCCATGCCAAAAATCTTCGTGTCTTCATTGCATTTGTAGACTCCAATCCCATCCCTTTACTTTCTTGAATTTTCATGGTTTACTCTTTCCGCTACATATACTCTTGTCATGCTTGCTTGAAATGTATTGTGAATGCTTAAACTTCTGCTAAATCTCAACCTTAACTTGAAGAATCTAAAAACTGCTACTTTTGCTTGTAAAGGGTCTAATCACCCCCCTCTAGACCCCTCTTCTCAATCCTTTCAATTGGTATCAAAGATTTGGTCTTCATTGCCTTGGTTTAATCACCATTGGAGGAAGATGGATGAGTCTATGATCGGGAGTATTAGATGTAGAGTGCTTGTGCTTTATGGAGAGTTCCATGGTTCTTGGAAGAATGAGATTCTTGAGATTTTCAATAAATATGATTTCAACAAGTATATTACTAGCCCTTATGTGCCTCCTATTGATCCTTTGCATCCTACCCCCAATGAGTATCTTAACATGATTCGCAATCTTAGAACTATTGATCTTATCATTAGAGGATTACCTAGAAATTTGCATGTATGCTTGCCTACCCTTGAATGTGCTTATACTATATGGAAATATCTTAAGGATCACTTTCCAAATTACTCCTTGAAAAATCTATATGAGATTCTTCAAAAGTCAATTGCTTTTCAAAATATGAACCCTAGTGATCCTATGTTTGATGAATGTTTATTTGAGCTCTGTGACCTTATGCGTGCCAAAGGAATTGTTGGAGTATTAGTAGCATCATTTCACAAACTATTATAATTCATAAACATGCACATTGTCATGGTCATAAATCTAATGAATCACTTTCCCTAGGTGATGATCAATTACATGATGATATTGAGCATGGATATTATGATGAAGATGAAGAAAGTGACTTTGACCTTGAGGAGTCGATGAGACATTTTGGTCTTATGGCTAACCTTCGTGGTTACATGGCCGGAGGGAAAGAATGGATTCTCGATAGTGGATGTATTGATCATATGACCGGAGACAAGGACATGTTCTATGAGCTTGCTAAGAATGACGGCCCATGCAAGTATGTAACTTTTGGAGATAACTCCAAGGGTAAGGTACTTGGCCTTGGTAAGGTGGCCATTTCCAATGATAGCTCTATCCAAAACGTTGTGCTTGTTGAATCACTTGGCTAGAATCTCCTTTCTGTATCTAGACTAGTTGACTTTGGTTTCAATGTTCTATTTACTGAAGTAGATTGCCAAGTGTTTTGTAGAGATAACCATAATATGGTCTTTACCGGTATTTGTAGAGGTGATCTATACATTGTTGATTTCACTAAGAGAGCCCAACCTCGTACTTGCTTAATTGCTAAATCTAAAGGTTGGTTATGACATAGAAGGTTAGGTCATGTGGGCATGCGAAATGTTGATAAGCTTATTAAAGGTATCATATCCTTGGTGTTAAAGATGTCATATTTGACAAGGATAGACATTGTAGTGCTTGTCAAGAAGGAAAACAGGTTGGATGAAAGTCATCCCATGAAGAACATCATGACCACGAGAAGACCGCTTGAGCTACTTGATATGGATATTTTCGGTCCCAACGCCTACAAGAGTCTTAGTGGTAACTCGTTCGGTTTGGTCATTCTTGACGACTTTTCAAGATTTTTACGTGGGTGTTCTTTCTTGATGACAAATCGTAGGTACCAAAGATCTTCAAGAACTTCGCTAAGAAGGCCCAAAACCAATTTGAAGTGAAGATCAAAAAGGTTTGAAGCGACAATGGAACGGAGTTCAAGAATGCCAATGTCGATACCTTTCTTGATGAAGGGATTTCACATGAGTTCTCAGCTATGTACACGCCTCAACAAAATGGAGTTGTTGAGAGGAAGAACCGGAAACTTATCGAGATGGCAAGAATGATGCTTGATGAATACAAGATGCTAAGATACTTTTGCGCGGAAGCGGTTGAGATAGCTTGTCATGCTACAAATCGACTATACACTACAAAAAAATACACTTCCGTGATGATACGTGTTTGTCACAGTAGCTCACATTTTCTGTCATGCATGTACATCCATGACAATTTGATGACAGAATCAAGATAGTCATACCTGTGCTTTCATAGAAGTGTTACATGACATTACCAAAATTATCATCATGAAAGTGTCCACTTCCATGACGATAAACCGCGTGTCCGAGAAGTGCTTTCGTCAAAGGTGACCAACATGTGGCATCCACCATAACTGAACGTCGTTAAGCTATCGGGTCCGGTTTTGGATCTGATAACCCGTTAACAGCCTGGACCAATGGGGATTTTCCACGTGTAAAATTCTGATTGGCTGACGGAAACACGTGTCAGCTCCGCGTTGGCATAGATGTCACTCATCCAATGGGCGAGATGCGCCTATGATATGTTGACATGTGGACCGGCCCAAAAGTGGCCCATAAAGTTTAAATGGGCCGGCCCACCTAAAGGCCTGCAAGATTTTGAGGACCATAATGGGCCTGCCTAGCTAAAGGCCTGCGATATTTTGCGAACCATAATGGGCTGGCCCAGCTAAAGGCACACAAGATTTTTCGGGCCATAATGGGCCGGCCCAGGTAAAGGCCCACAAGATTTTTGCGGGCCATAATGGGCCGGCCCAGGTGAAGGCCCACAAGATTTTTGTGGACCATAATGGGCCGGCCCAGCTAAAGGCCCACGAGATTTCGCCGACATTAATGGGTCGGCCCATTAAATGGCTGCCATGTTTTGGGCCAAATGCCGGCCCATATTTGATCCGGTACATTAATGGCCTGCCACGTTCCAGGCCTAACAATGGCCCATATGGGATCCGGCCCGTTAAAAGCCTACCACGTTCTGGGCCAAATTACGGCCCAGATCAGGTCCGACCCTTTAAGAGGCTTTGGGCTAAATTATGGCCCGTCAACTGGATGCTACGCTTTTGGGCCCACTTGCTAAAGGCCCATTTAGTAATTCAGCCTGATATTAGTTTCGGCCTGTTAAGGGCCCGTTTAACATTTTGGCCCTATATTAATTTTGGTCTGTTAAAAGCACGTCATATAGTTGGGCCTAACTACGACCTGGTTTGCGTCCGGCCTGCTCGCAGCCGATAATCTGATTGGGCCAAACAAGGACCGAGAAAATTTTGGCCTATTAAAAGCTCGTGATTTGACTGGCACAATCATGGGCCGGGGTCCATTTCGGGCTGCTACCGGCCCATGAGCTGTTCAGCACCTTTCAGGCCTTCTAACGGACCAAGATGACGGGGCCCATGATGTGGATCGTACATCGTGATTGCATGACGGCCCGATTATGTACCATAATTTTACGGTTTGGCCGGTTTACTGCGAAGACAGGATATATATACAGTAAAATAACTATGGCATCGTGAATAAGAAAAAACCTAGACTATGCAATAAAGAAATTACGGCATATTACATCCACTGGGCTTCAAAGTTCGCCACTATGATAATAAAGCACAAGTAGACAACAGATTACATACACGGGGCATCAAAGATCGCCACCAATGCAACTAAACATGCCGACAAAATAATATACAAAACCGACAACACTTCAATAGAGTTCAAGAAAGGTTAGCTATGCTGGGGAGCTGCAGCGCAAGCAGCTGAGCAAGCTGATGAGACTACGTTTAACACTTATATCCTCCTCACTCTGAAAGATAAACAAGCACACAGATGACAAGTTTTGCACATAAAAGTATCAGTGCTGACAATTCATCACATTTCTTACTGGCCAACAAAGTGACACAGTTTAAAATTGCATTAACACAATATGGTATTGTTCAGGTCAAGACATGGCAAGAAATGACATTGTGAAGGAGTTGGCAGCTTTACGACACCACTCTATTACAGATCAATAACTCATAAGTATCAATGGCTAGTGTGCTGTCAATTTATCCCATTTCAAATTGGCAAATAAAGAGACAATTTAAATAATAGTAGAATGATATGACATAGTTCATAGTTAAGACATTGCAGAATATGACATTGTGCTATAGTGGGTAGGTTCACCACACCACTGCATTACGGATCAAGAACAAAAGCATACATGTAGTGCAAAAGAAAAGCACTTGCTCTGTATAGTTTAATTTACATGGTATGAAGAAGGAACTTGGTTGTACAACTGAAGACTTAACTTGAGAAGGACAAACTTTTGTTTATGAACTACATAATAAACTTTAAACATGAAATTTAATGCAAATACCAAAAATAAACAGTTGTTGCAGTCATGCCTAACCAAATATACACAACAAAGTTTGAAGGCTTGAGAAGGACAAACTTACATTATTGGTGAAGGCAGGCTCTATAAAGCCCTTGTCCATGCTGATGGGGGAGCAATTCAAGAAGTTTACCACAAAATCTTCTTCATAAGCATTGCCTTCATTCTAGATTTTGTTAAGAGTAAATATAGATGTGACAATATAAGAAAAAATGGAGAATATTTAAGATAAAATGAAGAGTGATGCTACATAACCAAGTAGCTATAAATGTAAGTACAATGATACAGGCAAAAGGTACAGCCAAGAGCAATGCAGAGCTAAATTTCTTCAGTACCATCGGTGTTATCCAACCTTATGGTAAGAGTAAATATAGATCTTATGTGTAGAAAATGGAGGGCAAAGGAAAATAAGCTGCAGAGTGATGGTACATGAACAACTACCTGTCAATATAAGTACACTGATAAAGGACAGCAGGTACTTACAAGAACAATGCAGAGCTAAAAAATTTCATTGGCATTGGATATATTCTACACTAATGTAACCATTCATACATATCAGATAATTTGGGGCGAACAATTGATAAGCAAGCTATCATGCATATTGTTGTCACATAATGAACCAGGTATGTATGCAAGTACAGAGATACAGTACAACAGGTACTAACAAGAGAAAAGCAGCGGGCAGCATATTTGCGATATCCTGTCGTTCTTTTCAAACCGAAATTCTTTTTCGAGCAGATTTCCTGCAAAAAAGATTCGTAAGGCACATGCGGATAAGTAGAAGTTCAAATTGTCATGCGATATCATAGACAGTACCTCATCCTCGGAATGAGACCAGTGCATAACAAGGTTTTTCCATTCAATGTCTTCTAAATTTAGCACAGGAGATTTCACCATAAATTCGTTTATAGACTTGCCATCAAAGTGTGATTTCCTCAGGTAACACCAATACTGCTACAATGCTTCTTTGAAAAGCGCAAGCAAGCTTTGCTCGTCATGACTATCCAGATTGATCCTCGCCTACTTACAACAATGTAATGTAAATCATTGATGTGTTCAATCAGCAGAAAACAGGAAAATAATCACCATGAATAATAGCACTTACACGTAAATGGGACAGGAAGATGTGAAAATGGTGTTTGTCTTCACTATAATCTTCCCATGATGGTAATATATGCACATAGTCCCTAACAACATTGAAATCATTGTCTTTTTAAACTGGGAATAACTGGAATGGGGTTCCAATCTGCCGGAATTGGCCGTCTCTGCAGTTGGGATAGGTCTTTGGCCGGTGGACTTGCTGTACTTTTTGCTGGAGTGGGATTTTTCTATGGTATGGCTGGTGCTATGGCAACTGAAATCGGCATACCTTTTGCTGGAGTGCAGGTCCTGTGTGGTGCGGCAAGTGGTGTGGCCAGTGAAGTATGGGTACAGTCTGCTGGAGTCGGTCCTATGTTTTGTGTCACTAGTTGTACAGCCAATATAAGTGGTGTGTTGTTTGATTTCTCCAGCACAACCACGTTTTTCAAGGACTTTGCTGGTGGTCCTTCAAGTTTGGCAATCACCCTCTTCCTTTTTGATGTTTGATGCATAAGAACAGCATTTGAGTGGAAAAACATGGTATGATGACAGATGGAAAATGTATTGATAATGGATGGGCATGGCATCTCGACATATATGATGACTAAACTAAGCAGATGGCGGTGCAACAAGGTAGAAGAAATGCAAGACAACATATGCAAGATACATGAAATCAATACAACCTTGCCAAATTAGAACGTGCACCTTGATGGGTGAACAGGACATGCCATCTGCCTTTGACTCCTCGAGGTTAGAATAGTCATTAGGATCATATTCTGAACAAGAATCAACAGGTGGGGAGCGTATAGGTTTCATTGTATCCAGAATGGCACTGAATGCATTGGTGCCAATTCAAAGTAAACTCTGCATACTAGGTTTGACCGAAGTCAAACTTCCTAAAGTTTGACCAAGTTTATAGAAAAATATAAAGATTTACCATAATAGATATGTATGATGTGAAAGTACATTCAATAATGAATCTAATGGTATTTATTTGTTATTGTATATGTTAATAGTTTTGTTATAAACATTCTGAGAGTTTACAAAACTTGACTTTGACCAATGCTAATACGTGGACTTAAATAAAAATGGAGGGTGTACACATTTGTTTTCTTAGTATGTAGTGAATTAATCATTTGTTGAAATTGTGAAATAAATATATTAGGCTACTGACTTCGAATGTAATGGTCTATACAATTCAATAGTTACAATCATTATCGAATTCCAAGATGCATACGAGGTCTATATACTTCACAACATGCTCAAACGTGCATAATCCCAGTCAAATGACAATCAAAATGCATTTCATAGTTGTTACTTTGTAGGATGCAAGAAAACCAACAATAAATCTACATCAGCCATTATAAAACCAACATTTTGAACATATCCCAATGTGTAAATGAAACGTGCAGAGAGGGCTTGCGAAGATGGAGCAGATAGGGCGGGAAAGACTGTATGTATGTGGATGAGAGAGTAGGAGACAAACCTAACGAAACAAAGAGAGGGAGATAGAGAGAGAAAGAGAGAGGAAGAAGTTAGGTCTGTGAGAAAGATGGAGACATGTAATATACTTGAGATGCGTGTGCATCCGGATTCTTTACACGTGGAAGGAGAAGAGACAACAGGTTTGATGAGAGAGCTGGAAAAACATGGACGAGAGGGGAAGGATCTCATGGGTTGAGGGATTGATAAATTTGTGTGGGGGAGAGAGGGATTGGTAATTTTGTGCGAGAGAGAGAGGGTGGGGGAGGAGTCAGTCAGCCGTCGTCACATCATCCTGCTTCCAAATGGCCCCGCATTATCTAGCATAGTGTGGTCAACGTATTCGATATCCTCGATGCCCTCTTTGAATATTGAGGTGTTGTGCATGCTGGGGTGCAGAGAAGCACAAGCGAGAGTGGTCGCCATATAACCTTGGATGGGGATGAATTGTGTGCTCGGGGGAGGGGTGTGTGTGTGTGCTGTGTGCTATGTGTGTGTGTGTCTGATATTGGGAGAAAACAAACCTAAGGAGAGAAATGTGTGTGTATGTGATGGAAAGCTACATGCTAAACAGGGTATTCATGAAGAGATTGTGCATGCGAGATAGAGAGCGATGTGCGGGCCTTGAGGTGGGCAGGGGCCAGGTGAGGGTGTCAAAATGTGCGCGTTGATGCATGTGTTACATGCGATCGTGCGAGGGATGGACGACTCGAGAGAGATGGTTGTTGTGTTACGGATGCTCCTCTCTCACTCTCACACACACACACAAGTAAAATAGAAGACTGTTCTCTCATGTATACACAAGTACACAACGTATCGGCATCTGTCTATGTCTCACTCATGCATGATCATTTGCACATTCACACCTCTCTATGTCTCTATCACATGCACACCGTCTCCACATTGCCCTTCTGCCACAACACACATATGGACACATACACATGTTCTCTCCCAGTCACAGACACAAAATCAGTATTAAAAAAACTAGGGCACACCTAAAACGTCCAAATCCAAATAAACACGAACTAGAGCTAAATTAAAATATATGGAAATATTGTAGTGTCAAGAACTTCTCCAGGAAGAAAAGTTGAGTAATATTCAGGGATTGTTTTCACACACACAAAAAGGTTTGGTGGTTGTCCTTCGAGCGCGACACGGTGACGCACCATTCGATCGACCGTGCGACCGCGATTCACGCGCTTGCATAGGATTCCGTATCCTGGTTGTGGTAACTAATAGAAGCGCTGCCTAAGTCTAATGTTTACGTGTACTAGTACGGTTTTCTTTTAAGTTTGATCAACCCTATATAAAACTAAACTAAGCTCCCATACGCGCACTCATCAATATGCCGCCGCCGTTGCGCATGACGGCGCCCACCTGCTCCGGCCAACAATTTCTCGCCCATCATCGCCGTGTCGCCGCCAAGCCGAAGGCTCGCCCGCTCACGTCGTCTGCAGTCCCTCCTCATGATGCCGCCACGCTGCCAAGCACGCGAGCAGCTGGTGGAGCCGCGTATATGCACGTAGCATATGAAGAGGAGGACGAGCGCATGCTCCAGCACGCCGGCGAGGAGGAACTAGCATGTCATTTTCGTCTGCGCCCATGCCGAGGAGGCACGCATGGTGACTGTCACGGAGGAAGCCGGTCACGCGAGCATCGAGCCCGCAAACCGGGTGTGGACGCGGAATCTAACTTCGAGACCTTGAATGCCACGTGGATCCTGCAATCTGAAGGAGCAATTTGGGTCAGTCGACTCTTGTGAGCCGTTTGATGCAACCTGGATCGCTAGAAGGGCTTCTTCAACCTCCGAAATTGATGCACGGTTCATCTTCTCAGCTCGCCACATGCCTAACCGCCTGCCGCCGCTGCCGCGCCCTCCACTGAACCGCCTGCTACCGCCATGCTCCCCCACCCCCGCCATCCGTTTAACCCCGGGCATGATCCATTTTTTTCGGGCAAACTGCATTCCACACCCAACACTCATAAGATAGATCATGGGCACCCTGCCACCCTAATATAGATACTGGGGTAGCTTCTCTACCATCTTCTTCCTTCGCTCCATCGAACTTCTTTCACAAATTGACTGACCCAAATTATACTACTAGTACGAACGTATTAAGTATAGTAGGAACATGAAGATACGAGCAGTAGTACCAACTGTAAGAAGAACAGTAGTAAGACATAGTACTAGTACTACTGTACGTACTAAAGAGTTCAAATAACAAGAAAGAACATAAACATAGTTCTGCTGGGGCCTCAGCACAACACACCCTTTAAAATAAACAAAGCAACTAGTCTGCTTGACACTGCAATAGAACCAGCATGAGCGACGGCACTGCCACCTACTCGCAGTCCGAGTCCACGTCCTCGACTTCGTCCTCGTCCCTCTTCCACTTCCTCTTCGCCGACGCTTCATTGCTTGAACCGAACACTGGACTCTGCTTCTTCATCCAACCCTTGTAGATATTCAAACAAAGCTAGGCATCCATTGCTGCGTACAGGATGTGATCTTCATCTAATGTCTTTGACTCCCATGCATGATGAAACTCATGGTGAGGTTTCTTCAGTTTAGCATAGGAAGGATCAATCATGGCTGCTGCTAGGGTCAGCATTGAAGGCTGAGAGGAGGACACGAGGCTTGCCTTCTGGAGATCAAAGGGCTGGCCTACAACGAGGCCTATCCGACCCAGGACATCCCTGTCATTCCTAAAGTCTATAGTAACGAATCTCACTCTTTCGTCCTTGAGGAAGTTCTTAAAATCCTGGCACTCAACGTCGACATGGCCTATGTGGTAGACCAGGCACACGTTATGTACACAAACTTGGATCACCGCGGGCTTCTTCTTCTCTGCCTCCTTTAGTTTCTTCTCTCTTTGTAGGACTGTGGTGTACTCAACATCTAGCCCAGCGACCCACTCATCCGTTGAACCGTTGAACATGCGTAGGAAGCGAGCAAGACATGCTTTCATCGTCGCGGATCCACATGTGTAGATGATGAAGGACTCATCGCTGGTGATGGCTCTAACCTGGTACTCAGTGGCGACCATGGAGATTTGGGAGGCCATGGATTTTGGAGGAGGGTTAGGACAAGTTGAACTGGTGTAATGTGAAAGGATGGGACGACTAGGAGCGAACTGTTGTAAGGTACTGTACTAGTAGAACATGGGGACAAGTAGGGCGTGCGAACGACATGGGGTTGCTGGCTTGCCCGGTGGATAAACGACTGCAAGCCCCCAAAGAGTTCTCGAGCACTATGCGGGACTCAGTAGATGTCATGTCTACTAGACCCATATTGTAGGCCTGGCCGTATAGCTTCTGCATGTTCGCACGCCATGCCGGCGCGTGGGTAACTTCACTTAATTCCGTCAACCGTCGCAGCTCCCACGACCTTCGCCTCCCTCGCGCGGTCGTGCCCTTTGAGACTTCGACCTGCTATAAATGAGCAATTTTTTTGCCTACTCTGCATGCATGATACTCCCTCTGGTCCTTTTTACTTCCGTCAACCGTTTGCAAAGTGTTTGGCCAAATTTATAGTAAAAATATCAATATCTACAATACTAATTATAATGAGTATAAGAACTACTATTAGATGAGTTAGATGAGTTAAAGATTCTAATGCTGAACTAATCCTGAGGTAACTCTAGCAAAAGAGGTGTTTGGATGACAGGGTTAGATGGAGCGCGGATACGGCGAGGTGCCTTCATGGGCGGTGCGAGAGGGAGGGAGGGAGGGAGAGGACGAGAAGCTTTGAGGAAGTGGGGAGGGATCTGCTGCGGGGAGAGCGAGAGAAAAATGTGTTTTTTAGTGTCCCGAGAAGAACTAACCCAAATAAGCACCTCTTGGGTGGGTTAGATTTTTTTTGGGTTACTTGAGTTCAAACCAACCCAAACTAACTCTAACACATGGATCTAAATAGGGCCATGGTTAGCTATTAGAGTACTAGTACCTCCCTTCTAGTTTAAAGGGCTCGATTCGAAAATTTCACCTACTCTTAGCAAGATAGAGGCGGTGGAATAGTTTTTGTAGTTCTTCACAAAATGTGTTTACCAATGCATGCATGAACACTAGTTACTCTAAACCCCTCTCTTCTTTAATTCTTTGCCACATAAGCATGTTTGCTATTCCCGTGTGCATGATACCAGCTAAGATACCACCATTACTGCCAGCCTTAATCATCGCATGCAATAATTTAGTGCACCTTGAAATATGAACATGTGTGGGCAGTGTATGTTTTTAATGACTTGAACTATACCTAGCCCGGCATGCAAGATGAGACTCATTATGCACCGTTCCCCGTACCTGTAGGAAGCCCGTTCGTCTCCAAATCTTTTCCTCTCCATGTGTGGAAACAATATGCCTACCAGACTCTCCTTCTCCCTCCGGCGGTCCCACCACTCCACCCCGTGTGGAAAAAATCTGCATGCATGACTCTCCTCCCCCCGCGCTTGTCCAATCCGTTGTGACCAGCAATATTTCCACCCCTTTCCTCCCCCATAATTTAGTCCAAAAAATATGCCCATGTACTACCTCCTTTCCGGTTTATAGGGCTCAATTCAGAAATCTCACCAACCAAGGTAGATGATGAGTGGTGGAATAATTTTCATGGTTTGTAAAAGCACTCAATTAATGCGCTCGTTTTTCTCAAAGAATTGTTTTTACCAATGCATTAATTGCAAGGCATGCATGCATGAAGTACATGCATTGGTCAAATTTCTCATAATCCTCCCATGCAATGAATTAATGCACCTTGAAATCTGAGCATGTGATGTGAGTAGCTGTTACGTTAATCACGCAACATATCTTCCGGGACGCTGCTTCAGTTACTTAACTGCAGGTGCATTGGGTCACTAACATATGGGCCCAACAGGGGTCTGGCCCACATGTCAGTGATGCAACTGGACCTGCAGTTAAGTCAATGCAGCTCAGCCCATATCATACGTAGGTGTGCCATTGCTCGCTATAAATATTGCGCCTCCCACGACATCGCTATCTCCTCCCCCTCACATTCACGTTCATCGCTATGTCCCCCCTCCCTCTCACGCCGACCACCATGGCATCGCCCCTCCCAAGCCCTAGGCGCCCCTCGCTGCACCGCGCAGACGGCTACGCGTCGTCGTTCCGTTCCTTGCTGCCACTAGTCGAGGAGGACGCGTCGGCGTTTCGCTCCTCGCCGCGTCAGGTCGAGGTGGACGTGTCGCCATTCCGTTCCTCGCCGCCACTAGTCGAGGATGACGCGTCGGCGTTCCACTCCTCATTGCGACACGTCGAGGTGGACGTGTCAGCGTTCCCAATCTCGCCAGCACGCACACCGGAGGACGCGTCAGCTCCCTGCTATGAGGAGAATGCCAAGCCGCCGCCGAGCCCCCCAGCCTTGAGGAGCTTTGGAAAGAAACGGATGTCGCCTTGTGGGAGGCTTTGCCTCCAGCAAAGCGCGCCAAAATAGAGGCGAGAAGAAGACCGAGGAAGAGAAGTGCACCGTGGAACAAGTTGCCTGGCAGTCCTATGTTGCGTCCGAGAGAGTCAGGCAATTGGCTCTTTGGCAGAAGGCTCGTGCGATGGCCGTGAGGGTGGTGGAGGACGCCCGTGCCGAAGCCCTGAGTGCAGTCGGGCCCAAGCACCTCATCTATGCTTGGCGGTACGTGGATCGGGTGCACGCTTCCAGCAAGGAGGAGTACCTATTGGCGCCGGATCACCACACCGGTGAGATCGCGCTCGCCCGCCGGCAAGCCTCCAATCAGTACCTTGCGAGTTGCGAGGCTGAGGAAGAGGTGTTGTGTCGGCGCGCTGGGAAACTGCTGCGCACCAGGGCACTCGTGGCGTGCCGCAAGCGCTCCTGCGAGCGCCGTGGCTTTTAGTAGGAGTATAATTTTTGTTTTGTAAGGCGGTCTCATTAGTTTTGGGACGCAAATGATAAATCCCGAACGTTCAGGAATTATTAGTGTCCTTAATTAAGTATGTAAAAGGGAAAGTTTGGAAACCTTGTGTATTCGTACGCATTTTGTAAGTACATGCATATAGCACAAACTTTACTATATACTATCGTACTACACGCCTCTCTCTATATATGCTTGCAGACTGTGCTACTCCCTCCGTCCAGGTCAATAAGTCATCTTTGGTTGTGCACCATGACCAAGAAGGAGGGAAGACTTATACACCTAGGACATTTTGATTAGTGAAATTAGGATAGCTGCCATGATAACTTTACATACAAACAGAACAGAATTGTTGATTCGTTAGACTTTTCAAGGACTTTTTTTTGAAGAAAAAAATTGGTGTGGGAGATCTCTTTTCACGAATTGAACTTTGCACGTGCTATGCTTGTACCAGCGTACTGGTAATATACTAGTTGTAGTTGTCAAATCTAATAGTACTGCGTCGTCCAGTGCACGCCTTGCTGAACACGCCTCCTCGCCTCCATCAAACCCCTCCGTTATACCCACATGCAAACCTAGAAACCTACTCCGGCCCGCGGGAGGAAATTTGCCGGTTGCCATTGGAGAAAAATCGAGTCACGTCCAATCCATTTGACTTTAATTGCGTGTATGATTCTCCCTCTATAAAAAGTTAATTGCATCCTTGATCTTGTATTCTAAGTACTCTATGGGTTCCACTGTCAGTACAGTGTAGATCACTTGCAGGCTGGCTACAGATTCGTACAGAAAGTTAAAAAGAAACAAATCCATCTTTAATCATGTATTCTAAGTACTCTGTGGGTTCCACTGCCAGTACAGTAGCGAAAGAAGTATAGTATATATTAAAAATAATATAAAAAGCTAAAGTTTAGGACAGAATTCGAACTCGGGTCATCGCGCTGCGAGCATCCGGCTCGGACCAGTACATTAGGTGTTGGTTGTGGAGAATGCAAGAGATAAACCTTTATAACAATGAGCCCATCTATTGCAACGGATCCAAAGTAGAGTAATACATATTCACAAATTTGATAGAAAACAGTTTACTTTTGATATATGTATCACTAAAAATATCTTATGTTTCACTCCAAACAGTTTACTTTTGATATAACAATGATTGGACCAGTACTGTGATCACTCAAGCAAGTTGTCTGACTTCGATATGACCCTACGCTGTTGGTATGTGTCTCGTAAGTCAAACGGCCTGCTGTAGTCATCATCACCTGTCCACTTCCCGCATCACATATTTGCTTCTCCATCTTTGTCCGCTCTTCCATCCCCGCTAAGGCGCCTCCCCCCTCGTCCACTCATCCATCCCCGCTAAGGCGCCTCCCCCCTCGTTCGAAACCCAAGCACTAACAATGGCAGAACCGAGCAGCGTCCGCCGAAAGAGTGGCTGGAATTCGCTCCCCATAGAGGTAATCAAGCTCATTGTTTCGCTGTGGAAAATGTCAGTACCATGACGCTCTCAAAGCCCTTAGGCCGGAGCTTTTTAAGCCAGCTCCTTGCTTGCTGATGCCGCCTGATCTTCAGAAACGGCGTGTCACGCAACATAACGATCATAGGGTGGCAAGCATCAACCCCCTTGACTGCGATCCAAACCCCTCACCCTCAACTACATTAACAGTATGTACTGGGTTGGCATGAACACGTCTTGGATGGTGCTCGTCGACAATTGCGGCAGCTGGATGCTCGTGGAGGTCTACACCCGGCGATTGACCCCCTTCCTTCGATTAACACTACATTGCTTTGGCACCGTGGGCCAGAATACTCGGAATCTTACAGTAGCCAACATGATACCAAGTTTGATTTTCTCAAGGTTGTAATCTTCCAAGTGCCCACAAGATCTGCGAATTATAAAGACTTCAGGCTAATTGCGTTCTTCAACCGCGGTCTGGCCTATCTGACAGGTCACTGCAGTAAGTGGATAAATCTGCACGTCCATCGCAGGATAATACACCCTCCATGGTTCTCTGATGCCATTGAACACAAGGGCTTCATTTACGTTGTCGACTCCTTCTATGACTGTACGTATTGCTAGCCTACTCCAGTCATCGCTACAAACGGCTGTTAGAGCAGTATGTTACTTTCCTATGATATCATGATGGCTTACTTATATTACTGTCAACATTTACTGAAAAAATATTCATGCTCATAACATGCTGTTCTTAAGATTGACTACATCAAGAGCCCTTTTTTTATTTGACTCCAACTTTTTTTAGGGTTATTTGACTCCAACTTGATATGATGTTGTAGGCCGCCTGGTGTCCCTACCTTTCTTAATCCCAGAACCTTTCAAAGAAAAGGGGCATGGCAGTTGCAGGTGGTTCCTGGCTCGATCAGATGACTGCGAACGATTGATGATCGTTCGCACGTACCAGACGTGTTGTTTCGCGGAATACAATCACAATCACTACAAGGTCTTTGAGCAGGATCCCAGCTTCTCTGGGCCTTCAGGAATTTTTGACTGGAGGTTGGTAAGTAGCCTTGGTACACGCTCTCTGTTTGCCGGACTGAATTATCCGATTAACCAGGAGATAACCGATGGCAAGGATCATGATGGCAGCACGGTTTCGTTCATCAGGAAAAACTGTGTGTACACAGCGTACCATGCGTCTATGCATGCACCATACCCTGATATGTGCTGCCATGCTCTGTAGCCCAAAGTAGGAGAGAGGGTTGCAAGTATCAAACTTCGACCTACTGGCTGGAGTTTCCCCCGCCAGGCACCCATCTGGTTCAAGCCATCAGCCAATCTCCACAGCTCAATAAATAGTAACGTCTAACTAAGCCACTTAGTTAGATGCGTACACTTGGTGTAGTAGGATCTTTATTTAGTTTGATGCATACACTTGTTCTTTTTTGGTAGGCCTTTTGTAATGATGGCTGATGTTTGGTTTGGAAGAGAGAGATGCGTCTTCACTCTTCCGGCCTGCTTACTACTTCTGTTGCACCCCCAGCCCTGGTTGTTGCTGCTGATGTTTTCAATGTACAATCAGTAGTATATTTCGTCTGTTGGTTGAATAAATGTGTTGTTAGAACGACAAACACAATGTTTTGGAAGTCGTTGCACGGTTTGATCCTTTAGTGCCCCGTACCGTACGTAGCACATACTATTTTTCGTATGGGACACATTTTCCACTTGTTGATAACAGGCAGCCCACTGATGAAGGCCCAATAGAGAAGCCCATAATTAACTGGAAGGGATGCTCTCACATGAATCTGGCCTAGGTACATGCTCATGCTCGCGTAAACATAAATAAGTAAATAAATAAATAAAGCTAAATGCTCATGCACCAGTTCTTTAAATTCATGATTTAACAGGAGGATATTATTTCCTATGATAGTTTGGTTACATTCAGTCGATATTATTCTTCGGCAAAGATAGCGACCAGTCTTCTTCCTCCCAGTATTTTCTTCCTGCAACCAGCAGACCCATGCAAATCGTAGTCAACGTCGTAAATAGATCTGGTCCATTTTTAGTTTTCAATAAGAATGTCCAACCCAGCCCAGCACATTGGCGACAACACTTTATCCTCCGCCTTGGTGCGCGCGCCGCGGCGCCGCCGTCCGGCCCTGTCAACATAGTTTTTTTTCGAAATGGTCCCTATCAACATAGTGAATCGGGAGAGGACTGTTGATAGAGGCGGAGGTGTCCCGTCTTTCGATGAGATGGTGGATTTCGCTTTGGTGGAAGTCGACTTTGACGATCCGACTACGAACGTGCGAGGACGCCGCGCCTTAGCAATCGCTAAACCAACTCCGAGAGGTTATTGACCACGCCGGAGCACGATCAACCTGACCACGAGGGTCTGTTTCCTGCGAGCAAACGAAGAACAAGCAAGAAACTAAGATTGCAATCTGGATATTGCGAATATAAGATGAAAGCTTTATTGATCAAGGTGGGGTTCTGTGACGCCTTTGTCTGGTCGTTGAACACAAACGAAGTACGCGAAGTTGCAGCTATGGCGAACTTTTAATCTAAACAAAACCCAAAGTCTAAACGATGCCCTAAGGGCTGTATATATGGAGGAAGAGGGGGGAATTTCGTGGCCCTTGGTGGAGGAGTCCGAAATCAACCCTATCTCTTGTTTCCCCACACATACGGACTCTAAAAATAGCCTATACTTACGTATTTCGAAATTACATGGGCCTGGCCCAATTATAAGGTGACGCAGCACCTAAAATAGCCTCGGGACGAAATTTATGAAGTGGCATCTTGTATATTTCGTCCAAGGCTTCATGCACCCATTATGGTGGCTTCAAAGTCCTGAAATCATCACTTGTAACTCCGTTCTTGTTCCCCTTGCGCATGCCATCATCTCCATGCTTGTTCTTGCTCCAATGTTCATCCTTCTCCAAGCTAGGCCCTTCATTTGTAAGCAAAACAAATGTATCCAATTTAGGCAGCATCATATTCTCATGAACATTAGAATCATTACCAAGAAACGAAAGTACCTGGTAATTTAGTTGGCGTGCACGAGCTCTAGTAATTGGTCCAGTATGTATAGCAGCAGGGGCTGTGGGTGTAACAATTGTATTGATGTCCTCATCATCCTCCCCTTCTTGAAATGAAGTCGTCCTCGACGGAAGTTCATCTTCCTCACCCAAATAAGGCTTCAAATCTGCAATGTTAAAAGTGGAAATAACCCCAAAATCTGCAGGCAGCTCAAGTTTATATGCATTATCATTTATTTTCTCTAACACCTTAAAGGGACCATCAGCACGTGGCATTAGCTTTGATTTGCACAAATCAGGAAATCTATCCTTACGCAAATGTAACCAAACAAGATCTCCAGGTGCAAACACAACATGTTTTCTACCCTTATCTCCAGCAAGTTTATATTTAGCATTCATACGCTCAATGTTTTCCTTAGTTAGCTCATGCATTTTTAAAATCAATTCAGCACGTTGTTTAGCATCAAAATTAACCTTCTCCGAAGATGGAAGAGGCAACAAATCAATAGGTGCACGAGGTAGGAAACCATACACAACTTCAAAAGGGCACATCTTAGTAGTAGAATGCAATGAACGATTATAAGCAAATTCAATATGAGGCAAGCATTCCTCCCACATTTTCTTATTATTCTTCAAAACAGCCCTAAGCATAGTAGACAACGTTCTATTTACTACTTCAGTTTGTCCATCAGTTTGGGGGTGACAAGTAGTACTAAAAAGCAGTTTAGTCCCCAACTTAGCCCATAAACATCTCCAAAAGTGGCTAAGAAATTTAGTATCACGATCTGAAACAATAGTATTTGGCACACCATGCAAGCGAATAATTTCACGAAAGAACAAATCAGCAACATTAACAGCATCATCGCTTTTATGACATGGTATAAAGTGTGCCATTTTCGAGAATCTATCCACGACAACAAATATGCTATCCCTCCCCTTCTTTGTTCGAGGTAAACCTAAAACGAAGTCCATAGATATATCCTCCCAAGGAACACTAGGTACAGGCAAAGGCATATATAAACCATGAGGATTGAGTCGTGACTTAGCTTTTTGACATGTAGTGCATCGAGCAATAAAACGCTCAACATCCCGTCTCATCTTTGGCCAAAAGAAATGTGTAGCAAGTACGTCCTCCGTCTTCTTCACGCCAAAGTGTCCCATTAATCCTCCTCCATGCGCCTCCTGCAACAACAAAAGACGAACGGAGCTAGCTGGAATGCATAGCCTGTTAGCACGAAACACAAATCCATCGTTAACGACAAACTTGTTCCACATTCTTCCTTCTTTACAATTCTGCATTACATCTTTAAAATCAGCATCATGCACATATTGATCTTTGATGGTCTCCAAATCAAATATTTTGAAGTCAAGTTGTGAAAGCATAGTATAGCGATGAGACAATGCATCAACAATAACATTTTCTTTTCCCTTCTTGTGTTTAATGACATAAGGGAAAGTCTCAATGAATTCAACCCATTTAGCATGTCTACGATTCAGTTTAGCTTGACTTTTAATATGTTTCAAAGATTCATGATCAGAATGTATAACAAATTCTTTGGGCCATAAATAATGTTGCCATGTTTCTAAAGTCCGAACAAGAGCATATAATTCTTTATCATAAGTAGAATAATTCAGACTAGGCCCACTCAATTTTTCAGAAAAGTATGCAACGGGTTTGCCATCTTGTAATAACACACCTCCTAATCCAATTCCACTAGCATCACATTCAAGCTCAAAAGTCTTATTAAAATCAGGAAGTTGGAGTAAAGGAGCATGTGTCAACTTATCTTTCAATACGGAGAAGGCTTCTTCCTGTGCGGTACCCCAAAGAAAAGGCACATCTTTCTTTGTAAGCTCATTGAGAGGTGCAGCAATGGTGCTGAAATCTCTCACAAAACGCCTATAGAATCCAGTGAGGCCAAGAAAACTCCTCACGTGTGTGACCGTTTTGGGCTGCGGCCAACTCTGAATAGCTTCAATCTTGGCTTTATCAACTTCAATTCCCTGTGGAGTAACAACATAGCCAAGAAAAGATACTCGGTCGGTGCAAAAGGTGCACTTCCCAAGGTTACCAAACATACGTGCATCACGTAGAGCAATAAAAACAGCACGTAAATGTTCCAAATGTTCTTCCAAAGATCTGCTATAAATCAATATGTCATCAAAGTAAACTACCACAAATCGTCCAATGAAAGCACGTAAAACTTCGTTCATTAATCTCATGAAAGTACTAGGTGCATTAGTTAACCCAAAAGGCATGACTAACCACTCATATAATCCAAACTTAGTTTTAAATGCTGTTTTCCATTCATCTCCCAATTTCATACGAATTTGATGGTAGCCACTACGCAAATCAACTTTGGAGAATATTGTAGAGCCACTCAATTCATCAAGCATATCATCTAGCCTAGGAATAGGATGACGATAACGAATAGTAATATTATTAATGCCTCTACAATCAACACACATACGTGATGTACCATCCTTTTTCGGCACTAGAATAATAGGAACAGCACAAGGACTAAGGGATTCGCGTATATAACCTTTGTCGAGAAGCTCTTGTACTTGACGCATAATCTCCTTTGTCTCCTCTGGATTGGTACGGTATGGTGCACGGTTTGGAAGTGAAGCACCGGGAATTAAGTCAATCTGATGCTCAATCCCTCGAATAGGCGGTAATCCCGGTGGCACGTCTTGTGGAAAAACGTCAGCGAACTCCTGCAAAATGTTAGTGACAGCAGGAGGCAAAGAGGAAGGCACGTCCTCGAATGAAAATAATGCCTCTTTGCACACAAAAGCATAGCAAACAGATTTGCTGAAATCTAGCTCATCAATATCAGATTTGGTGGCAAATAAACATGCACTTTTCAATTTAATTTCAGAAGCAATACTAGATGGTTTATTATTAGGCTTCATTTGTTGCTCAAATTCTTTTGCCACAATCTGATTTTCACTCTTATTCTTCTCCTGTTGTGCTTTATTAGCTCTATTAATATCATCTTTCAAAATGGAATCAGGAGTCATAGGAAGCAAAGTAATATTTTTATCCTTATGAACAAGAGTATAGTGATTGTTTCTACCATGGTGTACAGAATTTTTATCAAATTGCCATGGTCTACCAAGTAATAAGGAACATGCTTGCATAGGTACCACATCACAATCAACATAATCAGCATATGTAGAGATACTAAAATGCACACGAACAATACGTGTTACCTTAACCTTGCCGCTGTTGTTGAACCATTGGATGTAGTAAGGATGTGGATGTGGTCTTGTGGTGAGAGAAAGCTTCTCCACCATCTCCATGCTAGCCAATAAGAGTGAAAATCAGATTGTGGCAAAAGAATTTGAGCAACAAATGAAGCCTAATAATAAACCATCTAGTGTTGCTTCTGAAATTAAATTGAAAAGTGCATGTTTATTTGCCACCAAATCTGATATTGATGAGCTAGATTTCAGCAAATCTGTTTGCTATGTTTTTGTGTGCAAAGAGGCATTATTTCCATTCGAGGACGTGCCTTCCTCTTTGCCTCCTGCTGTCACTAACATTTTGCAGGAGTTCGCTGACGTTTTTCCACAAGACGTGCCACCGGGATTACCGCCTATTCGAGGGATTGAGCATCAGATTGACTTAATTCCCGGTGCTTCACTGCCAAACCGTGCACCATACCGTACCAATCCAGAGGAGACGAAGGAGATTATGCGTCAAGTACAAGAGCTTCTCGACAAAGGTTATATACGCGAATCCCTTAGTCCTTGTGCTGTTCCTATTATTCTAGTGCCGAAAAAGGATGGTACATCACGTATGTGTGTTGATTGTAGAGGCATTAATAATATTACTATTCGTTATCGTCATCCTATTCCTAGGCTAGATGATATGCTTGATGAATTGAGTGGCTCTACAATATTCTCCAAAGTTGATTTGCGTCGTGGCTACCATCAAATTCGTATGAAATTGGGAGATGAATGGAAAACAGCATTTAAAACTAAGTTTGGATTATATGAGTGGTTAGTCATGCCTTTTGGGTTAACTAATGCACCTAGTACTTTCATGAGATTAATGAACGAAGTTTTACGTGCTTTCATTGGACGATTTGTGGTAGTTTACTTTGATGACATATTGATTTATAGCAGATCTTTGGAAGAACATTTGGAACATTTACGTGCTGTTTTTATTGCTTTACGTGATGCATGTTTGTTTGGTAACCTTGGGAAGTGCACCTTTTGCACCGACCGAGTATCTTTTCTTGGCTATGTTGTTACTCCACAGGGAATTGAAGTTGATAAAGCCAAGATTGAAGCTATTGAGAGTTGGCCGCAGCCCAAAACGGTCACACACGTGAGGAGTTTTCTTGGCCTCGCTGGATTCTATAGGCGTTTTGTGAGAGATTTCAGCACCATTGCTGCACCTCTCAATGAGCTTACAAAGAAAGATGTGTGTAACGCCCTCGATGCGGCTATAGCTCCCACGTGTCGAGGCACGACTTAGAGGCATAACCGCATTGAAAGCAATGTCGCAAGTCAGGCAATCATTACAACATCCCATGTAATACATAATAAAAGGGGGAGATAACATAGTTGGCTTACACTCGCCACGTCACATCAGAGAACATAAATAACATCCATCAAACAAACACTCATGGCCCGACTACGGCGCCAAAATAGAAAAGACCCCCAACATGCGACAAGGTCCTGAATCGATAACCCCAACTAGGCACCACTACTGATCATCCGGAAAAGAAACATAGTATCGCTGAGAGTCCTCGTCGAACTCCCACTTGAGCTCGTAATCGTCAACTGGAGCGGAATCACCTGGACCTGCATCTGGAGTTGTAGTATCTGTGAGCCACAGGGACTCAGCAATCTCACACCCACGCGATCAAGACTATTTAAGCTCATAGGGATGGATAAGGCAAATATAAGTGGAGCTGCAGCAGCGACTAGCATATGTGGTGGCTAACTTATACGCAAAAGAGAGCGAGAAGAGAAGGCGAAGCACGAGTGAGAAGCTAAAAGAACATCCTACGCAAGCATAACTCCAACACCGTGTCCACTTCCCGGACTCCGCCGAGAAGGGGCCATCACGGTAACACACACGGTTGATTTATTTTAATTAAGTTTAGTTCAAGTCATCTACAACCGGACGTTAACAAATTCCCATCCGCCCATAACCGCGGGCACGGCTTTCGAAAGATCAATCCCTGTAGGGGGGTCCCAACTTAGCCCATAACAAGCTCTCACGGTCAACGAAGGAATAGACCTCCACCCAAGACACACCGATCAGACTCGGTATCTCGGTACAACAAGATGATTCGACAGGTTAAAACAAGTCCAGCAACACCGCCCGAATGTGCCGACAAATCCCGATAGGAGCTGCACATATCTCTTTCTCAGGGCACGCTCGGATAGGTCAAGCTACGAGTAAAACCAAACCTCAAGTTTCCCCGAGGTGGCCCCGCAGGCTGCCTGGTTCGGACCAACACTCAGAGGAGCACTGGCCCGGGGGGGGGGTTAAAATAAGATGACCCTCGGGCTCCGGAAACCCAAGGGAAAAAGAGGCTAGGTGGCAAATGGTAAAACCAATGTTGGGCATTGCTGGAAAAGCTTTAATCAAGGCGAACTATCAAGGGGTTCCCATTATAGCCCAACCGCGTAAGGGACGCACAATCCGGGAACATAACACCGATATGACGGAAACTAGGGCGGCAAGAGTGGAACAAAACACTAGGCGAGAGGCCGAGCCTTCCACCCTTTGCCAAGTATATAGATGCATTAAGATAACATAGCAATATAATGATATCCCAACAAGTAAATAAATGTTCCAACAAGGAACGGCTCCAATCTTCACCTGCAGCTAACAACGCTATAAGAAGGGCTGAGCAAAGCGGTAACATAGCCAATCAACGGTTTGCTAGGACAATGGTGGGTTAGAGGTTCAACATGGCAATTGGGAGGCTGACAAGCAAAAGGTAGGCATCGTTGCAGTGGCAAAGCAAAAGAGCGAGCAAACTAGCATAGCAAAGATAGTAGTGATTTCGAGGGTATGATCATCTTGCCTGCACAGTTGTCAGAGTTGACTGGATCCTCACAAGCAAACTCAACGGGCTCCTCGGTAGCGAACTCGTCTCCCGGCTCTACCCAACAAGACAAACAAGCAACAAGGATACAATCAACCACGGCCAAGACCAAGCAATATGATGGAACGACGATATGCTATGCGGGATGCGATGCGGGATGCAAAATGCAAGATATGACAGGAAATGCATGAACCTGGCCTCAACTTGGAAAACCAAGTGTGCCACTGGATAGAGGGGATGAAATCGATTGAAAACGATATAAAGATCATTGGAATCGGAGTTACGGTTTGGAAATGGCAAGCGTTTTAAGATATGACACTGGTATGCGATTTACAGCAAGTAGGCATCTAAATGCAACGAAATGAACATGCTACAGCCTCCAAACATGAAAACAAAATACATGGCAGTGAAGTACACAAGATGGTTGACAAAACACTAGCACTGAGCCATAGGCAAAATCATCCATTAAGAGGTTCAAACAAGCATGGCTAAAACGCAAATGCAAAATAGATTCCAGACTTAGTGAAATTAACACTAGTCTGAAATTTCAGATCACGATGCTCTCTTCGGAGCAGCAAAACAACATGATAGAAAACCTGAACATGACAAGTAAGAATATGGCATGGAGCTACTCAACAAGCTTAACAAAACACCCAAAGTGACCTGGGGCCAAAAGGGTTCACAAAATACTCTACCGAGCTCACGAACATCGCTCGAACACAATCAGTTTTCAGACTTAGTGAAAACTGAGACACGCTGAAATATAACTCACAAAGGCATGTAAACGAGCTCGATGCACTCACTACGGTGCAAGTCATGGCAAGGAAAGCATATAACCATCAAGAAGGCACAATGTGCTAGCTACACATGGCAAGAACAAAGGCATAGCATGCATGGAACACTAACGGTAGCATCGGCAAAATCGCAAACAAGTTGACGATCTGCCCAGATTAACAACGAAGCAAAAGTTGAGCTCGATTGAGTCAACCTAGAGCACTCCACATATGTAAACAAAGACATGGATGGATAGAGAATAACATAAATATCAAAACTCCCTTGCTGATCATCCTCAAAAGAGGCACGGATCATTAGGAAACAAGCTGGACATATAGCATCATGAACTAAAATATCCCAGACTTAGTGAAAATCACTAAGTCTCTGAAATCTGCAATCTCAGGTACCTCTCTTCGCAAGCTTGCACAAGACAACACACACATCCTAAAAATGCATGGGTGGCACCTCTGGAAAGAAGACAAAATGCTTAACAATTCATCCCAAAGGGGCACAGGCATATCATGCACGAATTAAACATGGCAAAAATGACAAAAGTGCATGATGAACTAACGGATCTGCAATCTAACTCACGAAGCCTCCTTCTAACAGCATTTTGGGCATCAAGATGACCTCAAATGCAAATGATGCAATGGAATTAAATGATGTACATGTCGAGGCGAAGATTTTGATATATCATATGCCCAAAACGGAGCTACGGATGAGGAGATACGGGTCCTCGAACAGGAGCATATGGAGTAAAAATCTAGGGACTTAGAAAAATCGGAGGGGGGGTTAGGGTTTACTGTTCACGCGACCGGATCCAGATCGGGATCGCGGCGCGGAAGCCGAGGCGGCGCCGGCGGCGGAGCTCGAGCTC
>NC_041388.1:238498695-238500382 GCF_002162155.2 Triticum dicoccoides
GAGGCTGACAAGCAAAAGGTAGGCATCGTAGCAGTGGCAAAGCAAAAGAGCGAGCAAACTAGCATAGCAAAGATAGTAGTGATTTCGAGGGTATGATCATCTTGCCTGCACAGTTGTCAGAGTTGACTGGATCCTCACAAGCAAACTCAACGGGCTCCTCGGTAGCGAACTCGTCTCCCGGCTCTACCCAACAAGACAAACAAGCAACAAGGATACAATCAACCACGGCCAAGACCAAGCAATATGATGGAACGACGATATGCTATGCGGGATGCGATGCGGGATGCAAAATGCAAGATATGACAGGAAATGCATGAACCTGGCCTCAACTTGGAAAACCAAGTGTGCCACTGGATAGAGGGGATGAAATCGATTGAAAACGATATAAAGATCATTGGAATCGGAGTTACGGTTTGGAAATGGCAAGCGTTTTAAGATATGACACCGGTATGCGATTTACAGCAAGTAGGCATCTAAATGCAACAAAATGAACATGCTACAGCCTCCAAACATGAAAACAAAATACATGGCAGTGAAGTACAGAAGATGGTTGACAAAACACTAGCACTGAGCCATAGGCAAAATCATCCATTAAGAGGTTCAAACAAGCATGGCTAAATCGCAAATGCAAAACAGATTCCAGACTAAGTGAAATTAACACTAGTCTGAAATTTCAGATCACGATGCTCTCTTCGGAGCAACAAAACAACATGATAGAAAACCTGAACATGACAAGTAAGAACATGGCATGGAGCTACTCAACAAGCTTAACAAAACACCCAAAGTGACCTGGGGCCAAAAGGGTTCACAAAATACTCTACCGAGCTCACGAACATCGCTCGAACACAATCAGTTTTCAGACTTAGTGAAAACTGAGACACGCTGAAATATAACTCACGAAGGCATGTAAACGAGCTCGATGCACTCACTACGGTGCAAGTCATGGCAAGGAAAGCATATAACCATCAATAAGGCACAATGTGCTAGCTACACATGGCAAGAACAAAGGCATAGCATGCATGGAACACTAACGGTAGCATCGGCAAAATCGCAAACAAGTTGACGATCTGCCCAGATTAACAACGAAGCAGAAGTTGAGCTCGATTGAGTCAACCTAGAGCACTCCACATATGTAAACAAAGACATGGATGGATAGAGCATAACATAAATATCAAAACTCCCTTACTGATCATCCTCAAAAGAGGCACGGATCATTAGGAAACAAGCTGGACATATAGCATCATGAACTAAAATATCCCAGACTTAGTGAAAATCACTAAGTCTCTGAAATCTGCAATCTCAGGTACCTCTCTTCGCAAGCTTGCACAAGACAACACACACATCCTAAAAATGCATGGGTGGCACCTCTGGAAAGAAGACAAAATGCTTAACAATTCATCCCAAAGGGGCACAGGCATATCATGCACGAATTAAACATGGCAAAAATGACAAAAGTGCATGATGAACTAACGGATCTGCAATCTAACTCACGAAGCCTTCTTCTAACAGCATTTTGGGCATCAAGATGACCTCAAATGCAAACGATGCAATGGAATGGAATGATGTACATGTCGATGCGAAGATTCTGATATATCATATGCCCAAAACGGAGCTACGGATGAGGAGATACGGGTCCTCGAACAGGAGCATATGGAGTAAAAGTCTAGGGACTTAGAAAAATCGGAGG
>NC_041388.1:238502426-238505426 GCF_002162155.2 Triticum dicoccoides
ACATCATGAACATTTGCAAAGTTTGAAGGAGACAAGAACGAATTCATTGGTGTAGGGGTTGAAGATGAAGTTCATCATGCGAGAGAACGTCGGAGGAGCGTTGGCGAGGCCAAAAGACATGACGGTGTATTTGCATTAGTAGCGGCCATCACAGCTTGCCATGCTTCCGGAGGAGGCGGAGGTGGAGGCGGATCAGGATTCGGAGTCGTGCGCGTTGGAGGAGCCATCCTGAAGAGGTTGACCACCATTAGCACATTGATAGACAACAATATAGAAGCTGAATCCAACGGAATGAAAATTGCAACATATAGTCTTCACATCCGAACAAAATGAACGAATGTATTCCTCTTCAAATGGTCACATATCCATAAATTGCGAAGCCACGAAGAATTAAGGTAGAGAAATAAATCAACAAGGTACGGATCAAGAACGAATAATCGGTAAGAAATCCCAATCTCAAACCAATATCCGTGGAAGAAGAACTAGAGCTACTAGAATTCCCACCTATGAGACTCGTGTTGGGGATACAGGGGAAGCACAATATCTCACCCAAAGTAGCAAATCCTACATCCAGCTGTATCCATCCTTCAACACATAACCAAGAAAACTTCGGAAACCATCTACCTCAACCTTCGAAAAGCATCCGTTATACAAGTTATGGCGATACTCCCGAACTCCCGCCCCAGTACTGGGTGGCGTCGAGGTTATCTCACCAACGAACTGCATAAAAGAGATTTTCGATGTCGGCGAACATATCTCAAGTATACCAGAATTGCAACGATAAAATTGTGACGACAACACCTCGGAGCTCAACTCCCCGGGACACTGCCACAACCCCTAAAGACAGGAGGCACCAAGAACAATGTTCTCGTCACAAAACCATCGGAACAAATCCAAGATACTCGCGTGATCCTAAAAAAAAAATTTTTTTTAGTGAAATTTGAGAAGAGAAGAGTCAAAACTCTACGTCAGGATGCCTTACCAGAGCGATGAGGAGACTGGGAAGTAAAAGAATTCCTAAGCTCTCCGATATATAATTCCTAAGGACTCAAAACATTTTTCTAGACACAACTCGGCTGCTAAAAACGATCAAGCAATGGGGCTCCTAAGGTCGGGGATGGCTCTGATTACCAACTTGTAACGCCCTCGATGCGGCTATAGCTCCCACGTGTCGAGGCACGACTTAGAGGCATAACCGCATTGAAAGCAATGTCGCAAGTCAGGCAATCATTACAACATCCCATGTAATTTATAATAAAAGGGGGAGATAACATAGTTGGCTTACACTCGCCACGTCACATCAGAGTACATAAATAACATCCATCAAACAAACACTCATGGCCCGACTATGGTGCCAAAATAGAAAAGAACCCAACATGTGACAAGGTCCTGAATCGATAACCCCAACTAGGCACCACTACTGATCATCCAGAAAAGATACGTAGTATCGCTGAGAGTCCTCGTCGAACTCCCACTTGAGCTCGTAATCGTCAACTGGAGCAGAAACACCTGGACCTGCATCTGGAGTTGTAGTATCTGTGAGCCACAGGGACTCAGCAATCTCAAACCCACGCGATCAAAACTATTTAAGCTCATAGGAATGGATAAGGCAAAAATATGTGGAGCTGCAGCAAGCGACTAGCATATGTGGTGGCTAACTTATACGCAAAAGAGAGCGAGAAGAGAAGGCGAAGCACGAGCGAGAAGCTAAAGGAACATCCTGCGCAAGCATAACTCCAACACCGTGTCCACTTCCCGGACTCCGCCGAGAAGGGGCCATCACGGTAACGCACACGATTGATTCATTTTAATTAAGTTTAGTTAAAGTTATCTACAACCGGACATTAACAAATTCCCATCTGCCCATAACCGCGGGCACGGCTTTCGAAAGTTCAATCCCTGCAGGGGAGTCCCAACTTAGCCCATAACAAGCTCTCACGGTCAACGAAGGAATAGACCTCCACCCAAGACACACCGATCAGACTCGGTATCTCGGTACAACAAGATGATTCGACAGGTTAAAACAAGTCCAGCAACACCGCCCGAATGTGCCGACAAATCCCGATAGGAGCTGCACATATCTCTTTCTCAGGGCACACTCAGATGAGCAATCCGTACAACTAAAACCAAACCTCGAGTTTCCCCGAGGTGGCGCTGCACAGGGCTCTAGTTCGGACCAACACTCAGGGGAGCACTGGCCCGTGGGGGGCTAAAATAAAGATGACCTTCGGGCTCCGGAAACCCAAGGGGAAAAGAGGCTAGGTGGCAAATGGTAAAACCAATGTTGGGCATTGCTGGAAAAGCTTTAATCAAGGCGAACTATCAAGGGGTTCCCATTATAGCCCAACCGCGTAAGGGACGCACAATCCGGGAACATAACACCGATATGACGGAAACTAGGGCGGCAAGAGTGGAACAAAACACTAGGCGAGAGGCCGAGCCTTCCACCCTTTACCAAGTATATAGATGCATTAAGATAACATAGCAATATAATGATATCTCAACAAGTAAATAAATGTTCCAACAAGGAACGGCTCCAATTTTCACCTGCAGCTAACAACGCTATAAGAAGGGCTGAGCAAAGCGGTAACATAGCCAATCAATGGTTTGCTAGGACAATGGTGGGTTAGAGGTTCAACATGGCAATTGGGAGGCTGACAAGCAAAAGGTAGGCATCGTAGCAGTGGCAAAGCAAAAGAGCGAGCAAACTAGCATAGCAAAGATAGTAGTGATTTCGAGGGTATGATCATCTTGCCTGCACAGTTGTCAGAGTTGACTGGATCCTCACAAGCAAACTCAACGGGCTCCTCGGTAGCGAACTCGTCTCCCGGCTCTACCCAACAAGACAAACAAGCAACAAGGATACAATCAACCACGGCCAAGACCAAGCAATATGATGGAACGACGATATGCTATGCGGGATGCGATGCGGGATGCAAAATGCAAGATATGACAGGAAATGCATGAACCTGGCCTCAACTTGGAAAACCAAGTGTGCCA
>NC_041388.1:238506372-238512167 GCF_002162155.2 Triticum dicoccoides
ATCCAGATCGGGATCACGGCGCGGAAGCCGAGGCGGCACCGGCGGCGGAGCTCGAGCTCGCCGGAGCTGCGGGGTGCGCCGGCGGTGGAGGAGGTCGCCGGGGGGGGCGGCGCCGGCGAGGAGGCGGCCGAGGGGCGCGGAAGCCGAGGGCGGGGAGCGGCCGGGCGGCGGGCGGCGAGGTGCCCGCGGCGGCGGCGACCTCCGGCTGGGGCGGCGGCGGCGCCCGCGGCGGCGGCCGGCCAGGGAGAAGACGGCGGCGGGGCGCGGGACAAGGCGCGGCGGCGGATCGGGCCGCGGGGGCCCCGCACGGGCCTCGCGGGCCCGCGGGCGGCGGCGAACTGGGGACCGGGCGGCGGCCACTAGGAGGCCGACACGTGGCGGTGGACGGGGAGGCCGGACATGTCCGTCGGCGGCGGTTGTGTCCGACGGCGGCGGGAGGAGTTGGATCTAGGGTTAGGGGGGAGAAGAACCGTGGATTTCGGAGGGGGTGTATATATAGGCATAAGTGGAGCTTGGAGAGTCCAAATGAGGTGCGGTTTTCGCCCACACGATCGTGATCGAACGCTCTAGGACATGGAGCAGAGTTTGGTGGGTTTTGGGCCAAATTTGGGGGGTGTTGGGCTGCAACACTCACGAGGCCTTTTCGGTCCCTCGGTTAATCGTTGGAGTATCAAACGAAGTCCAAATGATACGAAACTTGACAGGCGGTCTACCGGTAGTAAACCAAGTCCGCTTGACAAGTCTCGGTCCAATCCGGAAATGTTTAAACCCCACACATGAAAGAATACTAGAAATGACCACCGGAGGAGAACGAAGCGCCGGAATGCAAAACGGACAACGGGGAAAATGCTCGAATGCATGAGATGAACATGTATGCAAATGCAATGCACGAGATGACAAGGTATGAGATGCATGAAAACGAAAACAACACACGGAGACAAGACCCGAACCCGAGAAATAAATATAACTTAGCGTCGGAGACGGCAAGAGTTGGATACAAATATGGAAAGTATATCTGGGGCGTTACAACACTCCACCACTACGAAAAGATCTCGTCCCGAGATCTAGGACTGAAAGAACTCCGGGTACTCAGAACGGAGGTGATCCTCGCGTTCCCAGGTAGCTTCACGGTCGGAATGGTGAGACCACTTAACTTTGAGAAATTTAATTGACTTGTTGCGAGTCTTGCGTTCAGTCTCTTGAAGAATAGCAACTGGGTGCTCACGATAGGAGAGATCTTCTTGGAGCTCAATGTCCTCGAAGTTGACGGTGCGGTCAGGAGTCTTGAAGCACTTTCGAAGCTGAGAGACATGGAACACATCATGACCATTTGCAAAGTTTGAAGGAGACAAGAACGAATTCATTGGTGTAGGGGTTGAAGATGAAGTTCATCATGCGAGAGAACGTCGGAGGAGCGTTGGCGAGGCCAAAAGACATGCCGGTGTATTTGCATTAGTAGCGGCCATCACAGCTTGCCATGCTTCCGGAGGAGGCGGAGGTGGAGGCGGATCAGGATTCGGAGTCGTGCGCGTTGGAGGAGCCATCCTGAAGAGGTTGACCACCATTAGCACATTGATAGACAACAATATAGAAGCTGAATCCAACGGAATGAAAATTGCAACATATAGTCTTCACATCCGAACAAAATGAACGAATGTATTCCTCTTCAAATGGTCACATATCCATAAATTGCGAAGCCACGAAGAATTAAGGTAGAGAAATAAATCAACAAGGTACGGATCAAGAACGAATAATCGGTAAGAAATTCCAATCTCAAACCAATATCCGTGGAAGAAGAACTAGAGCTACTAGAATTCCCACCTATGAGACTCGTGTTGGGGATACAGGGGAAGCACAATATCTCACCCAAACTAGCAAATCCTACATCCAGCTGTATCCATCCTTCAACACATAACCAAGAAAACTTCGGAAACCATCTACCTCAACCTTCGAAAAGCATCCGTTATACAAGTTATGGTGATACTCCCGAACTCCCGCCCCAGTACTGGGTGGCGTCGAGGTTATCTCACCAACGAACTGCATAAAAGAGATTTTCGATGTCGGCGAACATATCTCAAGTATACCAGAATTGCAACGATAAAATTGTGACGACAACACCTCGGAGCTCAACTCCCCGGGACACTGCCACAACCCCTAAAGACAGGAGGCACCAAGAACAATGTTCTCGTCACAAAACCATCGGAACAAATCCAAGATACTCGCGTGATCCTAAAAAAAAATTTTTTTTTAGTGAAATTTGAGAAGAGAAGAGTCAAAACTCTACGTCAGGATGCCTTACCAGAGCGATGAGGAGACTGGGAAGTAAAAGAATTCCTAAGCTCTCCGATATATAATTCCTAAGGACTCAAAACATTTTTCTAGACACAACTCGGCTGCTAAAAACGATCAAGCAATGGGGCTCCTAAGGTCGGGGATGGCTCTGATTACCAACTTGTAACGCCCTCGATGCGGCTATAGCTCCCACGTGTCGAGGCACGACTTAGAGGCATAACCGCATTGAAAGCAATGTCGCAAGTCAGGCAATCATTACAACATCCCATGTAATTTATAATAAAAGGGGGAGATAACATAGTTGGCTTACACTCGCCACGTCACATCAGAGTACATAAATAACATCCATCAAACAAACACTCATGGCCCGACTACGGTGCCAAAATAGAAAAGAACCCAACATGCGACAAGGTCCTGAATCGATAACCCCAACTAGGCACCACTACTGATCATCCGGAAAAGATATGTAGTATCACTGAGAGTCCTCGTCGAACTCCCACTTGAGCTCGTAATCGTCAACTAGAGCAGAAACACCTGGACCTGCATCTGGAGTTGTAGTATCTGTGAGCCACAGGGACTCAGCAATCTCACACCCACGCGATCAAAACTATTTAAGCTCATAGGAATGGATAAGGCAAAAATATGTGGAGCTGCAGCAAGCGACTAGCATATGTGGTGGCTAACTTATACGCAAAAGAGAGCGAGAAGAGAAGGCGAAGCACGAGCGAGAAGCTAAAGGAACATCCTGCGCAAGCATAACTCCAACACCGTGTCCACTTCCCGGACTCCGCCGAGAAGGGGCCATCACGGTAACACACACGATTGATTCATTTTAATTAAGTTTAGTTAAAGTTATCTACAACCGGACATTAACAAATTCCCATCTGCCCATAACCGCGGGCACGGCTTTCGAAAGTTCAATCCCTGCAGGGGAGTCCCAACTTAGCCCATAACAAGCTCTCACGGTCAACGAAGGAATAGACCTCCACCCAAGACACACCGATCAGACTCGGTATCTCGGTACAACAAGATGATTCGACAGGTTAAAACAAGTCCAGCAACACCGCCCGAATGTGCCGACAAATCCCGATAGGAGCTGCACATATCTCTTTCTCAGGGCACACTCAGATGAGCAATCCGTACAACTAAAACCAAACCTCGAGTTTCCCCGAGGTGGCGCTGCACAGGGCTCTAGTTCGGACCAACACTCAGGGGAGCACTGGCCCGTGGGGGGCTAAAATAAAGATGACCTTCGGGCTCCGGAAACCCAAGGGGAAAAGAGGCTAGGTGGCAAATGGTAAAACCAATGTTGGGCATTGCTGGAAAAGCTTTAATCAAGGCGAACTATCAAGGGGTTCCCATTATAGCCCAACCGCATAAGGGACGCACAATCCGGGAACATAACACCGATATGACGGAAACTAGGGCGGCAAGAGTGGAACAAAACACTAGGCGAGAGGCCGAGCCTTCCACCCTTTACCAAGTATATAGATGCATTAAGATAACATAGCAATATAATGATATCCCAACAAGTAAATAAATGTTCCAACAAGGAACGGCTCCAATCTTCACCTGCAGCTAACAACGCTATAAGAAGGGCTGAGCAAAGCGGTAACATAGCCAATCAATGGTTTGCTAGGACAATGGTGGGTTAGAGGTTCAACATGGCAATTGGGAGGCTGACAAGCAAAAGGTAGGCATCGTAGCAGTGGCAAAGCAAAAGAGCGAGCAAACTAGCATAGCAAAGATAGTAGTGATTTCGAGGGTATGATCATCTTGCCTGCACAGTTGTTAGAGTTGACTGGATCCTCACAAGCAAACTCAACGGGCTCCTCGGTAGCGAACTCGTCTCCTGGCTCTACCCAACAAGACAAACAAGCAACAAGGATACAATCCACCACGGCCAAGACCAAGCAATATGATGGAACGACGATATGCTATGCGGGATGCGATGCGGGATGCAAAATGCAAGATATGACAGGAAATGCATGAACCTGGCCTCAACTTGGAAAACCAAGTGTGCCACTGGATAGAGGGGATGAAATCGATTGAAAACGATATAAAGATCATTGGAATCGGAGTTACGGTTTGGAAATGGCAAGCGTTTTAAGATATGACACCGGTATGCGATTTACAGCAAGTAGGCATTTAATGCAACGAAATGAACATGCTACAGCCTCCAAACATGAAAACAAAATACATGGCAGTGAAGTACACAAGATGGTTGACAAAACACTAGCACTGAGCCATAGGCAAAATCATCCATTAAGAGGTTCAAACAAGCATGGCTAAAACGCAAATGCAAAACAGATTCCAGACTTAGTGAAATTAACACTAGTCTGAAATTTCAGATCACGATGCTCTCTTCGGAGCAGCAAAACAACATGATAGAAAACCTGAACATGACAAGTAAGAACATGGCATGGAGCTACTCAACAAGCTTAACAAAACACCCAAAGTGACCTGGGGCCAAAAGGGTTCACAAAATACTCTACCGAGCTCACGAACATCGCTCGAACACAATCAGTTTTCAGACTTAGTGAAAACTAAGACACGCCGAAATATAACTCACGAAGGCATGTAAACGAGCTCGATGCACTCACTACGGTGCAAGTCATGGCAAGGAAAGTATATAACCATCAAGAAGGCACAATGTGCTAGCTACACATGGCAAGAACAAAGGCATAGCATGCATGGAACACTAACGGTAGCATCGGCAAAATCGCAAACAAGTTGACGATCTGCCCAGATTAACAACGAAGCAAAAGTTGAGCTTGATTGAGTCAACCTAGAGCACTCCACATATGTAAACAAAGACATGGATGGATAGAGCATAACATAAATATCAAAACTCCCTTACTGATCATCCTCAAAAGAGGCACGGATCATTAGGAAACAAGCTGGACATATAGCATCATGAACTAAAATATCCCAGACTTAGTGAAAATCACTAAGTCTCTGAAATCTGCAATCTCAGGTACCTCTCTTCGCAAGCTTGCACAAGACAACACACACATCCTAAAAATGCATGGGTGGCACCTCTGGAAAGAAGACAAAATGCTTAACAATTCATCCCAAGGGGGCACAGGCATATCATGCACGAATTAAACATGGCAAAAATGACAAAAGTGCATGATGAACTAACGGATCTGCAATCTAACTCACGAAGCCTCCTTCTAACAGCATTTTGGGCATCAAGATGACCTCAAATGCAAACGATGCAATGGAAAGGAATGATGTACATGTCGAGGCGAAGATTCTGGTATATCATATGCCCAAAACGGAGCTACGGATGAGGAGATACGGGTCCTCGAACAGGAGCATATGGAGTAAAAATCTAGGGACTTAGAAAAATCGGAGGGGGGGGGTAGGGTTTATTGTTCACGCGACCGGATCCAGATCGGGATCGCGGCGCGGAAGCCGAGGCGGCACCGGCGGCGGAGCTCGAGCTCGCCGGAGCTGCGGGGTGCGCCGGCGGTGGAGGAGGTCGCCGGGGGGGGCGG
>NC_041388.1:238514618-238688072 GCF_002162155.2 Triticum dicoccoides
AAACATGTAAATCGTTGTTCAGTTTCTAACTCCCAAGTAAGATATATATCAGGAACATATCTACCCTCAAATGGTGGAATATTCAATTTCAGTTTAGGAATATGGACATCATCTCGTACCTGAGGTGGTGGTGCAGGCCTACCATTACGAATATATACCTGAGGTCGACCTGCTGGTGGTGGTACAGGTGGCTGCACGTAGTGTTGATTTTGATCAACCTCATCCTCATAATCTCCCACATAATCATCCTCCTCCGCATCAGGAGCAGGAGCCACAGAAGTATCAACAGCAGCACCAACAGTTTGGCCAAACGCAAGAGGAACACGGCTTGCTCGGCGGAGGTCTGCTTCGCGACGTGGAGGTAGTCGTTGTTGTTGTTGTTGGAGAGGTGCGTTAGGTGCAGCGGGTGGTGGTGGTGGAAGACGCGCGAGCAATTCATTAAACTTGTTATCGAGCTTTGTTTCGAACGTCTTCTCAAGGCCAGTGATCTTCTCCATGGCCTCTTCAAAATTGTTCAGCACATCTTGCACCTGTTCAGTCATCATTTGCTGAAACTTATCATGAAGCTCCTTGTTTGATAATTCTCCCAGTCAATCTCGTCGGCTTGTGATCCTGGCATGGTTAGCAGCAATAGAAACACACAAGAATATGATCCTACAGACTACGAACAAGTGGTGGTGGTGGGTGTCACAAATCCATCAAGCAAATCTCAAATTCTTACCAGTTCTTACCCAGCAGCAGGCGGTGATCGGCAGCCGTTGTAGTCAAAAACTCTCAAAGCTTGGATAGAGCGATTACCAGGGAGAGTCAAACGCACGACGTAGATGTATGTGGAGCTGGGAAGGCTTATAATATGGTAGCAAAAAGGGTCAGCAATAATCAATTCAGAGATGCAAAGTTGAATAAACGCTCAACGACGGTACTGTGCTGGTCCTAGGCTAGACTGTGCTAGAGACGCGAGCCTAGAACACTAACAAAATCACGGCGCGGCACATAAACAAGGGAAAAGCACACTCTGAATTTTTTTTCGCTCTTTTTTCCTTTTTTTTGCGCTCTCTTTTTTTTTGCGCTGCTTTTCTTTTTTTTTTTGCGAAAAATCACTATAATGGCGAGTGTCTCAAAACTCTTCCTAGCTCAAACTGACAGGATTGGCACGAAATTTTTTCGACCAATTTTTTTTTCGACTGCCCGGACCCAAAAACTGGAAACGGGTCAAAAAAAAACTTCCTATAATGGCACCTGTCTCAAAACACTCAGAAACACCTAAAAATAGGATAGCCAGAATTTTTTTCGAAAAATGCGTTTTCGAAAAATTTTGGGCCTAAACGGAGCGTGGCTACCCGACTCTTTTTTTTTCCGAAACCTACTCCGGCAAGGAAACACGAATCGGAATCTAGATGGATCCCGAAAACAAACCTAATAAGCAAAGAACTCGGAATTGTGGTGGATATATGGTGGTGGTATATGGCAGCGGTGGTGGTAGCGGTGGTAGTATATGGATATGGATCGGTGGTGGTATATGGACACGGATTGGTGGTGGTATATGGATACGGATTCGGTGCGGTGGTGGTAGATGGCAGGGGCGATGATGATGGTGCGGCGGCGGCGTGACAACTTATGACCAGAACTCGAAACTCTAAAAGACTAGACTCTAAGACCAGCAACTAGACACGACGATGCAACCGCAAATTCAACAAAGCAAAACCCTAAAAAGATTATGCAAGGCTCAGATTGGTTCGGATATGATGAACTAACCCTAATTTTTTTTGTGGCTTTTTCGTGGACTATAGGTATGAAGAACAGACTCGATCTAAACTACGAAAAACTGTAAAATCTCACCGAGCAACCTGGAAATCTGATACCACTTGATAGAGGCGGAGGTGTCCCGTCTTTCGATGAGATGGTGGATTTCGCTTTGGTGGAAGTCGACTTTGACGATCTGACTACGAACGTGCGAGGACGCCGCACCTTAGCAATCGCTAAACCAACTCCGAGAGGTTATTGACCACGCCGGAGCACGATCAACCTGACCACGAGGGTCTGTTTCCTGCGAGCAAACGAAGAACAAGCAAGAAACTAAGATTGCAATCTGGATATTGCGAATATAAGATGAAAGCTTTATTGATCAAGGTGGGGTTCTGTGACGCCTTTGTCTGGTCGTTGAACACAAACGAAGTACGCGAAGTTGCAGCTATGGCGAACTTTTAATCTAAACAAAACCCAAAGTCTAAACGATGCCCTAAGGGCTGTATATATGGAGGAAGAGGGGGCAATTTCGTGGCCCTTGGTGGAGGGGTCCGAAATCAACCCTATCTCTTGTTTCCCCACACATACGGACTCTAAAAATAGCCTATACTTATGTATTTCGAAATTACATGGGCCTGGCCCAATAATAAGGTGACGCAGCACCTAAAATAGCCTCGGGACGAAATTTATGAAGTGGCATCTTGTATATTTCGTCCAAGGCTTCATGCACCCATTATGGTGGCTTCAAAGTCCTGAAATCATCACTTGTAACTCCGTTCTTGTTCCCCTTGCGCATGCCATCATCTCCATGCTTGTTCTTGCTCCAATGTTCATCCTTCTCCAAGCTAGGCCCTTCATTTGTAAGCAAAACAAATGTATCCAATTTAGGCAGCATCATATTCTTATGAACATTAGAATCATTATGATGAGGACATCAATACAATTGTTACACCCACAGCCCCTGCTGCTATACATACTGGACCAATTACTAGAGCTCGTGCACGCCAACTAAATTACCGGGTACTTTCGTTTCTTGGTAATGATTCTAATGTTCATGAGAATATGATGCTGCCTAAATTGGATACATTTGTTTTGCTTACAAATGAAGGGCCTAGCTTGGAGAAGGATGAACATTGGAGCAAGAACAAGCATGGAGATGATGGCATGCGCAAGGGGAACAAGAACGGAGTTACAAGTGATGATTTCAGGACTTTGAAGCCACCATAATGGGTGCATGAAGCCTTGGACGAAATATACAAGATGCCACTTCATAAATTTCGTCCCGAGGCTATTTTAGGTGCTGCGTCACCTTATTATTGGGCCAGGCCCATGTAATTTCGAAATACATAAGTATAGGCTATTTTTAGAGTCCGTATGTGTGGGAAAACAAGAGATAGGGTTGATTTCGGACTCCTCCACCAAGGGCCACGAAATCCCCCCCCTCTTCCTCCATATATACAGCCCTTAGGGCATCGTTTAGACTTTGGGTTTTGTTTAGATTAAAAGTTCGCCATAGCTGCAACTTCGCGTACTTCGTTTGTGTTCAACGACCAGACAAAGGCGTCACAGAACCCCACCTTGATCAATAAAACTTCATCTTATATTCGCAATATCCAGATTGCAATCTTAGTTTCTTGCTTGTTCTTCGTTTGCTCGCAGGAAACAGACCCTCGTGGTCAGGTTGATCGTGCTCCGGCGTGGTCAATAACCTCTCGGAGTTGGTTTAGCGATTGCTAAGGGGCGACGTCCTCGCACGTTCGTAGTCGGATCGTCAAAGTCGACTTCCACCAAAGCGAAATCCACCATCTCATCGAAAGACGGGACACCTTTGCCTCTATCAAGATGATGAGGACATCAATACAATTGTTACACCCACAGCCCCTGCTGCTATACATACTGGACCAATTACTAGAGCTCGTGCACGCCAACTAAATTACCAGGTACTTTCGTTTCTTGGTAATGATTCTAATGTTCATGAGAATATGATGCTGCCTAAATTGGATACATTTGTTTTGCTTACAAATGAAGGGCCTAGCTTGTAGAAGGATGAACATTGGAGCAAGAACAAGCATGGAGATGATGGCATGCGCAAGGGGAACAAGAACGGAGTTACAAGTGATGATTTCAGGACTTTGAAGCCACCATAATGGGTGCATGAAGCCTTGGACGAAATATACAAGATGCCACTTCATAAATTTCGTCCCGAGGCTATTTTAGGTGCTGCGTCACCTTATTATTGGGCCAGGCCCATGTAATTTCGAAATACATAAGTATAGGCTATTTTTAGAGTCCGTATGTGTGGGGAAACAAGAGATAGGGTTGATTTCGGACCCCTCCACCAAGGGCCACTGATAGAGGCGAGGGTCCCGATCTTTCGATGAGATGATGGATATCGCTTTGGTGGAAGTCGACTTTGACGATCCGACTACGAACGTGCGAGGACGTCGCGCCTTAGCAATCGCTAAACCAACTCCGAGAGGTTATTGACCACGCCGGAGCACGATCAACCTGACCACGAGGGTCTGTTTCCTGCGAGCAAACGAAGAACAAGCAAGAAACTAAGATTGCAATCTGGATATTGCGAATATAAGATGAAAGCTTTAATGATCAAGGTGGGGTTCTGTGACGCCTTTGTCTGGTCGTTGAACACAAACGAAGTACGCGAAGTTGCAGCTATGGCGAACTTTTAATCTAAACAAAACCCAAAGTCTAAACGATGCCCTAAGGGCTGTATATATGGAGGAAGAGGGGGGAATTTCGTGGCCCTTGGTGGAGGGGTCCGAAATCAACCCTATCTCTTGTTTCCCCACACATACGTACTCTAAAAATAGCCTATACTTATGTATTTCGAAATTACATGGGCCTGGCCCAATAATAAGGTGACGCAGCACCTAAAATAGCCTCGGGACGAAATTTATGAAGTGGCATCTTGTATATTTCATCCAAGGCTTCATGCACCCATTATGGTGGCTTCAAAGTCCTGAAATCATCACTTGTAACTCCGTTCTTGTTCCCCTTGCGCATGCCATCATCTCCATGCTTGTTCTTGCTCCAATGTTCATCCTTCTCCAAGCTAGGCCCTTCATTTGTAAGCAAAACAAATGTATCCAATTTAGGCAGCATCATATTCTCATGAACATTAGAATCATTACCAAGAAACGAAAGTACCTGGTAATTTAGTTGGCGTGCACGAGCTCTAGTAATTGGTCCAGTATGTATAGCAGCAGGGGCTGTGGGTGTAACAATTGTATTGATGTCCTCATCAACTGTACTTGTGAGTATGACAGTACGGACCCACCAGGTCCACTCCGGAACACAAGCAAGCGCCTCTTTTACTACTCAGATGAACCCCTTGTTTTTTACTCTAATCCACCCTGTTGATATCTGGGACCCACATCATTTTCAACGTATAGTCAATTAACGACAGAATTTCACAACTTTTTTTCTTAGTAGTAATTCGGAGGAGCAGGCTATAAACTGGGTTATGCGGTCTCTATGGCCCGTCTAACAACATGACCAGCCCAACAGTTTTTTCTTTGGGAAAATAGGTAGCCCAGTATTTCTTTTTGAAGAATACCCAAGCTAGGCCTATTTGTTTTCTCCGACTTACTGGGCTGCAAATCTTTCAAGACGAGGAGGGATGCATTCCGGCCTGGCCAAAGAGTATGGTCAGTGTCTCTTAAAAGTAATATCAAAAGGGGTTGAAAATTCCAAAAAAATATAGCAAATGGGATATTAGTTTCTTTTCTTGTTTTTTTTCTTCACTGATATCTTATACTCCCTCTGTCCCAAAATTCTTGTCTTAGATTAGCCTAGATACGGATGTATCTAATACCAAAACGTGACTTGATACATCCATATTTAGACAAATCTAAGACAAGAATTTTGGGACGGAGGGAGTATTTCATTGGACTTAACATGACATAGTACTAATTTATTTTAAATTTGTTTTAGTATGGATACTAATTTTTGGATTAAAAATATATTTTTCCTCAGCAAAAATTTGCGAATTTTCAAAATTTCCCACATATTTAGTTAATTTTTTTAACCCTGGTACTAACCAGAAAATGGCCAGCAATTCTAAAAATGGAAAACGGGCTGCAATAAATTCCATATGAATTAGAAAATGAGTAAAAATTATAAAAATAATAGCAAATGGGCTGTACACGCCACAAATTTTGAGGTTGACTTGTTTACGCAAGGCTTTGTCAGTCAACACACGATTCTAGCAGCAGTGACTGTTGGATGTCTATCCAACGGCCGACGTGCTTCTTCAATCCCTGATCTTCCTGCTCCAGCCGCCTAAACTAGCGCCGACGGGACTGCCTGCTGCCTCTTGTGGCCCGCTGTGATGCCGCGCAGGCTTCCCCAACCCACCCTACTCCCTCCGCTGGGCTGGCCGCACACAATCAACTACCTCCTTATTGCGCGAAAAAATGATTCCTCCCACTAACATCTGGGGCGTACCGGTTGGGAGGCTGACCTGTGGGCCTACTAAGTTGATGCGTACGCAGGGCTTGTCATCTTAGTCAACAAACGATTCTAGCATCAGTAACCGTTGGATTTGAATCGAACGGTCCTGTCGCTTCTTCAATCGCTGCTCTTCTTGCACCAGCCGCCCAAACCAGCGCCGACGAGACCGCCTACTCCTGCCTCCAGTGACCGGCTGTGCCGCCATTGAGGCCTCACTGCCCCCTACTACTCACACCGCTAGTCAGGCCCTGTGGGGACGGCAGCCTCACACCGCAGCCGAACCAGTGAACCCTGGTACTCCACTCTGTGTTGGAATCCACTGCCGCGTCTTCCCTGGCTCCACGTCGTCCCTTCCTAGGCCTCGCTGCCGTCCACTTCCTTGGTGCTCTCAGCGCGGCATGATCAATGTGGTCAGTGACTGACTTCCATCGGAAGAGTACAGTATGTGGAGAGGCTGACAGCTGGGTCCACGGCCGCAGCTGGTTTTTTTGTGATCTGCCAAGTAAGTCCTTTGTCAGGCCTCTTGGGTTGCAAATCTTTCAGTACGAGGAGAGCTTCATTCGGCTGGCCAGAAAATGGCCTATCAGTAATGAGAAATGGGATGTACATTTTTAAAACACATCAAATCGACAATTAGTTTCAAATTTCTTTTTTTCATTTCGAGATTTTAAATTGCATTAATTTTCATGCGTGGACAATTTGTTGGATTTTATATTGATATATATTTATTTTTAAAATCAGTTTGAACGTGACTCGAAATTTTGGGATTAAAAACAGTTCAGACCGCACCGAAATATGCAAAATTTCGTATAATTTTTTAACCGTGGCCACAATATGGGCTGTAATGCTAACAAAACGAATATGGGCTCCAAAAAACCTTAAGAATTAGCAAATGGGATGTAAATTATTAGAAATAATGGCAGATGGGTTGTATGCTGTTTTCCACAGATTTAAGGCTTTCCTAAAAAAAGGTTGACGCACAAGCAGTGACTGTTGGATTTCCATCCAACGGCCGTCATGCTTCTTCAATCTCTGCTCTTCCTGCTCCAGCCGCTCAAACAAGCGCCGACAGGACTGCCTGCTCCCTCCTCCCCGCGGCCGGCTGTGCTGCCGCACAGACCTCTTCGCCCCACCGTACTCCCATCACTGGCCTAGCTATCCCTCTACTCACCCACACTTGCTGTTATTCTCCGGCGACGGCAGACGAACCAGTAAACCCTCGTACAATCATACTCCCCTCCGCGTGGGAAAGAACTGTCGAGTCTTCCCTGGCTCTGTGTCGTTCCCTTCCTAGGCCTCGCCATCGTCCACCGCCCTGGTGCTCTCGGCGCGGCCTGGTCAACGTGGTCAACGACCGACATGCATCTGAAGTAGACTATGCGTGGAGAGGCTAACAGTTGGGTCCACGGCCGCATGCAAGGAAATGCCTCCTTATTACGTGCAAAATAATGATTCCTCCACCTGACATCTGGGACCCACCGAAAGGGCCTCTGTATTTCGCGAAAAAAACGTTACCGCCGCTGACAGCTCGGACCCACCTGCTATATCTTCGCACGCAAGGAAGTGCCTCCTTATTACGCACAAAAAAATGAATACTCCCCCTGCGAGCTGGGACCCAGTATAGTCAGAGGCTGACTTGTGGGCCTGCAAGTTGACGGGGACGGAGGCCTTTGTCAAGTTAGTCAATATGCATGATTCTAGCTCCATTGACCGTACGATGTCCATCCAACGACCGTAGTGCTTCTTCAACCTCTGGTCTTCTTGCTCCAGCCGCCCAAACCAGTGCCGGTCGTGCCTCGTGCTCCTGCCTCCCGTGGCCGGCTGTGATTCCGTGGAGGCCTCACCGCCCCCTACTACTCCCACCACTGGCCAGGTCATCCCTCTACTCACCCACAACCCCTATTATTGTGCGGCGACGGCAACCTCACATCGCAGCCGAACCAGTGAACCCTCGTACTCCTCTCCGCGCGGGCTTCCACTGTCACGTCTTCCCCGGCTCCACGTTGTCCCCTTCCTAGGCCTCGCCGTCGTCCATCGCCCTGGTGCTCTCGGCACGGCGTGGTCAAGTAACGGCTTCCATCAGACATGGACTGTACGTGCAGAGGCTGACAGCTGGGTCCATGGCCGCAGAAAGGAAGTGCCTCCTTATTACGCGCAAAATAATTATTCCTCCACCTGACAGTGGGGACCTACCGGATGGGCCACCGTATTTTGCGAAAAAACATTTCCCCCTGACTGCTAGGACCCACCAGCTACATCTTCGCATGCAAGGAAGTGCGTCTGGGCAAAAAACGATTCGCTCCCTGACTGCTGGGACCCACCAGCTACATCTTCGCATGCAAGGAAGTGCGTGACAACTGGGACCCACCTGGTTGAAGCGTAGGTAGCGTTGTCATTCTGGTCGCGAACGTGTACGTACATACTAGTCGATGTAGAGGCGCACACGTGTCGTAGTAGAGGCGCGCACGTAGCATGTACACGTACGTACAACGGACAGTGTGCGAAAAAGAAAATCCGGCCACGTACATACATACGGGCAGGGTCTCGAACGCCTACTTGCGCATACGTACGGCTAGGGCTCGTGTACATGGCTGGGTCGGAATGGAGAAACTGCGTCGTCGTCGTGTTCATGGGGAGCCAACCGGCTGGGTCAAAATAGAATGCGTCGTCGTGTTCATCTAGAGGGCTTGGACGGAATAGCCGATGGAAACGAGGCCTAGCGTACCACAGAACGGAGGAAATAGCCGTGTGTTCGACCGGCCACGTTCGAAACGGGATCCTGTTCATCAGGAGGGGTCTGGCGTACTGCAGAACGGAGGAAACGGACCTCCTACGGTCGAAACGGGGGTCCTGTTGATCGGGAGGGGTGTGGCGTACCACAAAACAGAGGAAACAAACTTGTGTTGGAGCGCTATGGTCGAAACGGGGGTCCTGTTCATCGGGAGGGGTGTTGCGTACCGCAAAACGAGACTCCACGGGATACTGTTCATCTCCACCGTCGACCCCCTCCAGCCTCCACGGGCTACTATTCATCCAGCGTCGACCTCCTCCAGCCTCCACCTGCGACTGTTCATCCACGGGCTCCTGTTCATCCAGCCTGCACCGCGCGCTAGTCCACTGGCTACTGTTCAACCAGCCCTCTCCACGGGCTCCTGTTCAACCACCCCTCCACGGGCTACTGTTCATACAGCCCTCCACCGTCTATTATTCATCCAGCCCTCCACGGGGTGGTCCTGTTCATCCTGCCCTCCACGGGGTCCTGTTCATCCAGCCCCAACCGGCTCGATCGATCGGGGTCCTGTTCATCCAGAGGCAACACCACGAGGTCCTATTCATCCACCCCCACCGGGAACTATTCATCCATCCCCCAGCAACGCTCACTGTTCATCCATAGGCAGCATCAATCTGCTTCAGTTAGCAGCAGTAGCGAAGGAATCGCTGGATCGGGTTCAGTCAACAACCATCGATCGATCGCTCGGGTTCAGTAACGCGTAGCCTGCAGTGGAATCGCTCGGTTTCAGTTAGATCCCAACGCCTCGCTCAGGTTCAGTTAGAGCCCAATGCCTCGCATGCGTGTACGAGAGAAACACGCATCGCTCGGCCCTGACCAGCCACCGTAACCGGGAACACCCTGATATTTTCCTCGCCGTAGCTTCTACCACGGTTTTTTCCATGATGGACGGGCCAAAGAATGTCATGCAGCTGCGTCTCCGGCCCGCCCAGGACGAAAAGCCTGTTTTCTGTCATGATTTTTTGTCATAGAAGTAGGAGCCCACCACATCTATGATGACACCGGGTTTTTTCACAATTATCATCATAAAAGTGTCATAAGTATGACAGAAAAAATTTCGTTCGCCCCAAAATTTAACGGATGTGTCTTTTTTTGTAGTGATATCTTCACAAGCTTCTCGGCAAGACGGCATACAAGCTTCTCACCAGTAACAAACCCCAAGTTGGATACTTTCGAGTATTTGGCTCAAAGTGTTACATTCTTGATAAGCATCGGCGCTAGAAATTTGCTCCTAAATCTCATGAGGGTTTCCTACTCGGTTATGGATCAAACTCTCACACTTACATGTCTACAACAATTTCACCCGAAAGGTTGAAGAGACGGTACATGTGAAGTTTGATGAATCTAACGGCTCGCAAGTAGAGCAATTGCCAATTGATGTAGGAGGCAAAGATCCTTCGGAAGCAATCCAAGATTTGTCCATTGGCAAGATTCGCCCAATGGAGGTGAAGGAGAGTACTTCGTATATTCAAGTAGAAGCCTCAACTTCACATCAAGGTGAACCACAAGTTGACTTGGAGGCATCCACAAGTGGAACACGTTAAGGAGGAGGAAATGAGGAAGTGCAACAAGATGAACCACCTCGACCTCCCTCTCCACCTCCATGAGAGAAAGACAATGCTAAAAATAATGAAGGAGGAGGATAAGAAGAAGACAATGAAGAGGATGTTCCACCCCAACCCAAAAAAACCTCTCACGAGTTAAAGCAAGAGTCGCAAGAGACCATCCTGTCGAACAAATCTTCGATGACATTCAAACTGGGAGAATCACTCGCTCTAAAACTTGTTTGGCTAACTTTTGTGAACACTACTCACTCATTTCTAGTGTTGAACCTATGAAAGTGGAAGAAGCTCTTGAGGATCTAGATTGGGTAAATGCTATGCACGAAGAGCTACACAACTTCGAGAGGAATCAAGTGTGGACATTGGTTGAAAAGCCCAACGACAATCACAATGTCATTGCAACCAAATGGGTGTTTCGGAATAAGCAAGATGAAGATGGATAAGTTGTTCACAATAAGGCCCGTCTTGTTGCCCAAGGCGACACTAAAGTCGAAGGTATGGACTATGGTGAGACATATGCCCCTATTGCTAGACTTGAGTCCATACGCATCTTACTTGCTTATGCCAATCACCATGATATCACTTTATACCAAATGGACATTAAAAGTGCTTTTCTAAATGGAGAAATTGAGAAGATAGTATGTTAAACAACCTCCCGGCTTTGTTAATCCAAAGGAACCTAATCATGTCTACAAACTTCATAAAGTTCTTTATGGTCTTAAACAAGCCCCTAGAGCTTGGTATAAATGCTTGCCAAGTTTCTTATTGAAAATGGCTTTGAAATTGGGAAGATTGATTCTACACTTTTTACTAAAAGGGTTAATGGTGAACTATTTGTGTGCCAAATTTATGTGGATGATATTAGATTTAGTTCTACTAACCCCCATTTTAGTGAAAAGTTTGGAAGGCTAATGCTGGGGAAGTTTGAGATGTCTATGATGAGTGAACTCAAATTTTTCCTTGGTTTGCAAATCAAGCAAACTAAGGAAGGTACCTTTGTCTCACAAACAAACTATACCAAGGATCTTTTCAAGAAGTTCAACATGTAGGACAGCAAAGGTATGAAAACACCCATGCCTACTAGTGGACATCTTGACTTGACTAAGGATGGCAAACCGGTTGACCAAAAGGTTTACCGTTCTATGATTGGATCATTGTTATATCTGTGTGCCTCCCGTCCCGATATTATGCTAAGTGTGTGCATGTGTGCACGATATCATGCGGCTCCTAAGAGTGTCATCTTAAGGCCGTAAAAAGGATAGTGGGATACTTAATTCATACACCAAACTTTGGCATTTGGTATCCTAAGAGGTCATCTTTGGATCTTGTTGGCTACTCCGATTCGGACTATGCTGGTGACAAGGTTGATAGTAAGTCCACTTCGAGTACTTGTCAATTTCTTGGTAGATCCCTTGTGTCTTGGTCCTCTAAGAAACAAAACTCGGTATCCTTATCCACTGCCAAACCGGAATACATTGCCATCGAATCACGTTGTGCTCAATTACTTTGGATGACCCAAACTCTTAAGGATTATGGGATACATGTGAAACATGTTCCATTTCTTTGTGACAATGAAAGTGCTATTAATATTGCTCACAACCCCGTGCAACATTCTCGAACTAAGGACATTGAAGTTCCTCATCATTTCATTTGAGATCATGTTGCTAAAGGAAACATCAATCTTAAACATGTTCGTACCGATAAGAAATTGACGGATATATTCACCGAACCGCTTGATGAGAATGTATTTTGCCATTTGAGAGGTGAATTGAATATCATTGAAGCCTCAAACTTGGAGTAGAAGCTCCATTTGGATACATGCAAGACATAATCCTTTTGTGACTAATCCTTGATATTTCTCTTATGATGATGATCATATGTCTTAGATCTATACTTGTACCCTTGTATGTTATCTAAACTATGTACGTACTTGGTTGAGCCTCAATATAGGAAATTGCAAATCACTCAAATCCAAAGCAATTTCTACATCACCAAGTTCCTATAGTCTAGATGTTGATCTCAAGGAAGCATGCACTCACTATACATATCCTTTGACTACTTCCATATGTCAAATTTCATGATTGTCAATTTGGATACACAAGTGCTTTTCCTTGCAAGACTAATCCATGTAGGAAGATGAACTTAAACTATTAGTGGTGCTCCCAACTCTTGATGGACAACATCAACCATGAGCATCCAACACAAGTTTCACTACATGATCAGGATCAACACCACACCCCAAGGTCTCATTCCATCTTAGAGAAGCTTTACTCCAAGACATAAGCTAAAGCAACTCAACAAGATGTGAATACATCAAAATGCTTAAACGAAAAATGGTAACCCCATTTTGAGCTTAAATGATGAGTATGACCTACAATCATGTGTTGTCACTTCACTTTTCAGTCAATATACTCTAACATAGTTGACTTTATCGCCGGCCTTTTCTAGATGAAGTTCTCTAGTGTTCTTTTGCTTAGTTGTTTTTCCATTTGTATGGTTCTCTTGTCATTCTGTCTCCCTCTAAAACAAAAAATTACTTCATCTAGAGTTCTTTTACAATTTCTGTTTTTCCTTTATGATTTGGTTGCAAATTCATTGCAATTCTTTCAAAAAAATTCCTTGAAAATCCTTGTGAGATTTCATTTTCCAAGTGAGCTGAGTTGACAAAATCTTTACTCTGAGTTGAACTCGGTCCCTTCGATCCAAGCCTATTGGCTAGACCGAAATACAAGGTTTCCTTGCATATAGTTCATCAGTTCAACCGACAAGGACTAGCTCGATCTCACCGATGAGATTCTTCTCTGACCCTGTCATCTCGGAGTCACCTACGGAACCATATCGGCGTCACTGATTTCAAATCCGAGATTTTTTTCATTTCTTGTTGCCTATTTTATGCAGCTCCACTCAATAATTCTTTCCTCTATCAGCATCCTAAGCTACCTGCTACTTTGTCGTGACTCTCAAGGACCACACCTACTTGGCTCATGTTCCAGAAGTACCCTTGTTGGAAATTGATGTCAAAGGGGGAGAGAGAGTACATCAAATCTTATCAAATCAACACATGTAAGCTCTTCTGTAGATGTTTGTTAACAAAGAGGAGAGAACTCACATGTGTTTAAGATGGGAAGACATGCTAATATTTTTGATCCTAGCTCTTGCTCTTGAAAATTCTTTTTGGTCTAATTTTGATTGCTTTTACCTTATTTGCTCTGATTTTATCTCACCCTACCTTCTCCCATTATCCAATATCAGATTAAGGGGGAGAAACAGTCTATGCCTAGGGGGAGAAAAATCCTTGAATTTTATTGCACATCTTTAAATCTTTGGGGACATGTCTATATGTAAATGAAGTAATTATTTTCTAGTACTCACCCATTACATGTCAGCCCAGTCTTGGTATTCCTGTGGTTCCTTAAAACTGCTTTACTTGGAGTGTTCTTGTGTTATCTAACCATGTCTTCTCAAGTCTACTCTCTCAAAAGTAAGCTCAAGACCACAAGGTAAGTATATGCATCACACTCATGTGCATGATGATATCTTGTTGTTGTACATATTGTTTGCAGGAGGGATTCATAAACATGGATGTACATTTCTCAACCATATCATTTGCTCTGATGCATATAGCCAAGATACATGTAATTCTCTGCTTACTCTGTCATGTTATGCATTCACAAGTTAGTATATTCTATCTTCTCATGATTACATACATGTAGGGGGAGCTTATGCATGTTACATGATCCTCCAAAGCTTTACTAGCTACTCTTCACATCATTTACTTAAAGCTTTGATGTATGTTGTGATCAATTAGCAAAAAGGGTGAGATTGAAAGCACAAGTGCTCCCTGGGTGATTTTGGTAATTTTAGGAAGGAAGTATGTCCATCAGAGGGGGGTGAATGGGAGTTTTAAATTTTCTTTGGAAAACTCAAAACTCTCATAACCCAGCAGCGTAAATGAATGAAAACCAAACTACAGCAAGCTAAAACTAAGTACCGAAAGGAAACTTAGCATGCATCGAAACAAATCACATGATGGAAAATATATCGAATGAAAACATGAGTTACAGAGATAACCAATGGTGCTCGATGGCGACAGAGAATTTGTTTGACCAGTTCATCCTTCTGCACAAGCACTACGCCTGGTTTGAGGGGCTGTGACTTAACACGGATGATAAAGTCTCTTCACCCTATTCTCCTCTACAATCGATTCGTCAACCGATACCGATTACTTGTGGCAGATACTTGAAGGAGATCTCTAAACCTTTATAGACTTCTTCTTAGAGAACCACAACCACTCTTGGTCTATGAAGAAATTGACACCTAATTGTCTAGAGAGTTTGAAGGTCTCAAGAGTAATAGGAGGAGCGTACTAGACTTAGATTCGAGTGATGCTAACCACTATCTAATTCTTTGGCTCTAGGTTTTTTCTCTCGGTGGATTTTAAACTCAAATCGCTCAGAGAGTGTGTTGCTTAACAATCTTCTCAGAATCAAATGGAGCAGCCACATGACCAAGCAGGCGTGGGGTGGCTATTTATAGCCGCATCCTTCCTAGATGGGAAATTACCATTTTGGACACGCGGTCCAGCCAATGGCCAACCGACACGTTTGCAACAGTCCGATTTTGGAGCGACGGTAACATTACTTGAGGAACAAGTAATGCTAACTCCTTGGTCTGAGACAAATCTCTCACAGTGAAGAAGATCACAGTCTCTTGCTAGCAAGTATTTGCTCGAAGCCAAAGAGATTTCTCTCACAACTTTCATAGGATTTGGGTCTAGCATCAGAGAATCAAAGTTTCAAACGCTACACCCCTCTTAATAGTACAGTGGTCCTGTGACTCAAGGAAAGAAGAAGAAGAAGAGCAAAATAAATGATACGTTTTCATTTTGTCTTCATTCTCCCTCGAACACAGTCATTTTCTTCGAACAGACACCGAACCAATTGCTTGAACTTCAGCAATTTTTAGGGGTCACCCTTGTTAACATCATCTTCAGTTATAACATTCGCTTCAACGCAGGGGGATTATCTTCATCGTTTGCATCAAACTCCTCAACATCTCAGGGACCTGTTACTTTGTGTGTACTAGCAAACACATAAGTCCCATACTATTTATGTCAACAAACTCCAAAACATAAGGGGCCGATCATTGCACCAACAATCTCCCCCATTTTGGACGGTTGTTGACAAAACAGATAATCATCAAAGTGAAGATAGATAAGTGAATTTAATTCAAACAAGAGTGAACTTGCGTTACTTGACTCGATGATGAAATATACCCCCCTAGTTGTATGGAGGGTTAATGATATGAAATAAAATTCCCTTGCAATTCATTGAAGTATGTGGAGGATTTTTCAATCATTCGAGGTAATGATTCACACTGATGATATATAATCCATTGAGAGTGTACTGAAATCATTCATAACTTCTGATAATAATTCCACCTTCAAAACAAATGCTTCGAGAGAAATAGTGCAGCAGGTGTTTTTTTTAATATTACAGCACATAAGTTTAGTTTTACAACTAAGCACAAATAGTCTTTGAAACATAGAGCTCAACAGTCTCATAAAACTAGGCCAAAAAAACACAGAGACCAAAACTATCAGAGCAAATCTATGGAAACTCGATGTAATTCTCCACCTTTTTGTCAACTAGTTCAAAAAGGTAATGGGGAACATGAGGGCAAAAGAGGTGAACTTAATTCACATTGAGTCATTGCCAGAAGAACTGCCCGAAGATGTTTCTGATTCGGAAGTGGCTGGTATATCTTCATCGTCTGCAGCAATAGATGTTCCTTCAAGACTGGCTTGAAGATGAGAAAATGAAGGCACATTGGGATCAGCTTGTTGATTCTTCTGGGACATCACATTTCCTTTAGTAGGTTTCTCAGTTGGCGAGGTAGCTTCTGATTTGTCGAGCAAGTTGCGCAGCTGAAATCGAAGTAAATTAGTTGTTGGCTCACGAGATACCAGAGGTGGAGTGATACGATCTTGAAAATTTTCAGCAGAGAACACTTGATCATACTCATAGAGTTCTTTAAGATCGGAGTTACTCAGGTGTTTCTTGGGGAAGAACTTTCGAAGCAAATTCCATAGGTGAAAATGCTTCTTATTTTCAGCCGTAATCATGTGCACAACTTTCGTACGGTTGTTGATGCCACTCAATTCGGCAGCCATATGTTCTTTTTCTCGGTGATCCTCAGTCATATGCTACAACAACAGCTGTTGAGTGCACAAACTTACTTCAAGGTGTGAAGGAGGTGGAGTGTTTCATTTTCCATCACACCGAGGTAGCCATGGCCCATCAGATGTATTGTGATAATCTGGAGGGCTTGACACTGGTATTTCACAAGAAGAAAAATCTTGCATGACTCGCAGCGTATCACGTACATGAGGAATGAAACTCTTGCGACTGACTTTTGCCAAGTATTCGGTGTGCATTGCATAATCAACCACTTTATGAATGCAAGGCGCAAATACTTTGATGGTGTTCATATGCTGAGTGAAGTCCTTCAATATGCACAGAAACATGTCTTTAACACCAAAGATATATCCTTGGGAGATGGCATGAATGGTGTTTCGAAGAACATCAGATATATCATTATCGGAAGTCATCCCGGCCAGAGGATAGATGGTATAGGTGAGCATGTGGTATAGAGTTTGATTATCAAAGTTCAAATGCTCGGGCAAGGGAGGACCATTGTAGTCATGAATTTTCTCTTGATCCATGGTGCAACAAAATTCTTCATCAGAAATTGCACAATGTTGTGTACTCGAATTTCAGTGTTGCCATGCTCGAACCGAGGGAAATGAAAGTGTGAGACGAAGTCTATTGCAGAACATTTTACACGTTTCCCTTCAGTCATACATTCCATGATCCACTTGGTGCTATCAGATTCATCACCAGAGATGTACAAAAGTGGCATAGAATTGATATATTATTTCTCTCTTCCACGGATGCCGAAATGCAAATACATGTGTGGGGCCAAAATCTTTGATATCTTGCAAGACTTGATTGAAGCAGCCAATGTTCTTCATAGCAGTGATGTCTAAGAACTCATGAGGAAAAATCTCGCGGCTGTCATATAGGATTCGAGAGTAAAATATAGCCTGTTATTGAGTCCAAAACCGAGGAGATTTAGAGGTGGGAGGCTTGCTATACAGACTCTCTTGAAAGAAGAGAGTATGAGTGTTCTAATTGAAAAGTGGCCCTTTGACGCCAACGCCTGAAGAGAATAACGAAATTTTTTCACAAGGATATGGATTTTTGAGTTCATCGTCAATGGAAATCAATTCATCGCCATAAACTATAGAATCTTCATGATGAGCAAAAACAGATTTCACAGTCGAAGGGTCAACATCCGAATTTCTTTTTGCAGTGTCGAGTGAAATTCGCAATGGAGAGGGAGTGGACACCGTAGCAGGTGACACTGAAGGTTTTTCAAGCACTCGGGACTGATGGGGATGTTCTATGACAAACGGTTGAGGTGCTGAGGGAGGAACCGATTCATTTGGATCGACACGGGCTAAAGATGCTTGATGCTCAGACTGAGGAATTTCACCTTCTTATGATACATTTGGCTGAGAAGGATTTATTTCATGAATAGGGGAGGCCACTAAGGGAGTCCTGGACTAAAGGGTCCTCGGGCGTCCGACCTATTATCCTTTGGGCCGGACTGATGGGCTGTGAAGACATGAAGGCCGAAGAATGCACCGTGTCTGGATTGGACTCTACTTGGCGTGGAAGGCAAGCTTGGCGACCGAAAATTCCTTCTCATCTAACCGACTCCATGTAAACCCTAGATCCCCTCGGTGCCTATATAAACCGAAGGGGATAGTCCGGAAAGGACATCACATATACTCATTATCATACCCACATAGGCTAGACTTCTGGGTTTAGCCATTATGATCTCGTGGTAGATCCACTCTTGTAACATTCATATTCATCAATATCAATCAAGCAGGATGTAGGGTTTTACCTCCATAGTGAAGGGCCGAACCAGGGTAAACATTGTGTCCCCCGTCTCCTATTACCATCGATCCTAGACGCATAGTTCGGGACCCCCTACCCGAGATCTGCCGGTTTTGACACCGACATTGGTGCTTTCATTGAGAGTTCCACTGTGCCATCGACAAAAGGTTTGATGGCCCCTTCAATAGTCAATAATGACGTGTCCAGGGAGGAATCTTCCTCCCCGGACAGATCTTCGTATCCGGCGGCTTCGTACTGTAGGCCAACTCGCTCGGCCATCTGGAGTGGATCGACAGCTACGCCCTGGCCTTCAGGTCAGATTCGGAAGCTTGAACTATGTCGCGGATATCTGTGGAGACTCGATCTTCGAGGGATTTGAGCCCGTGGCGATCGCTCCCCCTCATCCCGATGAACGTGACTTAAATCCGTCATCGGAGCATACCCTGAGATGGTTCTTGCGGCTGCAACGACCTTAGAGACGAAGCAGATCGAGCCATCCGAGGCCTCAGAGTCCGCGGTGTTGGAGCCACACATGGACTCGACGCCCTGCAATGTTCGCCTTGATGGAACTCTGGACTCGTCTCTGGCTATAAGTTCCGGACTGTGCACGCCTACGGACACCGAGCTAGATAGGTTATCGATCTTCGAGTTCAGCGCCACTGACATTTTCCAACACTCACCTTGGGGCGACGTGCTAAAATCTTTAAACAATTTGTCCTTGGAGAAGGACTCACAACCGAACTATGTCTGGTTCGAGCCAAAAACGGATGTTTGGGAATTTTGCTCCCCACCCGCCACCCACTTCATAGCCACCATCGATGATTTAACCGACGTGATGGACTATGGCTCCGAAGACATCGACGGTATGGATGACGATGTCGACGAGGAGCAAGGCCAAGACCCGCCATTCGCTGGACGTTGGACGGCCACGTCTTGATACGACGTGTACATGGTTGATACACCTAAAGGATCAGGCAACGACAAAGAAGAGCCAGACACGAATAATACCTCCAAGACACAGTCCAAGCGCCAGCGGCCCAAACACCGCTCTAAGAACCGCCGCTCAAAGGACGACAACACTGGCACCGGAGAAAATAGTACTCTGGGCGACGCCGAAAACAATGAAGGCCCTGTCGGGGCTACATCCGAACAGAAACACGACAGCAGGCAAAACAACCCTTACGGACAGGCCATAGAAGATGACCCGGAGGATGATAGTTACCATCCACCCTCCGAGGAGGAGACAAGCCTTGGCAACGAAGACTTCATCGTGCCTGAGGATCCTCTTGAGCAGGAGCCCTTTAAGCTTCAGCTCATAGCCGCTGCAAAAAGCCTGAAAAAGAAACAGCAGCAGCTTCAAGCTGAACAAGACCTGCTCGTCGACAGATCGACTGATGTCCTGACAGCTAAGGAATACAGCCTCAAGCGCCCAGCCAAGAGGTACCCAAAATGCAGACTGCTACCTCAGTTCGATGAGGAGGCAATAGATCCCATACCTCCTTCGCACAATGCAGACCGAGCACCCCGCGGTCGGGATAAAATAGCAACTCAGACGGAACAGCAGCCCGCCCAACCGCCTCGCAAAAATAGGGACAGACCAGCTCGGGACCATACATACAATCTTCAGCAGAAATTGGACATTAGAGCAGGGCACACCAGATCTATATACGGATCGCAAGGACGTTCCCATACTTGGGATGACAACTACCTATTAGGATGTGACAAACTTCATCACACCCGAGCCGATAATCACAGACGGACGTCATTGGAAATACGGTGTGACACGACCCGCTATAGAGGCGCCACACACCCTCTTTGCTTCACATACGAGGTGCTGGATCATCAATTCCCCGAAGGGTTCAAGCCTGTCAATATTGAATCATACGACAGAACAACCGACCCTGCAGTATGGATCGAAGATTCATTCTTCACATACATATGGCCCGAGGAGATGACCTCCATGCCATCAAATACCTCCTGTTAAAGCTCAAAGGACTAGCTCGACGCTAGCTAAATAGTCTGCCTGAGAACTCCATCGATAGCTGGGAAGACTTGGAAGAGGCCTTCATCGACAACTTCCAAGGTACATATGTCCGGCCACCCGATGTCGATGACTTAAGCCACATAGTTCAACAATCTGGAGAATCATCCAGAAAATTCTGGACTAGGTTCCTAACCAAAAAGAACCAGATCGTCGACTGTCCGGACACTGAAGCCCTAGCGGTCTTTAAGCATAGCATCCGAGATGAATGGCTCGCCCGCCACCTCGGCCAGGAAAAGCCGAGATCCATGGCAGCCCTAACGGCACTTATGACCCACTTTTGTGCGGGAGAGGATATTTGGCTGGCTCGCAGTACCAACACAGCCAATGAAACAGGCCCCTCCGAGGCCAAAAACAGCACCGGCAAGCTCCGGCGCAACAAACACAAACGCCGAAGCAATGACGATAACACCGATGACACTACCATTCATGCCGGATTCAGTGGCTCCAAGTCCGGCCAGTGAAAGAAGCCATATAAAAGGAACGGCAGAGGACCATCCAGCTTGGACCACATACTAGACCGTCTGTGCCAGATACATGGCACTCCAGACAAACCGGCCAACCATACTAACAGAGATTACCGGGTCTTGCAAGCCAGCAAGGTAAATAGCGTAAACAAGGAAGGGGAATCGCAGCGCGAGGACGAAGACGAAGAGCCCGGGCAGTCGAACACTGGGGGGCGTAAGAAATTCCCGCCTCAAGTCAAAACGGTGAACATGATATACACCACACACGTCCCCAAAAGGGAGCGCAAGCGTGAACTCAGGGACGTTTATGCGGTAGAGCCAGTCGCCCCAAAATATAACCCATGGTCGTCAGTCCTGATCACCTTTGATCGTCGTGATCATCCAACTAGCGTCCGTCATGGCAGTTCGGCCGCATTGGTACTCGACCGAATCATCGATGGATTTCACATGACACGAGTCCTAATGGACGGTGGTAGCAGCCTCAACCTACTCTATCAGGATACAATACATAAGATGGGCATTAATCCCTCATGAATCAAACCCATGATAACTACCTTTAAAGGAGTCATACCAGGCGTAGAGGCCCGTTGTACGGGATCGATCACGCTGGAGGTGGTCTTCGGTTCCACGGATAACTTCTGAAGCGAAGAACTAATCTTCTATATCGTCCCATTTCGCAGCGGCTATCATGCCCTGCTCGGACGAACCGCATTCGCTAGATTCAATGCGGTACCACATTATGCTTATCTCAAGCTAAAGATGCCCAGCCCACGTGGCATCATCATAGTAAACGGAACCACGGAACGCTCCCTCCGTACAGAGGAGCACACTGCCGCTCTTGCAGCAGAGGTACAAAGCGGCCTTCTCAAGCAGCATTATAATCCGGCTGCCGAGCCCCTGGACATCATCAAGAGGGTCCGGACCACACTACAGCAGGACAGCTCGGCTCGACAAGAGTTGAATTAGCAATATGACCTCCGTCCCAGCCCCGATGAGGCAATGGCACTAATACCGCGCGTACATAAACCACGCACTCAAAACACCATGGGAATCAACGGAGGCATAACTCATCTGCAATCCACTGTACGGCTCGACCGATACCGGGATTCACACGCCTTTACTTTTGCTTTGTATTACGGGTTTTTTCTCTTTTCGAGGACTATACGGACGACTCATTTGCAGAACACACCAAGGAGGCAAGGAGCTCAGGCATACAAAGGAACCCCCAGGTGGTCTCTATTAACGATCACCATACTTGTTTTATATACCCTCACGCAGCCCGCCCTTGGTTACGGCATGATAAATAGCTTTATTGCTTGTCGCATTATTTGCAAAAAGTACGCCTAGACGTACCAATTACATCTCAATGGTGAATGAATGATGGCATCAGCTTATTACCTAATTTTACTGTTTTCTCACCTTTGTAAATATTACTTATTGCACACGTACACTATGGTACGTATTACTACGCTAGGGGCTTGATTACACCCAACACTATGACAATAAAAAGTCTGAACACTTTTATAGTATAGTTCGGCATCCCGAACTTATAGCATTATATGCATCGGCTCCGAATCATGTCTTTGGTCAATAGTTGAGTTTCCCGACTCCTGTGCTCACTACCTTACGTTCGCTATGTCGGCTAGGGTAGTAAAGGGAGAACTACAGCGATTGTGTCCCAGTTCTTCCGGACGAGCACCTCAGTAGAGAAAGCCGAAAACTGACTTCATGATGCGGCGAGAGCCGATCAACTGTTCGAGAGGTTCCAAATCGTTAGAGATTTTTTGCGCTTCGCGCGAAGAATCGGTCCCTCCAATTAGGCGTGTATGGTGCCCCTAGTTCGGCCTTCCGAATACCAGGGGTGTCGGTGTCAAAACCGGCGGATCTCGGGTAGGGGGTCCGGAACTATGCGTCTAAGGCGGATGGTAACAGGAGGCAGGGGACACAATGTTTTACCTAGGTTCGGGCCCTCTTGATGGAGGTAAAAACCCTACGTCCTGCTTGATAATTCTTGATAATATGAGTAGTATAAGAGTTGATATACCACGAGATCAGAGAGGCTAAACCCTAGAAGCTAGCCTATGGTATGATTGTATCTTGTCCTACAGACTAAAACCCTCCGGTTTATATAGACACCAAAGGGGGCTAGGGTTACACAGAGTCTGTTACAAGGAAGGAGATCTACATATTCGTATTGCCAAGCTTGCCTTCCACGCCAAGGAGAGTCCCATCCGGACACGGTTCGAAGTCCTCAGTCTTGTATTTTCATAGTCCAACAGTCCGGCCAAAGGATATAATCCGGCTGTCCGGATACCCCCTAATCCAGGACTCCCTCAGTAGCCCCCGAACTAGGCTTCAATGACGTCAAGTCCGACACGCAGTATTGTCTTCGGCATTGCAAGGCGGGTTCCTCTCCAAATTTTGAATGTTTGTTAAGCAGTGTTGGACCTCTTAGCTTTTGCGCCCAATAAGGGCTATCTCCCACACGTCGAATGAATATGAGGAGCCAGGGCATTTTTACATTAGCCCCCCTAGACAGATAAATAAATTGTCTATTAAAGGGATGGGGATTCTTAGATCCAATCCACATCATCCTCCCCCAGCGAGAATCCATCGGAGCGTGCTTCGGAAAAATCCACTCCAGCATGGCCGACCTCCGCAGCTCCTCCTCCCACCCTTGTAGCCCTAAGCCCGGTGATTGGGAGAGGTGTTCTGTCCCACACAGTCGATTAGTCGAACTGCAGACTAAGGGAATTCTCCCTCCAGCGTATATGGTTCCCGTCCGAGCCGGGCTCGCCACCTACAATGGCGGGGAGCAAGTGGAGAGCTTCCCTAGCCCCTTTACGGCGGAGCGGGTATGCCTTGTTCCTTGCTTATTAAGGGGACTCGGATTTCCAATTCATCCGTTCCTCTGCGGGCTCCTGGAGTTTTACGGCCTCCAACTGCATAATTTCTCCCCTGCTTCCATATTACACATCGCCGGCTATGTTGCCCTCTCTAAGTTATTCCTGGGCTGCGAGGCTCATTTCGAGCTGTGGAAAAGGTTATTTTGCCTCGTCCCCCGCACACAGGAGGGGTCACTTTATCAAGTGGGCAGAGCCGAAATATGGTGCATCGCCGAAACCGAATACCTGTCCGGTACTCTGAAGAAGATGTCCGAGGACTGGCCTTCAGAATGGTTTTATATGGAGGACATCCCCCTTTTGGACCTTGTTCAGCGGGGTCTTCCTGATTTCAACAATGCTCCTCTGGAGAAACGCCGAAGCTAGCGCCCACGGAGCCCCCAGGAGGAAGACAATGGAGAAGTCCTTTACCTGATGAACCGGATTAAAGCGCTGGCTCAATCAGGATTGACAGTAATCGAGGTTATGTCAATATGCATAATGCGGGGAGTGCAGCCACTTCAATATCGAGGGCACCCCCTGTGGTGTTTTAACGGGGAAGACGATGCCACCTGTTGTGGGCGTAAGGGTCCGGACAACGTTGCTGCTTTAGCAAAAATCATGTCCGAGCTGTTCAAGGGAAAGGAAGAGGAGTTCATCCGCATCAAGCCACAGGATGGATTCTCCATGTACAACCCTCCATGCTGGGTGAGTTATATCTCCTTACTCCCATTCTTCCCACATTCTTTGTCGTAGGTACTCACCTTGCCATTTTACGGCAGGAACTGCGAAAATCCATAAGGGAGGTCAACAGCCCGTCCCCACAACCAGAGGACCCTGACCGGGCCCTCGATCCCGGACTCGAAGAAAATACAGACATATTCGTGGAGCTGATAGACCGACAGTTCTATCAATTGAGCTGTGATGACGCCATGGTGGCCATTACAGCCGACTATCCGGACTGCTCCCTGCGTCGCTCGTAAGAAAAACCAAAATCCCAACTCCAAAAACTAGGATCCCCTTTTAGATACTTCACCTACCATATACATATGGTGTTTTACAGGGAAGGCATTCGGGACGCCGTGCCGAACCCGCAACAACTTGCCAACAAGAGGCACCGAGGCCAGGTAGGCCAAAAAGGAAGGCGGCCAGGACGGAGAGGCTGGCGCAAAGGTATGAAAAAAAACCCCGCTCCGTAGTTGTCGTCTTTCTCAAAATGTAATGACGTCCATGTTTCTTTAACAGAAAAAACGCTCGCCGGAATATGTCCAGTGAGGCTCCCGATCATGCTTCCACCAATCGGGCTCCAGGACCAGACATAGAGGCGGAAGCCGACATGGGGCGGACGCCGGATACTCCCCCTACAGAGGATGCGGTTAGACTATCCGCTACAAATTCAGAAGTGGAGAGCGCCATGAATCATAGGCGTCGCCGGGCCGTATTCCGTGACGCTTGCTTCTCACCAGAGGCATTTGATGCCTTCAATTCTGGAGACACATACCTCTGTGCTGCTCAAAATGGTCTAGCCAGAGCCACAGACCAGTATCTAAGGGTTGTACGGGTAAGCAAATCTGACGATTATATGTATCAGTAGCCCTTGAGACTTGAAACAGTTAGCAGAACTGATTTAAGGATCATCTATTGTGCAGGTTCTTACAGAGAAGAATATTCGACTGTCATAGGAGCTGGAGGAATACAAGACCCAATTTCGGGCCGCCGTTGCCACATTGAAGTAACCTAAAAAGTCCCCAGCTGGTAACATTTCTTTCAAAGAATGATAAGTACCATATAGCGTGCGGTGTGGCTACAGATCTAACAATAGATATTGCAGATGAATCCAGAGAGAATCCGGAGGACTAGCATGTCGTACGACAGCTAAAGGCTGGCGAACGCGTGCTGACTGAGGTCAGGCGGGAGAAAAACAATCTCCAAGACGCCAATACCAAGCTGAGCGTGGAACTGAAGGATGTTCGAGCTCAGCTTGCGGACTCCGAGAAGGAGAATAAGCGGCTTCGACGCGACATTTTCAGTAAGTGCTTGGATGAACCCTTAAAAGGGGGGCAGTGGAGAAGCTGGCTAACAGAATTATGTTTGCAGATATGCTGACGGGTCGTCCCATGGAGGAGATGCCCGCGTCTGCGGGTGATCTTCTGCCCGAGCTCTCACGACTGCACGAACAAGTTCGACAGGTGATGCAAGGTATTGCCCAGGCCTTGTGGCCATCCGTCTCCCTGCCAGAAGGCATTGGAGAGCTTGCGGAGAAGCTCAAGGGAGCACGGTGGCGCTTCCAATTATGGAAGATATCGGCCTGCCGTCAAGGTACCAGGGAAACCTGGGCCATGGTGAAGACGCGGTATACCAAGGCTGACCCAAACCACATGGCCGAGGTCGGACCTATGGGGCCTGATGGGAAAGAGATCCCCATTAGCTTAGTGTATGGGCAAGTAGAATTAGCCGCAAAGTATTCCCAAAAGGATTGTAGGCTAGACAGCCTGTTGGATGGTATAGAAGAGGAATTTAGTCAGTCTACATGACTATGTAATTAAAGTGACATGTATAATGCCTTCTAGCCGGATTGTAAATCATTTCTCATGGTGGACCTTTTCGCTTCAACCTCAGGACCCGATAGTCCGGAGTGTGTCCGAATACCCACTCAGTTATATAAGAACCGGGGTATGCATCGAAACCAGGCATAGGGGTTATTAGTGCTTGAACAGACAAGTACCCAACTTGTTATGTTATATTACATGGGTAGTAAGAAACATCTTCCAGGGAGAATAGTTCCGTTAGGGGTTCCTTTCCCTGGGAATGCATGCCCTAAAGTGCATGTCCAGACTGCGAAAGGAGACGCAGGCAAAAACATCTGGGGGCACATATGGAAAATAAATAAAAATCATCTTTTGTTCACCGACTGAATATTCCCTTAAGAACGCTAGCTTTCGGCTTCACCCAGTCTGAGGTACACATCCGGCTGACCCGGCAGTAACAATCGCAGAGGTGCTCCCCTTATGCCCTAGCCGAATTAACAGGAATGTAGGGCATAAATACAAGAGCGAGGCAACCCAGCTTGGCCAAAACTTAAGTCATATCAATGCATATAATGGCGAAGAAAAGGTACATGCGGAAGAATAACACATGTGCGGGGCATGAAGCCCAGATAAATAATTAAGCTTTTGTGTAAGAAGCCCCCAGGTATAATGAGCGTGGTTAGCGCGTCTATAATGTGCAAGCGAGGCACAAGTTGGCCCTTGAAGGCCTTGAGAAAGAATAAAAGGAAGAAAGGGAAAAAAGACAGATAATGTATATGCAAAAAATGGACAGAGGAAAGAGATGAACATAAAGTCCGGCGCTAGGCGTAGAATCTTCGGAGTCTGGCTGCGTTACATGGGTTCGGCTCAAGTCGATTATTCGATGCATCCCGCGGACGGTACGCTCCACCGGTCAGAACTTGGTCAATAATGAAGGGACCTTCCCATTTGGGCTCGAGCTTGGTTTTTTCTTCTCTGGCAGGCGTAGAACTAACTCGACAACATTATAAGTTTTGGCCCATACTTCTCTGCTTTGGTATCTGTGAGCCTGTTGTTGATAGAATGCGGAACAGGCTTTTGCCATGTCGCGCTCCTCCTCCAGGGTGTCCAGACTGTCCTGCCGATCGAGCTCGGCTTCTCTTTCTTGGTACATGCGCACTCGAGGTGAGTCATGAATTATGTCGCAGGGCAGAACCGCCTCTGCGCTATACACCATAAAGAAGGGTGTGTATCCGGTAGTACGATTCAGCGTGGTCCGAAGCCCCCAAAGTACGGAGTCGAGCTGCTCTACCCAGTGCGTGTTAGACTCCTTTAAGGACCGCACTAGTCTGAGCTTAATGCCGCTCATGATAAGACCATTTACTCGCTCAACTTGTCCATTGTTTTGTGGGTGATAGACTGAAGCATAATCGAGCTTGATGCCCATGTTGCTGCACCACAGTTTTACCTCATCGGTCGTGAAGTTCGTGTTGTTGTCAGTGATGATGTTGTGGGGGATGCCATAATGGTGTACAACCCCGGATATGAAGTATATCACCGGTTTGGATTTGGCCGTTTTAATAGGTTTGGCTTCTATCCATTTGGTGAATTTATCCACCATTACCAGTAAGTATTTTTTCTTATGGTTTCCCCCTTTCAGGGGTCCAACCATGTCAAGCCCCCAGACCGCAAAGGGCCAGCTAATGGGGATTGTTTGGAGGGCAGTGGGTGGCATGTGGCTTTGGTCTGCAAAAAGCTGGCAACCAACGCAGCGTTGGACCAAGTCCTATGCGTCTGCCCGGGCCGTCGGCCAATAAAAACCTGTACGGAAGGCCTTGCTTACAAGGGCCCGAGCTGCAGGGTGGTGGCCGCCGAGTCCGGCGTGAATTTCTGCCAAAAGCTTCCGCCCTTCCTCTCCGGAGATGCACCTTTGAAGGATTTCGGTAGTACTTTTTTTATACAGCTCTCCCTCGTGGACCCTGTAGGCTTTAGATCGCCGCACTATGCAGCATGCCTCATTTTGGTCCTCGGGAAATTCCTGCCTAGTTAGGTAGGCCAGGAATGATTCTGTCCACGGGGCAATGATGGCCATTATTACATGGGTTGAAGGTGTTATTTCGGTGGCGGAGCCTCCGATTATGTCAGAGTGTTCGGTATCGGGTGTTTTGGCCGGGTCGGGACTATTGTTACCGGTGTCCCCTTCCCTTACCACGGATGGCTTAAACAACCTCTCCAAAAAGATGTTGGGGGGATCTCATTGCATTTTGCGCTGATGCGGGCGAGGATATCCGCCGCCTAATTGTTTTCCCAAGCCACACGGTGAAATTCGAGCCCCTCGAACCGAGCTGACATCTTTAGGACGGCGTTTCGATAGGCCGCCATCTTCGGATCCTTGGTATCGAAGTCTCCATTTATTTGGGATATTGTGAGGTTCGAATCCCCACGCACCTCCAGGCGTTGAATGCCCATGGAAACTGCCATTCGAAGACCATGTAACAGGGCTTCGTAGTCGCCTGGATTGTTGGAGTCTGTATACAGTATCTGCAGTATGTATTGGACTGTATCTTCGGTTGGGGACGTCAGGACGACTCCAGCCCCCAGATCAGCCAGCATTTTGGAGCCGCCGAAGTGCATGATCCAATTGGAGTATGCGTCGTACTCTTTAGGTAGTTCAGCTCCCGTCTATTCGGCGACAAAGTAGGCCAATACTTGCGATTTAATGGCTCACCGGGGTTTGTATGTTATGTCGAACGGGAGGAGCTCAATGGCCCATTTGGCAATCTGGCCTGTGGCGTCGTGGTTGTTTATAATATCATTAAGTGGCACTTCCGAGGCTACTGTAATCGAACACTCTTGAAAGTAGTGTCGCAGCTTCCGGGATGCCATGGATACCGCATATGCTATCTTTTGATAATGTGGGTACCGTGACTTGCATGGAGTGAGGACAGTGGATACATAATATACCGGCTTTTGAAGGGGGGATTTATGTCTGTCCGCTTCTAGTTCGATGACGAGCACTGCGCTTACAACCTGATGAGTTGATGCACTATACAACAGCATTGGTTCGCCAATGTTTGGCGCGGCCAGGATTGGGTTGGTTGCCAGTATGGCTTTTATTTCTTCCAATCCGGCTGTGGCAGCGTCCGTTCACTCGAAGTGTTCGGTGCGCCGAAGGAGGCGATAAAGGGGTAATGCCTTTTCTCCTAAGAGGGAGATAAAGCGGCTTAGAGCCGCCACACATCCTGTTAATTTCTGGATTTGTTTGAGGTCTGTTGGGGTAGCGAACTGTGACAGAGCTCGGATTTTGGCCGGATTAGCTTCAATTCCTCTACTGGAGACAATGAAGCCCAGGAGCTTTCCGGTCGGTACGCCAAAAATGCATTTTTCCGGATTGAGCTTGATGTCGTATTTTCGGAGGTTGTCAAATGTGAGCCTCAAGTCGTCTATTAGAGAGTCGGCGTGCTTGGTTTTGACGACCACATCATCTACGTATGCCTCTACTGTTTTGCCAATCTGTTTCTCCAGACATGTCTGAATCATGCGCTGATATGTTGTGCCGGCGTTTTTGAGCCCGAAAGGCATTGTGTTGAAACAGAAGGGCCCGTATGGTGTGATAAATGCCGTTGAGGCTTGGTCGGACTCCGCCATCTCGATTTGGTGGTAGCTGGAGTATGCGTAGAGGAAACACAATGACTTGTGTCCTGCAGTAGCATCGATAATTTGATCAATGCGGGGAGGGGGAAGGGATCCTTTGGGCAGGCCTTGTTGAGGTCCTTAAAATCGACACACAGGCACCAGGATTTGTCCTTCTTTGGTACCATCACCAGGTTTGCTAGCCAGTCTGGGTGTTTTATTTCTCTAATGAATCCGGCCTCTAATAACTTGGCTAGTTCTACTCCCATAGCTTGTCTCTTAGGTTCAGAGAAACGCCGAAGAGTCTGCTTGACTGGCTTGAATCCCTTTAGAATATTGAGGCTATGCTCGGCCAGCCTGCATGGGATTCCTAGCATGTCTGAGGGGTGCCAGGCGAATATGTCCCAACTCTCGCGCAGGAACTCTCGTAGTGCCCCGATGGAGGCTGTTTTTGTAGGGTCCATTGGGTGGACTTGGAATTTGACTATTTCATCCGCTGGTTTAAAAGAGATGGTCTTGGATCTCTTGTCAAGTATCACGTCGTCCCTGTCCACTATGGAGCGTAGCGCAGTTAACTCCTCGGCCGAAAGGGCTTCAGACAATGCCTCGAGGGCCAATGCGGCTGTTTTGTTTTCGGCGCGGAGTGCCGTGTCCAGATCACTAGCGAGAGTGATGATTCCGTTAGGCCCGGGCATTTCGAGCTTCATGTACCCATAATGGGGTATGGCTTGAAAGATTGTGAACGCCTCCCGTCCTAAAAGGGCGTGGTATCCACTACTGAACGGGGCCACTTGGAATGTAATTTCTTCGGACCTATAGTTCTCCGGCGTGCCAAATACCACATCTAGTGTGATTTTCCCTGCACAACGTGCTTCCCGACTGGGGATGATTCCTCTGAAGGTTGTGCTGCTTTGCTCAATGCGGTTCCAGTCTATTGCCATTTTTTGAAGAGTTTCCTCATAGATTGTAGCGCCCCGAGACCAATGTGTCAGGTGTCTTCCAGTTATTCGCTGTTGAGTGCCTTGTCATATTTGCTTCTTGCTTCATGATCATCATTGTTTTACATGGCATTGTGCCTCTTGTCATTTTTGCATTTCATCATAATCACCATGTGCATTGCTTTCTTCATTGTGTTGTGTTGCTCTATTCATGTCGTATGTATCAACCCCTTTGCTATCCCTCTCAAACCTAGCCTTGCACCATCACCTTCTTCTTCCTCTTCTTTTACTTCTTTATGCAAGCGAGTTCTTCCCTGTCCCTTTAATGTTCATTCTTTTATAATGCTAGTGCACCATGCCTACACCCTCTCTGCCAATTTTCAGCTCATTGAAGATATTTTGGTTGGGTTCAAAAGTACCTCAAGTTTGAATTATATTCAAACTTGTATTATTTTTCTACCTCTAAAAATGCCCAAAAAAATATTTCAAATACTACAAAACTCCAGGAGCTCGAGAATATTTTTATATCTGAAAAACTCTTCTCCTAGCCCCCTGGCCATTTTTCTTTTCTTTTGCTGATTATTTAAATAAACAGAAACTTAAAGGAAATGGAAAAGGCCGCAGCAGCAGCCAGCTGGGCCTCACCTCCAGGTCGACCCAGTTTTTCCCTCGCCCACAGCCTGCCAGCGCCGACTCTTTCCCTCTCTCTCTCGCCTGGCCCGCCTGCTAGCGACCCATCCCCCCTCATGGTCCCCTGCTCCGTTCCCTCCGTCTCCCTCGCTTCAGAGCCAGAGCGCTCGCACCGTCGCGCCATGAGCTCACGGACGTCGAGGCCAGCGCCTTCCCGCGCCCCTATAAAGCTGCATCCCCATGCCCAAGGGTTTCCCTCTCCCCCGTCTCGTCGCCGCCACAAGTCATCTTCCCTCTTCCTTTGTTTGTTCTTCTTCTTCAAGAGCAGAGCACATGAGAGAAAACCCCGCCGGCGTCCGGCATCGCTCATGCAGCCAGGGGACTTTAAGATCGTCTCCAACATGTTCATCTTCTTCCTCGACATCGACTATGTCCGTTCAGGCGTCTTCCCCGCACTAGGTCACCTCCACTACGTCGCCAAGTTCCTCGACGTCTTCCTCCCCGCTTCCTCTGCTTCGTGGATCCGAGTATGTCACCCCGATCGGCGCATCCCCACGTCGTCTCCTCGTTTTTCCGGCAAGTCCAGGAGCCAGGAGGTCCAAGGCCGATGCGGTCGTCCTCCTCTACGTCGCCTACCTCCCCTGTTTCGTCTTCTTCGCGGAGCCGCAGGCCGCCACGATCAGCGCCTTGCTTCGCCCTCTGCATCGTGCCTCTGGTCCCCTATCTTGTTCCTCGAGCCCAGGATGAGCAACCTTGTGTCCCAGCTCGTTCCCGTCAACGATTCTTCGCATCATGTTGAGGCCACGTTCGCCTTTCTCTCACGCCCGCGCCTAGCTCAAACTCTTGGTGCTCCTGCTTCTGGCCTACCGCGCGCACACTAGAGGATGTTTTCCTCCTATGCATGCACTGGCGCACGCCTTGCCTCGTTGTTTATTTTGCATACTCCTGCACACTCCCGCATGCACGCACGCGCGGCACGCTCAGTAGCCGCAGAGCACCACCCGCGCGGCTCCGGTCGTCTTCTTCGCCATGTCTGGGGCAAGCTAAAGCTCGTGCCCGAACGCCTGCGCATCCACATAGCACGGGTGCACCCTATGTGCTTCGCCTCTCCGCGCATCGCTCGGGCCGAGCCAAGCCTGCTCGTGCTCGAGCACCTCCGTGGAGTCGTTTGCCCGCGCTCGCCATGTTGCTCAACAGACTCTGCCGCACCCACGAGCGCCCCGACCTGCAAGCCCGGCCCTGTCTCTCTATTATTTGCTCTGCTTGGTTCAGGCCCAACGTATGCATCTTCAGCGAGTCCACACGCATCACCAACAGCCACAAAATCCCCTCCATGCACACACACACCCTCACCTATTTCCGCACCCCCGCCGGCGCTTGGTAGCTGCAGCAGGCGCCGTCTGTTGTTACCGTCACCCGGTGAGTTTGACTCCAAAGGTCGCCCTGTTTGGTCTCTATTCATTTAGCCCTGGACTTCTTCTTTTCCACAAGCATAGTTGTAACCTAGTTGGTCGTCGCGCCGCGCCTCATTCAGTAGACCTGGGTTCGAATCCCAAGCTCACCCCTTTTTGTTTCCCACCTGTTTTTTTGCCACACACACGCACTCAGGCACTTGGGCCCCTCTCACAGCCACATGGGTTGAGTCCTCATCTGGGCCGCTGCATTGTGATGCTTCGGGCCCATGCATATTTTTTCCACCCTGTGTATTTTAGCATTTTTCAATGCATGCATATTTACCGAAATGCCATCGTTTTTAAATGCTCATAACTAAATAACCGTAGCTCAGACTTAAATGTTCTTTATATGTAAATGGGGTAGAAAAATGCATAGATTAACATGATGCACATACTTTTGCTGTTTAACAACTCTAAAATATGGTTTAGGCAGATGGATCCAATGGAGCTCTCTTCCCTAAACGAGCTCTTGGATCGTATCGCCGCCCTGGGGGTCGCTATAGACTATGATCGGATTGGGCTTAAACCCGATCAAAGGGAGATTAACTCTCCACCGATCACCCATCATATTGCGGTGGTGGAGGAACAATGCGGCGATTCTTCCTCTATCTTGAGGACTAACTATCTCTGGATTCCTGAACTCTCCAAACCGGATACCCGTTTATGGGAGAACATCACCCAACCCCTGAACCTAGAGTCAGGTAGCGGGCCAGACTTATCGGGCAACATCCCAGAATCCGAACTTCCAAGATCGGAAACTCCTCGGCCCCTGGGTCTCAGATCGGGTAGGGGTTCGGACTCAAATCCACCCACCCACCCAGACATAAACGATCTTTCCCACATCACGCAAGAGCCCCATGAAACAGTACATCATTATTGGGCCAGATTCCTCCTTGTGATGAACAAGGTTAAGGACTGTCGCGAGGAAGATGCATTCTCATTTTTCTGCAATAATTGCACGGACAAGGGAATCCTTAACGCCTTAAGTCGTCGTGACATATCACGCTTCGCTGACTTGGCGTCCATAGTACGAAAGTACTATGCGATGGAAAGCACCTGGAAAACCGAAATGAAATTTTGGGCTAATCCGGCCCGGAATATACACACAGTCCAAAGTAAAAGGGTGCACTATCATAAGACACCCGAGTTAGTTACAAAGAAACAAAAACCCTCTACAGGGCATGGAACCGTATTGGAGGGATGGCTCAACGGCCCCTGCAAAATTCATTGTATAGCGGATACCACACCAACACACAACCTTAGAGCATGTTGGGTACTCCGGCAGGTGGCCAAAAATGGTGAGGATCTTCTCATCCCAAATACCACAAAGCATCATCTCGTGGATAACAATAAGATATTAATAGTCTTCAAAACCTTCGCATCAAATAATAGGCGCAAGCGAACACTCTGCAGCCTCGCCGAAATCTGCCACGTGGCAGCAATGAATCCATGGAGTGACATGGCTATTACCTTCAATGCCAGTGACGAACCTAAATTCTGAACAGCCCGAGCACCAGCTGCACTGGTCCTCAGTCCAATTGTGGACGGCTTTCGACTCACCAAAGTACTCATGGACGTCGGCAGTGGATTGAACCTCATCTATTTAACGCACTCGATGCGGCTATATCTCCCACGTGTCGAAGCACGACTTAGAGGCATAACCACATTGAAAGCAATGTCGCAAGTGAGGTTATCTTCACACAACCCATGTAATACATAAGGGACAAAGATACATAGTTGGCTTACAATCGCCACTTCACACAATACATGAATAAAGCATTACATCATCCAGATACAATCAAGGTCCGACTATGGAACCAAAATAAAAGAAGACTACCCCAAATGCTACACAGATCCCCGATCGACCCCAACTGGGCTCCACTACTGATCAACTAGAAACGGAACAACTCAAAGGACAAGATCTTCATCGAGCTCCTCCTTGATCTTGGTTGCGTCACCTGCACGGTATCATCGGCACCTGCAAGCTGGTTTTGGAAGTATCTGTGAGTCACGGGGACTTAGCAATCTCACACCCCCGCGATCAAGACTATTTAAGCTTATAGGTAGGGTAAAAGGTATGAGGTGGAGCTGCAGCAAGAGACTAGCATATATGGTGGCTAATATATGCAAATGAGAGCGATAAGAGAAGGCAAAAGCACGGTCGGACAACTATGATCAAGAAGTGATCCTAGAACAACCTACGTCAACCATAACTCCAACACTGTGTTCACTTCCCGGACCCCGCCGAGAAGAGACCGTCATGGTAACACACGCGGTTGATGTATTTTAACTAAGATCAACTTCAGGTTTTCTACAACCGGACATTAACAAATTCCCATCTGCCCATAACCGTGGGCATGACTTTCGAAAGTTCAATCCCTACACGGGTGTCCCAACTTAGCCCATCAGAAGCTCTCACGGTCAATGAAGGATATTCCTTCTCCCAAGACAATCCGACCAGGCTCGGCATCCCAATTACAAGACATCCTCGACAATGGTAAAATAAGTCCAGCAACACCGCCCGAATGTGCCGACAGATCCCGATAGGAGCTGCACATATCTCGTTCTCAGGGCACAATCAGATGAGCGCTCCATACAAATAAAACCAAACCTCGAGTTTCCCCGAGGGGGCACTGCACAGGGCTCTAGTTTGGACCAACACTCAGATGAGCACTGGCTCGGGGGGGGGGGGTTTAAACTAATGATGACCCTCGAGAGCGCGACTCCCAAGGGAAAAAGAGGCTATGTGGCGAATGGTAAAACCAAGGTTGGGTATTGCTGGAGGAGTTTTATTCAAGGTGAACTGTCAAGGGGTTCCCATTATAACCCAACCATGTAAGGAACGCAAAATCCGGGAACATAACACCGATATGATGGAAACTAGGGCAGCAAGAGTGGAACAAAACACCAGGCATAATGCCGAGCCTTCCACCCTTTACCAACTATATAGATGCATTAATTTAAGTAAGAGATATTGTGATATCCTAACAAAATATCCATGTTACAACAAGGAACAAACTCCAATCTTCACCTGCAACTAACAATGCTATAAGAGGGGCTGAGCAAAGCGGTAACATAGCCAAACAACGGTTTGCTAGGACAAGTTGGGTTAGAGGCTTGGCTTAACAATATGGGAGGCATGATAAGCAAGTGGTAGGTATCGCAGCATAGGCATAGCAAAAGAGCAAGCAACTAGCAAGCAAAGATAGAAGTGATTTCGAGGGTATGGTCATCTTGCCTGAAATCCCGCAAGGAAGAAGAACGAGTCCATGAAGAAGACAAACGGACGAAGTCGAACGAATCCTCACAAACGCGACGGTATCGGAACTAACCCGAAGAAGCAACACCGGAAAGAAGCAAACAACATGGTAAACAACCATCACATAAACATGGCATGATGCATAATCAAGTATGATGCATGTCCGGTTTAAATAGGCATGGCATGGCAAAGTGCACAAACAACACTACAAATTAAGTGGAGCTCAATATGCAACGAGTTGCATATTGACGAGACACCACAACAATTATTTAGTTCTCTCTCGGTTATGTAACCAAAATATTAAATGTTATTAAGTGGCCAGGGGTGAAGCATAAGTAAACTAAATATTTAGGCAAGTTTAAATGAGGCCGGAACAACAAACAACAATTCCGGAAAATCCCCATATGCATATATTAGATTTGGCACTGTTCTGCCTAAACCATATTTTAGAGTTGTTAAACAGCAAAAGTATGTGCATCATGTTAATCTATGCATTTTTCTACCCCATTTACATATAAAGAACATTTAAGTCTGAGCTACGGTTATTTAATTATGAGCATTTAAAAACGATGGCATTTCGGTAAATATGCATGCATTGAAAAATGCTAAAATACACAGGGTGGAAAAAATATGCATGGGCCCGAAGCATCACAATGCAGCGGCCCAGGGGTTGGGTGATGTTCTCCCGTAAACGGGTATCCGGCTTGGAGAGTTCAGGAATCCAGAGATAGTTAGTCCTCAAGATAGAGGAAGAATCGCCGCATTGTTCCTCCACCACCGCAATATGATGGGTGATCGGTGGAGAGTTAATCTCCCTTTGATCGGGTTTAAGCCCAATCCGATCATAGTCTATAGCGACCCCCAGGGCGGCGATATGATCCAAGAGCTCGTTTAGGGAAGAGAGCTCCATTGGATCCATCTGCTTAGCAAATTCCAAGCCGACGTGGAGGCTATTTTTGATGACCCAAGAAGTCTTCGTCGGTGCAGCGGCCGAACAGGCAGTCATGATGAAACTGCCTAGCCGGAGAGTTTGCCCGACAGCCAGGGCTCCCCCAACGGTAATGTTGTTTTTAATAACGAGACGAGGCATCCTTCCTTACGGCGACGGCATAGTGGAACTCTCAATGAAAGCACCAATGTCGGTGTCAAAACCGGCGGATCTCGGGTAGGGGATCCCGAACTATGCGTCTAAGGCGGATGGTAACAGGAGGCAGGGGACACGATGTTTTACCCAGGTTCGGGCCCTCTTGATGGAGGTAAAAACCCTACGTCCTGCTTGATTATTCTTGATAATATGAGTAGTACAAGAGGTTATCTACCACGAGATCAGAGAGGCTAAACCCTAGAAGCTAGCCTATGGTATGATTGTATCTTGTCCTACGGACTAAAACCCTCCGATTTATATAGACACCGGAGGGAGCTAGGGTTACACAGAGTCGGTTACAAGGAAGGAGATCTACATATCCATATTGCCAAGCTTGCCTTCCAAGCCAAGGAGAGTCCCATCCGGACATGGGACAAAGTCTTCAATCTTGTATTTTCATAGTCCAACAGTCCGGCCAAAGGATATAATTCGGCTGTCCGGATACCCCCTAATCCAGGACTCCCTCAAGGGGCTTCGCCAAACTTTTTAACTGTCAAACTCCTATGGCTAAGTGAGGGCGGTAAAGGCCGCATAGTCTGATTGCCTTGTTCATTTTACTAAACACCTCCTTTAAGGACCAGAATGTGGAGTAAAGAGTGATTAGATTTATTCCAACACCCCCGCACTATCTACGTGGGGGCCGAAGCCGACGACTGGTCAACCCTCAGATTTCATAAACGACCACACATGAGGTAAAATGTAAATCATAAGCATTATAATAGATAACATCACTGCTCCATATTACAGGACAGTATAATACAAATGTTCTCATGGGAAAATGATATCCTTCGAACATTGTTAAGCCACAAGGTGGGACCCCTCCAAGACGCCGTCAAAATAGAGCTTGGGTCAGCGATGCTCCTTGCCCTCCGGCGGTCCCTCGGTCATCAGCTTCTTGGCATCCAGCTTTGCCCAATGCGTCTTGACGCGGGCAAAGGACATACGTGCACCTTCGATGCAGACCGACCGCTTCACGGTTTCAAGCCACAGACAAGCGTTAACAAGCCGCTTTGCAAGTCCAAAATAGCTGCTAGGTACAGGCTCGGCAGGCCACAACTGGACTATCAGGTCCTTCATGGCAAGCTCCGCCGACTTGTGCAGCTCGGCCTACTGCTTCAACTGGTCAATGAAGGGCAACAGATGTTCGAGTCCAAGATACTGGGACCAGAATAGCTTCTCCGTAGACATTCCTTGTTCGACTCTGTAATACTCAGCAGCATCCGATATACTACGCGGAAGATCCGTAAACGCCCCAGGAAAACCTGAATTCGTATAAGTACAAGGAAGGTTTCTTACGCACACTTGCTATGCAGAGCAAAAGATTTACCCGTCGTAATCTTTTTAGCCGCCTGAATCTCCTAGAGAGCGTCCTGGGCTTCGGCTCGTGCATCATGTGCGCTCCTGCGGGCCTCCGCCATTTCGGACTCCTACGCCTTACAATCGCGCTCTAAGGACTCAAATCTCTTGATCACGCCCTGGAGCTGTTGCTGCGCCCCGGCAACCTGGGCCTCGTGCTTCTCGCGCACGAAGCGTTCTGTGGATGCTTTGTCCTCGGCCTCGGGTAACGCCTTCTTAAGTGCCGCCACCTCGGTCGTGGCCACTAATAATGTTTATGACACTTTAGTCCGACTAGACTACTAATTTTTTCGAAATATACCCATAGGTTACTGCATACCTTGGCTATCTTCCAGCTGCTTCTTCACGAGGCCGAGCTCCTCCTTGGCCCGCTCCAGCTTTCGCTTCAGTCCGGACACTCCGGTAGCATGAGCAGTGGCAGCCTGCAGCGATACCTGCTTATTCACATAGACAACTCATGTTAGACTCCCGTGATATTTGTTCTCAATCCTCTGTTTGGCTTTTCCTCCCGAACACCAAACAGAGCATCAGGGGCTACGGTCTATACAACGATATTTTTCCTACATCACATTAGTCACCTCAAAGTCCGTTAGAAGGCTGGTGCAGGCTTCGGTCAGTCCGCTTTTGACAAACCGAACCTTCTCTATTACCATGTCCATAAGAACACGATGCTCATCCATGATAGAGGAGCCTTGTAGCGCTTCGAGCAGATTATCCGGTGCCTCTGGTTATACAGAGGTGGTCACCGGTGGAACAGGCGCATTCCCTCCTTAGGGGGAATGCCGTTCGCTGGACCCCGGAGCCATGTAGATCTCCGGAATGGTATCCGGCTGAGGCCCGAAGGGAACTCGGACCCCGTCACCGGTCCCCATGGGGACTTTTTCCCCCGCATGTCCGGCGGCCGAGGAGCCATCCTGGGGTGTCACCCCGATGGTTTCTGGAATCTCCCCCGGCCTGGGAAAGTCTTTTTGGACACCACCTCATCGTCACTCTTGGGTGAGATGGAATGAGCAGGCGGCGGTGACATGCTAGCCATCTCCTTTGAGTCCAGCGAATCCTCTGTCAAGGATCATGGGGAGCCGTCGCCTGCCGGACTGCAACGATAAGGTTTAATATGTGTCAATATTGCAAACCAAGAAGGCCAGGTGTTTTTGATTCTGGTACTCACAAGGCAGCCCGAGGCTTGGTCCGACGAGGTTGCTCCGGACTGCTGTCAGCATCCCACGCGGAGTTATCTGCGTAGGAGCCTCCCCCCTCTTGGGCGCCTTCGCCTCCAAACTTGGGAAGGCCTCCCTTTTCTCCCTTCCTCTCGTAGGGTGGGAGTCGCCTCCCTCCTCGTCATCGTCTTCGACGGCTGAGGGGTCTGTCTTGTCGTCAGACGAGACGACCAAGGTGCTCCTTCGGCAAAGCCCACGCCAGGTCCCCTTGACCGTGGTTTTGACCTTCTTCTCCGGCACATCATAAGGCGCTGGAAATAGCATCTTAGTAAGAGGTGGGGTTTCTTCATCTTCGGGCAGCGGAGCCGGACTATTAATCCATCCCGCTAGATCGACCCAGGCCTGAAAAATAAATTGACAAGAAGGCTTAGTATCCTCCCTCGAAATGTGTCCTTAAAGACTACACCTTGACGGCTTACCGAATTGGCCTGACGCTTAAAGTTGAGCCGGCGATCTTTGGTCAAGGGTGGCGGTGTCTCGCTGCCCTTGAAGAGCACCTTCCAGATATCTTCGTGCATCGTGCCGAAGTGCCTTAGCAGTGTCTGGTGCTCAGCCGGATTAAACTCCCACAAATAACAGGTCTGGCGCTGACATGGAAGGATCTGGCGTACAAGCATGACCTGGATCACATCAACTAGCTTGATCTTCCAGGTTATCATATTCTGGAGGCACGTTTGGAGCCCCGTGATCTCTTCCAGAGATCGCCAGGTCAGGCCCTTCTCCTGCCAGGAGGTAAGCCGCATCGGGACTCCGGATCGGAATTTGGGAGCCGCCGCCCAGTTGGCGTCGCGCGGCTCGGTGATATAGAACCACCCCGATTGCCATCACTTCATTGTCTCTAGAAAGGAGCCTTCGAGCCAGGTGGTGTTGGGCATCCTTCCCACCATGGCACCTCCGCACTCGGCCTGTTGGCCGCGCACCACCTTTGGCTTTACATTAAAAGTCTTCAGCCATAGGCCAAAGTGAGGTGGGATGTGGAGAAAGGCTTCGCACACAACTATGAATGCGGAGATATTGAGGATAAAGTTGGGGGCCAGATCGTGGAAGTCCGACCCATAGTTAAACATCAATCAATGGACAGATGGATGAAGAGGGAATCCCAGCCCACGGACGAAGTGTGTGAGAAACACAACCCTCTCGTGGGGATCGGGGGAAGGGACGATCTGCCCTTTTTCCGGGAGTCGGTGAGCAATCTCCTTGGCTAGATAGCGGGCCTCCCGGAGCTCCATGATGTTCTTCTCCTTAACGGAGGAGGCCATCCACTTGCATCTAGCCCCGGATCCAGACATGATTGGAATGTCTTCTCGAACAAGGAAAAGACGAATGCTTGGGCACTAGAGCTCAAGGACGGAGGGACTGGAGATGAAGAAGGATGTGGGTAAAGGAAGAGCGTCCTTATCCCCTTATAAAGACCGCGAATATTGAGCGCCTCCCCACTCGCCTTGAACTCGCCTATTCCCGAGAGCCGTGCAAAACGGCACGGTTGGGTTACCCATGTCTGTATTGATGAGAATCCCGTAATAAGGGGGGACGATCTTTGCTTAGACAAGACGTGCCAATGACAACCGCGTCTCGCAACGTGGAGTGGTAGACGAAAAACGGTTCTAAATTACGACCGGACAAACGCGATGTCATGTTGCAAAAGCTGTCAGCGGATTAGACTCGTGTAAGAATATATATTCTCTCTGCGGTTATATATGGTGTGTGTGACAGGTCCGGATACAATCATCGCATCCGAAGACTATCTTGTAGTTTAGAAAAAAGGGAACCCACCTTGGAATGCCGAAGACAAATCTGCGCACCGGACTCCTCGCCATTGAAGCCAGGTTCAGGGGCTACTGAGGGAGTCCTGAACTACTGGGTCCTCGGGCATCTGGCCTATTATCCTTTGGGCCGGACTGATGGGCTGTGAAGACATGAAGGCCGAAGAATGCACCGTGTCCGGATTGGACTCTACTTGGCGTGGAAGGCAAGCTTGGCGACCGAAAATTCCTTCTCATATAAACGACTCCATGTAAACCCTAGATCCCCTCGGTGCCTATATAAACCGAAGGGGATAGTCTGGAAAGGACATCACATATACTCATTATCATACCCACATAGGCTATGTCGGCGTTCTGGGAACGGGGGTCCCCAGACTTGCCTCCCGGCGGCCTGCGGCATGGCTCAAAGGGGGGCCCAGCGCGACCCATCTTCACCAACACAAACCAAAGACCCTCGCGAGGGGCCAAGCCTCGCGGGGCGGACAACGCGGAGCTTCCTCAGGCACGGCCTCGTTAGGTTGGCTCACGAGGAGGCGGAGAGATCAAGGCGGGGTACCTCACGAGGTGCCTATGACGCAAGCCATGACGACCAAGGGTGCCAGGCGGGTGCCAGCCCGCGCAGTGTCCTCCTTTCCTCTTTGGTGCAAAGGGGGCAAGCGCAGCCGCGGAGTACCGAGGCATCAGGCAAAGGTTGCCATTTCGGTGCAACGAGACCAAGACCATGAGGACTACAAGACGGAGATCACCGTGGAGCCCAAGACGGCGTCATCACCAGAGCTTTGTGCAGGTGAAGACTACCTTTGTCAGGATAGCTGATACTAGCTGTCCCCCTTCAAATTAGCCCGCCATTGTTGGCTCCCTTCCCGCTCGATATTTGGGAAGAGGACCAGGGCCTCTATAAATAGGACCAGCCACCCACAGAGCAAGGGGGTTGGAAGGAAATAGGGGGGATCGAAGGATAAAAGAAAGGACCAGAGAGAGAGAGAAAGGTGACTGAACTCCTCCCAGCAGTTCATCACCCCAGCCCAGAACAGACCCTCACGAGGCTGTTCTTCCTTGTATTGTTCATCATCATCACCTTCCTTGTACCACTTGCCGCACCACAACTCCCTCGCTCACCCCAGCTGGTTCTTCGTCCCGCGCGCTCCGCGCGCCCATGGAGGCTCGGGCTGCACACATCGCGGCGAACGAGCTCCTGAGTGCACCGTCCCGTCGACTATGTCTACGAAGAATGGCTCGACCGCGTCGCCGAGCTCGTCCGTGCCGCAAGGGGCTCTCCTACGCTGTCCGTTCCGCTACACCGCACCCCGCCCCGCGCGGGCGATGAAGCTCTGGCGGCGCCCCGGCCGCCTCCTCCCCAGGATGGTGCCATGGCTCCAAGGCGCGTGGCCCCTGGGCGGAACCCGCTCCGTCAGGCGCCAGCGCAGCAAGAGCAGAGTTGTCAAGAAGTCCCTCGCCCGCAAGAAGCTGCCCGGGCGCTCCCTGCTCCAGCACGTCACGACCATGATCCTGCTCCCGCGCGTCAAGATCCCGCGCTGCTCCCAGCTGCGGCGCGTGGGGACATGCAAGACCAAGCTCCCCGTCATCCAAGGCCTCCCGTGGCCACAGCAGGCTGCTGCGCCTTCACCGCCGAGCTACGCAGCGTCGCGTGGCCCGGCAAGTTCAAGCCAGACTTGCCTCCTCGCTATGACGGAACGGCTGACCCTGCAGAGTTCCTCCAGCTCTACGAGCTGGGCATCGAAGCTGCCAACGGAGACGAGAAAGTCATGGCGAACTGGTTCCCCATGGCGCTCAAGGACGGGGCCCGCACCTGGCTCCTGAACCTAGCTCCAGGCACAATCTCCTCCTGGGATGAGATGTGCACCCACTTCATCGCCAACTTCCAGGGCACTCGCGACCGGCCACCCGCCGTGAGCGACATGCTCCGCATCAAGCAACAACCCGGGGAGACCCTGCAGAAGTACATCCAGCGCTTCAACAACGTGCGCCCCAAGATTCCCAAGGTAACTGAGGAGGTCATCATCTCGGCCTTGTCCGACGGCGTGCGCGACGTCAAGATGAAGGAGGAGCTGGCGATGCATGAAGACCTGTGCACTTCCTTGGAGCTGTTCAACCTGACAACCAAGTGTGCCAGGGCCGAGGAAGGGCGTCTCTCCCTCCTCGAGCTGCCTGCCGTAGACCCAGAAGAGAAGAAGCCCAAGGCCAAGGATGTGAAGCGCAAGGGGGCTGCCGTGCTCGCGGCAGAACCAGACACCAAGCGAGGCAGAGATCAGCCCGAACCTTCCAAGGGCAGCTGGTACTGTGTGTACCACGACCTCCACACCCAAAACACCAACGAATGTCAAGAGCTCCGAGCCGTGCGAGAAGGAAGGATCGGCCGTCGCCCTGACCGCAGTGACCGGGGCTACGGTCGAGGAGGAGGAAGGAACGCAGGACGCTGGGAAGACCGTGGCCCGCGCCAAGGGTGGCGCGATCAACCTCGCGAGGATCGCTGGCAAGACCCGCCTCGCGAGGGAGGCTGGAGAGATCAGCCTCGCGAGGGAGACTGGAGGGATCAGCCTCGCGAGGATCGCCCGCAGGGAAATGCAGGCCTCCCACCGTTGCCGCTGCAGCCAAGGAGAAACGAGGACCGCCACCAGGACGAGGGGGCTGGGGCCTTCCAGGAGCCGCGCGCGATCGCCTGCATCCTGGGCGGGGCACAAGCCCCAGCCTCTCAGCGCATCTTCAAGCGGTTCGCCCGCGAAGTGAACGCAGTCCTCCCCAGGCTCGAAGCCACGCGCCCTCTCAGGTGGTCGGCGTGCGCCGTCACGTTCAGCTCTGCAGATCAGCTCAAGTGTGGGGCTACAGCCAGAGTTCTCCCGATGCTTTGCTCCCCGATCGTCAGCAACGTGGTGGTCACCAAGACCCTCATCGATGGTGGGGCAGGGCTCAACGTCCTATCCGTGGAGAGGTCAACAACCTCCAAGTGCCCTACAGCCAGCTTCAGCCAACCAAGCCTTTCTCTGGTATCACCGACGGCTCCACGGCCCCGATTGGGCAGGTCCGCCTCCCTGTCACCTTCGGAGCACGTTCAACTACCGCACCGAGCTCATCGACTTCGACGTCACTCACATTCGCCTGCCGTACAACGCCATCCTTGGGTACCCAGCGTTGGCCAAGTTCATGGCCGTAACTCACCACGGCTACAACGTCCTCAAGATGCCAGGAAGCGGCAGAGTCATCACGGTGCCCTGTGAAGAGAAGGACGCGGTGTGTTCCCTGGAACGAGCCTTTCAGGCCGCGTCGCTGGAAGACCCGGATCGTGGAAGCAGGAGGCCTCCCGAGACCGCCCCTAAGAAGAAGAAGGCATCATCCGGCCCGACCACTCAGGAGACAGGCCCCTCTGGGCCCGCGCCTGCCCAGGGGGAACCTCCTTCCATCGCATAGGAAAACGCGCCCGGTGCCCTCCTCAGGCAGGGCTCGGGGGCTCTCCCCTGGAGGGCCACCGACCTAGCTAGGGTCATGAGGGAGGCGCTTGGGCACCACATGGAGGCGTGTTTCAAAGCACGTTTCCCTCAAGCAGGAGCAAGGCAAGGAGATCCAGACCCTCAGGAGTTCGTCAGCAAGGCCATTCAGGAGCTACAGGAGTCAAGAGTCATGAAAGGCGGCCGCCGCCTACCAGCAGTGGTTCCCCATCCAGGCGAGGATGGTGGGCTGCGCGTCTGCATCGACATACCAGGGCTCAACCGAGTCGCCTCTCTGGAGCGCCGCTGGCCCTCGCGAGTGGGGCGCTGCGGAGGCCCACCCCACAGCTACGTTCGCATGCCTTACGGCTTGCCGAATGCGGCTGACACGTACCAGCGCCTCATGAGGGGCATCACGGAGGCACGAGAGGCCAGGAGTTCCGTAGCCCTGGCAGGGATGGAGATGGCCCGTGAGGAGCCGCCAGCGCCTCTGGAGCCTCCCGAGGCCCTTGGGCTGGGGGCTCGTGAGGATCGGCTCCCGCAGCCCACCGAGCCTGCTACACCAACGCTCCTTCGTCCTCAACATCATCAGGTGATATCTTTCGAGTTTTATTTCCAGCTGGGAGCGCCCCCCAGGGCTGCATTATTCCCAGGCCGCGTGGGTCCGTCCCTGCGGCGTGTATCCCTTTTTTATTCCATGTTGTTAGCTTACCTTGTTGGGGGCGCCCCTCGGGCTGCATGATCCCCAAGCCGCTCAGGCCAGGCCCAGCGGCATGAATCCCATTTCCGTTTATTTCCGATTATGCGTTAGACCCACTATCGGTGTCAAAACCGGCGGATCTCGGGTAGGGGGTCCTGAACTGTGCGTCTAGGCCGGATGGTAACAGGAGGCAGGGAACATGATGTTTTACCCAGGTTCGGGCCCTCTTGATGGAGGTAAAACCCTACGTCCTGCTTGATTAATATTGATGATATGGGTAGTACAAGAGTAGATCTACCACGAGATCAAGGAGGCTAAAACCTAGAAGCTAGCCTACAGTATGATTGTTGTATATGGAGTTGTATCGACTAGCCTGGCCTCGGTTTATATAATGCACCAGAGGCCTAGGTTAACAAGAGTCCTAGCCGAATACGCCGGTGGGGAGAAGTCCTTGTCTTGATCGCCAAGTCTTGTGGAATCTTCCTTGTATGCGGCAGTTGTCCGAACTGGCCCATGAGTATACGGCCACGGGGGTCCTCGGCCCAATCTATCAGATCAGGAGATGACGTGTTGAGTACCCCCTAGTCCAGGATACCGTCAGTAGCCCCCTGAACCGGTCTTCAAGTTAGGGACGCTCCTCGATTCTTCCGAACTGTTCTTCATCTTCGGTCGTCGGTCTTGAAAACTGGTTCAACGAATCTTCTTTATCTTCGATCTTGAGGATCGCCGAAATGCATTCAACGAGTTTACACGTCGGGTATCCGAGGAGCCCCTTTAAGTTTACGGCCTTTATCAATGCCTTATTATTTTTATGCCACACCTCGGTTTTGAGGTTGTTCCCGGGCGGCAGCATCCTCTTGCGTCCGAGCTCCAACGCCGTACTGCATTCGAGGTATCTTTAGCAGCCGAGCACCAACGCCGGACCGCTTCCCAGCTCTAACGCTGGAATGTATCTGAGCTCCAACACCGGACTATGTATCCGAGCTCCAACGCCGGACTGTATCCAAGCTCCAACACCGAAATATGTATCCGAGCCCCAACGCCGGAATGTATATCCGAGCTCCAACACCGGACTGTATCCGAGCTCCAACGCCGGACTATATCCGAGGTGTCGTAAATCACCTTGGTTCAAAGAAGTTTGAAGGAGTTTAGCCGAGCTTAATGCCGAAAATGCCCTCTATGGAGCCAGCCGCTAGCACCTGAGCTTTATGCCGGACTGCTTCCGAGGTGGTGCACCACCCCGAATGTGGGCCGATTTTTGTCAATATTTTTGATTGGTGCAATTTATTCTCTGCCGAGATATATAGCTAGTAGCCCTCAAGGTGGGTATCGGTCTAAAACCTGAGATGCACATGAAGGATGACATAAGGCCGCTGATCCCAGTAGCCGCTGAGACTCAGGTCGATTTGCAAAATCGGCTTGAGGATCAAGTCCTAGCTCGGCAGAATACTTCGGGACACTAAAAGCGGCGTGCTCAGTCCTCGAGACTCAGGTTGGGTGCGGCCGACCAACCTGAGGATCAAAATCTCCTCAGAAACTATATTGCACATAAAATTTTCTGCATTGGACAAGCAATGCAGTAGCCCCCGAGACACTAGTCGGGTGGCAACACCAGATCAGGGGATCAATGTGCCCCTTTAATATTTGTAAATAATAAGCCCGAAGCCCAGTAGCCCCCGAGCCTTAATGCGGGCACGGGTGGCCGAATTAAGGATCGATATCCATAGTAAAATCACAAATTATGTGTAATGACTCTATGTATTCAAGTACTTTACATCATTAATGCTCGAATCCGCATTGTACAAAACTTTGTTGACCGACCATCGGCTTCCACCTCCTTGGCCATTAGCTGAGGAGTGTTTGTCCTACTTTATAAAGCCTTTATGAGGGCAAGGAGTTACGACAAACAAGGCAATCTGGTCATACGGTTTTATAAACAAAGGTACGCAGAGAGATATGTTATATTTACAATTTAACATAAGAAATGTCCTCCAAAGAAAATGGTCCCGCTATCGGTTTCTTCCTTTGGGTTGTCATGCTAAGCATGATCATTAAACCTCAGCTCTAATGTAAGAGCAAAATATTGAGGATTTAGTTTGGGAGGCCAGTTAATAGCCCCCGGTAGTGTTCGGCGACAGTCGGGGTCAAGCCGTAAACACTTCGGCCAATGTTATGAATGGCCCATCATTTAACATAGTCATCGGATCGCTGACCAGTTTACGCTTATTATGAAAGTCAGTTTTCGGCTTTCTCCACTAAGTTGCTTAACCATGTGAGCTGGAAGGACAATCACAGTGGTTCTCCCTTTGCACGCCTAGCCGAACAAAACGGAACGTAGGAAGCAAGTGCAGGAGCCGGGCAACCCAACTATTGACCGAAGACACAATTCGAAACCGATGCATATATAGCAATATCTGAGAATGTTTTTGCCGAATCCCTAAAGGTGTCCGGCGTTGCACTGCGAGACTAATGCTGGAAAAGCACAAATAGTTTTAAAAGTGCCAAAAAGCTTGGGAAACCAAGAAACATCAGTAAAAACATGACGTCCGAACAATATCAAGTGTTCGGTGCCAATCCGAAAGTTGGTCTTAGAAAAAAGAAGTGCTTCTGTCGTGTTTTAACATGATACATCCTATCTCAAGACTTCGAGCGGGTCAGACTACGGCTTCAACCACCTATCCCGAGGGCGGAGTACTTCTCATCAGGCCAGTTTTGTCAGGACCCCGACTCAATGCCACATAGATCTAGCATGTAACACTTCATATCACTTTGCGGCCTCACGCACGGTATTCCCACGGGTGTCGCCTTACCTTTACCCGAGACCGTTTGCGCCTTTTGGCACACGTATATGACAGTGTCGCTAGCATCCATATGATAAGGAGCCCGGGCTGACATGGCTAGTCGTAAACCCAAAGTGGCACAAACTTACAGGGACAGGCATCCATGACCCAGCATCGAACGTGTCGGTCATCAGCGAGTGAATCCAGGCTGTAGCACTGGGCTAGCAGGACTCCGGTGAACCGGGCTGTAGTGGGCTAACAGGACTCCGGTATTCATCGCGTGACATTTCCCCGTAGGGACAGACACAGGAACGAAGAAGGACACATGCCGGCCAGCCTAAGTGTTCCGGAGCAGTAGCAAGCTACCATGGCTCGGTGGAAACACTAGGAGACATTTCCCGGTAAGAGAGGCTACTAAAGATAAACAACTAGATGGTCAGATCCCACACATACCAAGCATTTCAATAGCATACACACAATATGCTCGATATGTGCAAATACAACATGGCATCACAACATAACTCTACGACTCAAATAATTTATTCAATAGGCTCCGAGGAGCGAGATATTACAAACATAGGTCTCATGACCCAACATTCAGAGTATACAAGTCCAAGCACAAGCGGAAGCTATCATGTCTGGGTACAGACATCTATAAATGAAAAAGGCCGAGAAGCCTGACTATCTATCAGATCCTGCCGAGGGCACAAGATCGTAGCTGAGGTATCAAGCTAAACGTCGAAGTCCAAGCGGAACTACTAGTGAGACTGAAGTCTCTCTGCAAAAACATAAAATAGGCAAACGTGAGTACAAATGTACCCAGCAAGACTTACATCACATCTATCTACATATGCATCATTTTCAACAAAGGGGGTGGTGGGGTTTAACTGCAGCAAGCCAGCTTTGACTCGGTGGCTATCCTGAACTACGACTGCAAGTAACTCTTTTGAGGTGGCGCACACGAGTCCACATATTCACCAACCAATACACCACTATGGAACCGCTCCCGTCTCCCTACGAGAACGCCATCCATAGCACTCACGCTTATCTTGCGTATTTTAGAGTATCCACTTTCACTTGTCTATGAACTGATATAAGCAACCCAGAAGTCCTTTACCGCGGACACGGCTATTCGAATAGATGATATTAACCCTGCAGGGGTGTACTCCTTCACACACGCTCTCACCACTTACCGCCGTTTACACGACATGTACTCGGCAACCTTCAAGCGGAAGCCCAACGTGGGTGTCGGCCACGGCCTACCTAAACACTCAAGTCTCTAGTCCAGGTTTATCGCCTATTCGGGTTCCATCCATGAGGAGATCCGGCCGGAGTTTCGCTCACAGCCCCAAACGATGTGAACAGGGTTCCCGAGACACCAAACGGGCGCCTGGTACACCGTGCCACGTGCCTACCGCATCACAGCCCACCCCTACGGTCAGCGCTGCGCACGGCCTCCAGCATACTACAAACACCAGAAACTACTTGCAACTCCTGGACAGAGGACAAGGGTGATCAAGAAGCCGAGAGGGTCCATTGGTTTCGGGCCCAATGCATGGTAGTAGCTGAATCATGGATCACAAACACAGAACTCAGTTCCTGAGGACGGCTGCAATGAGACAACCCACCATGTACTCCTACATGGCCTCTCACCGCTACCTTTACCAAATCGTGTTCACACGCTTAGCTCACACACCGTAGGACATGTTCACACACCTCTGATTCATCCCGGATGAATCAGACCTGACTCGACTCTAAGCAGTAGCAGGCATGACAAACAAGCATGAATGAGTAGGCACAACAGGGCTCAAACAACTCCTACTCATGCTAGTGGGTTTCATCTATTTACTGTGGCAATGACAGGTCATGCAAAGGATAAAGGGGTTCAACTACCGCAGCAAGTAACAGATGAATCGGTGTTGTCCTAATGCAGTAAAAGAGAGCAGGAGCGAGAGAGTGGGATTTTATCGGAATGAACAAGGGGGTTTTGCTTGCCTGGCACTTCTGAAGATAATATTGAGTCTTCATCAGTGTCAACGATCACATCATCGGTATCACGTCTATCGAGAGGGGACAAATACCGGCAACACAGAAGGGAACACAATCAATGCAATGCACAATATGATGCATGATCATGACATGGCAAAATGAATGTGTTTTGAGCTAATGCAACTAGCAACAGATTAAATGAAGTTGGTTTGAATACAAGATTCAAATTCAAACTCCATATGTGATTATTCAAATGCCATTTAATTGATTTGTGCTATACAGCAGCTATAAGTTGTTCTAACATGCATGAAAATGGTACAGATGGATTCCTTGGATTTTTCTGATAATTTTTCATATATAAATTATTTAATTTGCAGTTACGGTTGAATTTCTATGATTTTTAGAAGTTTTAGGCATTTTCTAGAATTTCAGAATTAAATTAAATCCAGAAAACACTTATTGCATCAGCCCCACGTCACAGTGACGTCAGCAGGGTCAACTGGGCTGGCTCGGTCAAACCTGACGTGTGGGGGCCACACGTCAGTGACACAGGGCTAGTTAGTGTCAATGACAGGTGGGGCCGGGTCAAAGGCCACGTCATCAAGTCAACTCTGTCATGTGGGGCCAGTCAACGTGTGACGTGGCCAGGTCAAACTGACCTGTGGGCCCGTGGGGGTTAGTTTAATTTAAACACAGATAAAACCTGGGTTAGTTAGGGCGTGGGGCCCAGGTGTCAGTGAGCTAGGAGGTTGGTTAGTGGGGCTGTTAGCTGCTAACGACGGCCCACGTCAGCACGGCCGGAGTTAAACCGCCGGCGAGGTCAGCGACGGCCGAACGGCTCGGGTTTCGCCCTCCGGCGACCAAACGCCGCGCGGAGAGGCTCTGTGGGTTCCTAGCGCTCGTGCGCATCCGGAGGAGGCGACGGAAGGACGCGGGGTGGCCAGCACTCGCCGGAGCGGAGCTTGCGGCGGCGGCCGGAGTTCGGACCTCGGCGAAAACGGCGTTGTGGGGCACGGGTGAGTGAGGTAAAGCACCGCGCAGCCTCCTGGAGTCACCATGAGTTCGGTGAGATGCACGGGCCCGACCCGTTCGAGCTCAGGCCACGGCGGCGACATGGCCGGCAGAGCCGAGCTCGCGGCTCCGGTGGAATCGAGGCTATAGGGCGCAATCGAAGGGGGAAAGAGGGAGGGAAGGCGTAGGAGCTCACAGCGGTGCCGTAGGGATGGTTAGCCGGCTCGGGGACGTGACGATGGTGGCGAATTGACGGTGAATGTCAGGACCCCGACTCGATGTCACATCGATCTAGCCGGTAACACCTCATATCACTTTGCGGCCTCACGCACGGTATCCCCACGGGTGTCGCCTTACCTTTGCCCGGGACCGTTTGCGCATTTTGGCTCACGTATATGATAGTGTCGCTAGCATCCATATGATAAAGAGCCCGGGCTGACATGACTAGTCGTAAACCCAAAGTGGCACAGACTTACAGGGACAGGCATCCATGACCCAGCTTCGAACGTGTCGGTCATCAGCAAGTGGGTCCGGGCTGTAGCACTGGGCTAACAGGACTCCGGTAAACCGGGCTGTAGCGGGCTAACAGGACTCCAGTACTCAAAGCGTGACATTTCCCCGAAGGGACAGACACAGGAACGAAGAAGGACACATGCCGGCCAGCCTAAGTGTTCCAGAGCAGTAGCAAGCTACCATGGCTCAGCGGTAACACTAGGAGACATTTCCCGGTAAGAGAGGCTACTAAAGATAAACAACTAGATAGTCAGATCCCACACATACCAAGCATTTCAATAACATACACACAATATGCTCGATATGTGCAAATACAACATGGCATCACAACATGACTCTACGACTCAAGTATTTACTTGATAGGCTCCGAGGAGCGAGATAATACAAACAGGGGTCTCACGACCCAACATTCAGAGCATACAAATCAAAGCACAAGCGGAAGCTATCATGTCTGGGTACAGACATCTATAACTGAAAAAGGCTGAAAAGCCTGACTATCTATCAGATCCTGCCGAGGGCACAAGATCGTAGCTGAGGTAACAAGCTAAACGTCGAAGTCCACGTGGAACTACTAGTGAGACCGAAGTCTCTCTGCAAAAACATAAAATAGGCAAACGTGAGTACAAATGTACCCAGCAAGACTTACATCAGATCTATCTACATATGCATCATTATCAACAAGGGGGTGGAGGGGTTTGACTGCAGCAAGCCAGCTTTGACTCGGTGGCTATCCTGAACTACGACTGCAAGTAACTCTTTTGAAGTGGCGCACACGAGTCCACATATTCACCAACCAATACACCACTATGGATCCGCTCCCGTCCCCCTACGAGAACGCCATCCATAGCACTCACGCTTATCTTGCGTATTTTAAGGTATCCACTTTCACTTGTCTATGAACTGATATAAGCAACCCAGAAGTCCTTTTCCGCGGACACGGCTATTCGAATAGATGATGTTAACCCTGCAGGGGTGTACTTCTTCACACACGCTCTCACCACTTACCGCCGTTTACACGACATGTACTCGGCAACCTTCAAGCGGAAGCCCAACGTGGGTGTCGGCCACGGCCTACCTAAACACTCAAGTCTCTAGTCCAGGTTTATCGCCTATTTGGGTTCCATCCATGAGGAGATCCGGCCGGAGTTTCGCTCACAGCCCCAAACGATGTGAACAGGGTTCCCGAGACACCAAACGGGCGCCCGGTACACCGTGCCACGTGCCTACCGCATCACAGCCCACCCCTACGGTCAGCGCTGCGCACGGCCTCCAGCATACTACAAACACCAGAAACTACTTGCAACTCCTGGACAGAGGACAAGGGTGATCAAGAAGCCGAGAGGGTCCATTGGTTTCGGGCCCAATGCGTGGTAGTAGCTGAATCATGGATCACAAACACAGAACTCAGTTCCTGAGGACGGCTGCAATGAGACAACCCACCATGTACTCCTACATGGCCTCTCACCGCTACCTTTACCAAATCGTGTTCACACACTTAGCTCACACACAGTAGGACATGTTCACACACCTCTGATTCATCCCCGATGAATCAGACCTGACTCAACTCTAAGAAGTAGCAGGCATGGTAAACAAACATGAATGAGTAGGCACAACAGGGCTCAAACAACTCCTACTCATGCTAGTGGGTTTCATCTATTTACTGTGGAATGACAGGTCATGCAAAGGATAAAGGGGTTCAGCTACCGCAGCAAGTAACAGATGAATCGATGTTGTCCTAATGCAGTAAAAGAGAGCAGGAGCGAGAGAGTGGGATTTTATCGGAATGAACAAGGGGGTTTTGCTTGCCTGGCACTTCTGAAGATAACATTGAGTCTTCATCAGTGTCAACGATCACATCATCGGTACACGTCTATCGAGAGGGGACAATTACCGGCAAATACAGAAAAACACGATCAGTGCAATGCACAATATGATGCATGATCATGACATGGCAAAATGAATGTGTTTTGGGCTAATGCAACTAAAACCAGATTAAATGAAGTTGGTTTGAATCCAAGATTCAAATTCAAACTACATATGTGATTATTCAAAAGCCATGTAATTGATTTGTGCTAAATAGCAGCTATAAGTTGTTCTAACATGCATGAAAATGGTACAGATGGATTCCTTGAATTATTCTGATAATTTTTCATATATAATTTATTTAATTTGGAGTTACGGTTGAATTTCTATGAATTATTGAAGTTTAGGGCATTTTCTGAAATTTCCTGAATATTTAGAATTAAAATAATTCCAGAAAATGAATTATGGCGTCAGCACCACGTCACTGTGACGTCAGCATTCAACTGGGCTGGCTCGGGTCAAACCTGACGTGTGGGGGCCACACGTCAGTGACACAGTGCTGGCTGGAGTCACAGACATGTGGGGCCGGTCAAAGGCCACGTCAGCGAGGTCAACGCCGACGCGTGGGGCCACTGCAATTAGATTAAACTTAATCTATTTTAGTTAGCCGGTTAGTTAGGCCGTGGGGCCCGGCTGTCAGTGGCTCTGGGGGTTAGTTAGTGGGGTCATTAGTGCTAATGACGACGCCACGTCAGATACGCCGGTGATGAGTCGCCGATGACCACAGAACACGGCGGGGCACGCCGGACTTGCGCTAGAGGCGTCAGTTTGGCGCGCTGAGGGCACCAGGGGATGGCCCTTGCTCCCGCGCATCCAGAGGACCGAGTGGGAGGTCGTGGGGCCGACGGAGCTCGTCGGAACGGAGCTCGCGGCGGCGCCGGAGTTCGGACCTCGGCGAAAACGGCGTTGTGGAGCACGGGAGGGCGAGTTAGGATATGCGTTAGGCTCCTGGTGGCTTCCTGAGTGCGGTGACACGCTCCGAAACGAGCTCAAGTGGCTGCAGTGACGGCGGTGACGAGGTCAGCGGCGGCCGGAGTTTGGCCGCGGCCGAGCTATGGCCTAGAGCTCGCAAACGCGAGGGGAGAGAGAGGGGTTCTGCATGAAGGCTCACCGCGGAGCTGTAGGGAGGGTTAGTGGGCTCGGGGGCGCGCCGGAGTGGCCGAATTCGACGGAGACGGCACCGGGGCCGAAGCTCGGAGATGATGACGATGGCGGCTGCTCGGGGCCTTTCCGGTCACGTGGCTCGGTGAGGGGGTTGGCGACGAGGTGCAGGAGCTCGGGAGCACGCCGGAGAGGGGAGGGGGTGGCCGTGGTCATGGCTACGGCGAGCGGCGCTCCCAGGTGCGTTCGGTGACGAGAGGGAGGGAGAACAGAGGAGGAGGAGGGGGTCCAGAGAGAGAGAGACGGTCGAGGGGGGTCGAGGCCGTCTCCGTGGCGTCGCGAGGGGGTCGGGGAGGCTGCCACGGCGAAGCAGGAGGTGGCCGGCGCTCTTCGGGCGCGTGCCACGCCTCGCCTCTGCCTACTGGCAGAGGAAGAAGAGGACAAGGGGGGGGAAGGAGGTGGGCTGGGCCACGCAGGTGGGCTGCACAGGGGAGGCTGGGCCAGCACAGGTGAGCGCCAGGTACTTCTTCTCTTTTCTTTTTATTTACTGTTTTCTATTTTTGTTCTGTTTGTTTTGAATTTGGTTTTGAAACCAATTCAATTTATTTTGCTTCTGACAATATTTTTAGGAGCTAAAAGAATTAAAACAATGCTCCACAAAATATTTCAGAATTATTGGACCTATATTTATTTAACAGTAGATATAAGTCCAATTCAAATGGCTATGATTTAAATTCAAAGTCCCAAAAATAACTCCTTAAAAATGTTCAATATTTTGGTTGGGACCAGAACCCTTACCAAAAATTATCAAACATTTAAGAAGAGCCTTTTGGAGCAATGAATAAGATTTCTAGGGTTTTTGCCCCTCTTTTATTTACGGTTTTGAGGCTTCCAATATTCCTCAATTCAAGTTTCAAAAATATAGACATGATGCACACATGAAGCTAACCTAGAGCAATGCCTGAAGCTAGGGATGTGACAACTCACCCCCACTAAACAAGAATCTCGTCTCGAGATTCAAGCGTAGGGTAGGATGAAGGGGAAACGCAAACTAGTACAATCTTCACGATCCAGGGTGCACTTCAGTTGAACGTTGATTCATTCACCATCATTGTCTTGATGTCTTGTTCTGAGAAATCCTGCCAACATGACATGGAGGGAAGAAGGAGACTCTAGAAGGGTCGATCTTCTTGAAGATCGGACAACTCACGGAATGAGACATAGGACCATCTCCCGGGTTGAGACACGAGATACACATCAAGAGGGGTGGAAAGAAACGGATGACGAAGGTTCACTAGGTGGACAACAATTCCACACCTAAGAAGGTGGTGAACGGTTGTCAACGTAGCGAGGAGTTGAATTGCCATGATACCACGACGAAACATCCTGGAGAAGGGTGATTCGTAGATTATTATCTTAAGTGGCAAAAAGAATTACCTTTGATTCAGAGATCATTGAAACTCTTCATACCAGCCTAAGGCAATTCACAACGATCGTTTGGAGGGGGTCGGTAGAATGGCATACTCAGACTTGGATGATGTGGATTGCCTTGTTGAAGACAACGTAATGGATGATTTTGCTTATCACCGGAAATGGAAGAGACCCATGGTAGAATGACACATTGGCGGTGCAAGCTAGGAACAAAATGCAAATGCTGGGAATGATTCTGGTAACTGGGGAAGAACCCAACAATAGGGAGTGAATTCACTGGTTGAAAAGGTCATAGCATTGCCGAGGAAACTGAGAGGAATCCCAGTTAGAGCCGATGATAACACGTAACGCTTGTGCGTGCTCTCAAGAACTTGAGCATTTCCATATTCATCAAGGTTTTACCAACATCCGTGTCAAGGGTCCGGCAACACAACTTGCTACCATGATGAATGATGATGGAGGATGTAGATGCAAAGAAAGATAACACCTTCTCAGATTTCATCTTAGCGAGGCCAAGGAAACAAAATCTGGATGATCGACCGAGAAACATTTAGCACTCCGCTTCTAATGTTCTCCTTGATGTGCTAGTGTAACCCATTCATAGAAATGGTCTGGTATCTAGGACATCAAGTAGGTCGGACTTCGGGATCTCAAAATCCATAGGGGCAACTAGGGAGTAAATCCTACGAAATCCCTATGGGGAGGTGGCCAACTTCCTCAATCAAGATATTATAATAACAGGTCTTCCGCCTGGGTGTGTGGCCACGACATCCACTTTACCGGTTATCGAGGGACCAATATTATAGTTCTTGGAGAATGTTCCAACCATCATATCTGCCTGAGATTCAGATCTGGTTGGTGTCAGGATATCCCAGACTCATCAAGTCTAGAAAAAAAAATGAAAGTTTGCAACACAAATCGACGAGATGACGTTGCGAGATTCTCGGGAAATGAACTATGATAGTAAGCTCCAAAACATGAGCTGGTTCTGCTACAAACATGTGAACACGTTGTCCCGGACAAGCATGACCACGTGGTAGTCTTACAATAAAACACTACCGAGTTCTGGTTGGGAACCATCACCGTGGATAACGAAGTCCTTGCATAAGTCATATGATTAGCTCTTATGAAGGAACTTCTTCCCCTTGAACAAATCAATCAGTGGCTTGGTGTGCTCGGGACACATATGGAATGAAGGTTGCAAGTCTCCAGACCACAGAATACTTCGCACGTGTGCATGACTAATTTGGAATGATTCCAGGGAAACAAAACAATCTTCCTCAAATTCATGGCGGCAACTTGCATCATATGCACATGAATTAGGGAAAATCACTACTTTCATTCAAACATATGCTTCATGAACGAAACACGAAGAAATGCTTACACAAGTTTCCAACACTAGGTTGATGTTCAACATGATTCATGGGGGGGAGACAAAATGCTACTGATGGGCTCAACAGCAACTCATCGGAATTTCCATATCACTGGACTTCCACCATCATGTGAACACGGTGATAGCATTGGTCAGACCAAAGATGTAATGGTGTATGCTCGAGGGATCAACCACGAGTAGGACAACATTACGAGCATCGTTGGTACTGATTTGATTTGACGATAGCCCACACTCAAATCAAGGGATTGATAAGACAATAGGTCCAGCAACTGATCACAGGGACCAATCGATGAAGATATCATCTTTCTTCAACACACACTACACAAGAATATCCCTTTGGAACGAACTAAGTCAGACAAGTTTTTATCTTCCAACTCTCCAAGTTGTTGTCCAGCTTAACCAACTAGCTCAGGGATATCTAACACCGATTCTTGGAAAGAAGGTGGTTCATAAGAAACCAACTTGATCACGGGCTCAACATAACGGTCAGGTGACGACCTGGTAGTACCTCTGAGAAGACATTCAGAAAATCACGAACCACCGGTATGTTACTAAGCTCGAGAACAATCTCGCTTTTGAGGGCAAGACGATATGATCAAATGAGTGAGGACTTGACAAGATCCTAACTCATCAATCGAGGAGTGCACCAGAAATAGGGACTAGGTAGCACAATCAATCTTAGGGTGACGATTCAAAAACCAACACGCTAAGAATGAGGTTATCGTCCATTTAACTACCAAGCAACGAGGTTGCTGGGAGTATTGATTTCACACATCGCAATTCATTTGTCGGTATTCCGGTTGCATCAACACGAGGGCCGAGGAATGACTAATGATGGTGAGAAGTATCACTACATCAAAATTCATGAGAGTCGGTGCAGTTCTCATGACAATTCTGACATAAAGGGGGTAATACTCCAAGGTAGAACAAAACCAAAAGCTGGATTGGCATTTGATCTGCGGAATACAACTATTTTGACCCAATCCTAGATATGGAAGAGGTACTGGAGTTTGTTTCTCCTAGTCATTCTGCGATAGAATGGCTTGGTGGACCACAAGGGTAATAGGCATCGACGAACGAATGCACGCATACTCTTGACTATCAATTGATAGACGAGGGTCAGAAGACCACTAAAGAGAACAACTCAAAGGAACATATAATTTTCTGAGTTGTGGATGCATAGATTAGTATGTCGAACCAAGTTCAACATATTTCTTCCGGATAACCCATGCGGAAAGGTAGAACTGGCAAAGCCACAATATATAATGGAGAACTCATCAAAAATAATCCTGTTGTGATATTTCAGTTCAACGAGGAACTTCTGCCATAAGTAGTTCATGGTATTTGGAAGAAGAAGATACCACGGACTTCAAGGACTATCGCAAAGGTTACTAATATCCTAAAGGCACTAGCAATTACTATCAACATGAAGTAGGTAGAGTGAATCTCGGGTTCAGAACCCAGGAGTGGAATACCTACTACTAAGTAGCATCACGGAATGCTTTCGAGAATAAAGGCCAGAATCATCACACTGGGAACACAGATCATGGCTAGACTACTAGATGATCCCCTAAGACACCTAGGGTCATAATAATATCTCCAACATATATGTCAAGGTAACAGAGTACCTCAACTCACTGATTAGTGTGGTTAATCTGGCCCATGGGAACATTGAAACGGGAAGAAAGGATTTGCAAATGCATCAGACTACTTAGAAACCTGGGATGACTCGGACAGCATAACGGCTGTAAATGCTCAGAAAAGATTTGAGACATTCACAAAAATGGTGGCATAACCACTCAGAAGCACAATATCAAGGTTTCGAGATCAACAATTAACATACGGAAGTAGTAGGAACTGAACAGAGGCTTAAGTCCAAAAATCTTATAAGTCTACTGATTAATAACACATGATCCTAATAGAAAGAAGAGATAGCCTAGTTCTTAATCCCCGCAGGAAAGATAAGATGACTCAGATCAGAAGGGCATGAGGTATAAGGAGTAAAAAGAGCCTTACGTTCCATCCCACAATCAATTTCCCTTATATAACTAAAGAATTTCTAGACTCGACTTCGACCAGTTTGGCTTGGTAATCCTACAGGCAGTCAAGCTCTGATACCAACGCTGTCAGGACCCCGACTCAATGCCACATAGATCTAGCATGTAACACTTCATATCACTTTGCGGCCTCACGCACGGTATTCCCACGGGTGTCGCCTTACCTTTACCCGGGACCGTTTGCGCCTTTTGGCACACGTATATGACAGTGTCGCTAGCATCCATATGATAAGGAGCCCGGGCTGACATGGCTAGTCGTAAACCCAAAGTGGCACAAACTTACAGGGACAGGCATCCATGACCCAGCATCGAACGTGTCGGTCATCAGCGAGTGAATCCAGGCTGTAGCACTGGGCTAGCAGGACTCCGGTGAACCGGGCTGTAGCGGGCTAACAGGACTCCGGTATTCATCGCGTGACATTTCCCCGAAGGGACAGACACAGGAACGAAGAAGGACACATGCCGGCCAGCCTAAGTGTTCCGGAGCAGTAGCAAGCTACCATGGCTCAGTGGAAACACTAGGAGACATTTCCCGATAAGAGAGGCTACTAAAGATAAACAACTAGATGGTCAGATCCCACACATACCAAGCATTTCAATAACATACACACAATATGCTCGATATGTGCAAATACAACATGGCATCACAACATGACTCTACAAATCAAGTATTTATTCATTAGGCTCCGAGGAGCGAGATATTACAAACATAGGTCTCATGACCCAACATTCAGAGTATACAAGTCAAAGCACAAGCGGAAACTATCATGTCTGAGTACAGACCACTATAAATGAAAAAGGCTGAGAAGCCTGACTATCTGCCAGATACTGCCGAGGGCACAAGATCGTAGCTGAGGTAACAAGCTAAACGTCGAAGTCCACGTGAAACTACTAGCGAGACCGAAGTCTCTCTGCAAAAACATAAAATAGGCAAACGTGAGTACAAATGTACCCAGCAAGACTTACATCAGATCTAACTACATATGCATCATTATCAACAAAGGGGTGGTGGGGTTTAACTGCAGCAAGCCAGCTTTGACTCGGTGGCTATCCTGAACTACGACTGCAAGTAACTCTTTTGAGGTGGCGCACACGAGTCCACATATTCACCATATCAATACACCACTATGGATCCGCCCCCGTCTCCCTACGAGAACGCCATCCATAGCACTCACGCTTATCTTGCGTATTTTAGAGTATCCACTTTCACTTGTCTATGAACTGATATAAGCAACCCAGAAGTCCTTTTCCGCGGACACGGCTATTCGAATAGATGATGTTAACCCTGCAGGGGTGTACTTCTTCACACACGCTCTCACCACTTACCGCCGTTTACACGACATGTACTCGGCAACCTTCAAGCGGAAGCCCAACGTGGGTGTTGGCCACGGCCTGCCTAAACACTCAAGTCTCTAGTCCAGGTTTATCGCCTATTCGGGTTCCATCCATGAGGAGATCCGGCCGGAGTTTCGCTCACAGCCCCAAACGATGTGTACAGGGTTCCGTGACACCAAACGGGTGCCCGGTTTACCCGGCCACGTGCCTACCGCATCACAGCCCACCCCTACGGTCAGCGCTGTCCACGGCCTCCAGCATACTACAAACACCAGAAACTACTTGCAACTCCTGGACAGAGGACAAGGGTGATTAAGAAGCCGAGAGGGTCCATTGGTTTCGGGCCCAATGCGTGGTAGTAGCTGAATCATGGATCACAAACACAGAACTCAGTTCCTGAGGACGGCTGCAATGAGACAACCCACCATGTACTCCTACATGGCCTCTCACCGCTACCTTTACCAAATTGTGTTCACACACTTAGCTCACACACAGTAGGACATGTTCACACACCTCTGATTCATCCCCGATGAATCAGACCTGACTCAACTCTAAGCAGTAGCAGGCATGACAAACAAACATGAATGAGTAGGCACAACAGGGCTCAAACAACTCCTACTCATGCTAGTGGGTTTCATCTATTTACTGTGGAATGACAGGTCATGCAAAGGATAAAGGGGTTCAGCTACCGCAGCAAGTAACAGATGAATCGATGTTGTCCTAATGCAGTAAAAGAGAGCAGGAGCGAGAGAGTGGGATTTTATCGGAATGAACAAGGGGGTTTTGCTTGCCTGGCACTTCTGAAGATAACATTGAGTCTTCATCAGTGTCAACGATCACATCATCGGTACACGTCTATCGAGAGGGGACAATTACCGGCAAATACAGAAAAACATGATCAGTGCAATGCACAATATGATGCATGATCATGACATGGCAAAATGAATGTGTTTTGGGCTAATGCAACTAAAACCAGATTAAATGAAGTTGGTCTGAATCCAAGATTCAAATTCAAACTCCATATGTGATTATTCAAAAGCCATGTAATTGATTTGTGCTAAACAGCAGCTATAAGTTGTTCTAACATGCATGAAAATGGTACAGATGGATTCCTTGAATTATTCTGATAATTTTTCATATATAATTTATTTAATTTGGAGTTACGGTTGAATTTCTATGAATTATTGAAGTTTAGGGCATTTTCTGAAATTTCCTAAATATTTAGAATTAAAATAATTCCAGAAAATGAATTATGGCATCAGCACCACGTCACTGTGACGTCAGCAGTCAACTGGGCTGGCTCGGGTCAAACCTGACGTGTGGGGGCCACACGTCAGTGACACAGTGATGGCTGGAGTCACAGACATGTGGGGCCGGTCAAAGGCCACGTCAGCGAGGTCAACGCCGACGCGTGGGGCCACTGCAATTAGATTAAACTTAATCTATTTTAGTTAGCCGGTTAGTTAGGTCGTGGGGCCCGGCTGTCAGTGGCTCTGGGGGTTAGTTAGTGGGGTCATTAGTGCTAATGACGACGCCACGTCAGATACGCCGGCGATGAGTCGCCGGTGACCACAGAACACGGCGGGGCACGCCGGACTTGCGCTAGAGGCGTCAGTTTGGCGCGCTGAGGGCACCAGGGGATGGCCCTTGCTCCCGCGCATCCAGAGGACCGAGTGGGAGGTCGTGGGGCCGACGGAGCTCGTCGGAACGGAGCTCGCGGCGGCGCCGGAGTTCGGACCTCGGCGAAAACGGCGTTGTGGAGCACGGGAGGGCGAGTTAGGATATGCGTTAGGCTCCTGGTGGCTTCCTGAGTGCGGTGACACGCTCCGAAACGAGCTCAAGCGGCTGCAGTGACGGCGGTGACGAGGTCAGCGGCGGCCGGAGTTTGGCCGCGGCGGAGCTATGGCCTAGAGCTCGCAAACGCGAGGGGAGAGAGAGGGGTTCTGCATGAAGGCTCACCGCGGAGCTGTAGGGAGGGTTAGTGGGCTCGGGGGCGCGCCGGAGTGGCCGAATTCGACGGAGACGGCACCGGGGCCGAAGCTCGGAGATGATGACGATGGCGGCTGCTCGGGGCCTTTCCGGTCACGTGGCTCGGTGAGGGGGTTGGCGACGAGGTGCAGGAGCTCGGGAGCACGCCGGAGAGGGGAGGGGGTGGCCGTGGTCATGGCTACGGCGAGCGGCGCTCCCAGGTGCGTTCGGTGACGAGAGGGAGGGAGAACAGAGGAGGAGGAGGGGGTCCAGAGAGAGAGAGACGGTCGAGGGGGGTCGAGGCCGTCTCCGTGGCGTCGCGAGGGGGTCGGGGAGGCTGCCACGGCGAAGCAGGAGGTGGCCGGCGCTCTTCGGGCGCGTGCCACGCCTCGCCTCTGCCTACTGGCAGAGGAAGAAGAGGACAAGGGGGGGGAAGGAGGTGGGCTGGGCCACGCAGGTGGGCTGCACAGGGGAGGCTGGGCCAGCACAGGTGAGCGCCAGGTACTTCTTCTCTTTTCTTTTTATTTACTGTTTTCTATTTTTGTTCTGTTTGTTTTGAATTTGGTTTTGAAACCAATTCAATTTATTTTGCTTCTGACAATATTTTTAGGAGCTAAAAGAATTAAAACAATGCTCCACAAAATATTTCAGAATTATTGGACCTATATTTATTTAACAGTAGATATAAGTCCAATTCAAATGGCTATGATTTAAATTCAAAGTCCCAAAAATAACTCCTTAAAAATGTTCAATATTTTGGTTGGGACCAGAACCCTTACCAAAAATTATCAAACATTTAAGAAGAGCCTTTTGGAGCAATGAATAAGATTTCTAGGGTTTTTGCCCCTCTTTTATTTAGGGTTTTGAGGCTTCCAATATTCCTCAATTCAAGTTTCAAAAATATAGACATGATGCACACATGAAGCTAACCTAGAGCAATGCCTGAAGCTAGGGATGTGACAAGTTTAGCAAACTAAACTCTAGCGGCTTTGAGAGAGAAATTAGGCTCCCCGGCTAGTGACCGCACACTCGTGTCAAAAAAAGGAGTGATAAATAATAATAAAACTTTGCAACGACTAAGAAGAAGAACACTTATTATAAAACGGCTCAAATAAACTTAAGAGCCCCAAGTGACTTGGGTAGAAGAATGATTGCATGTACCGAAGTACTTATATCATATCTATGTTCAACCGAACTTTAAATGCGTCTTAACCGACCGTCAGCTTCTCCCTCTTCGGTCAAGGACCGAAAAGTGTTATGTACTCCATTGGTCGAGAATATCGACGGTGTTTCCAATAACCAGGCAATCAGGCCATAAGGCTGTAACAGACAAAGCACACTCAGGGAACTTATGCTATATTACCGTGAAGTGTAAGAAGCATCTTCGAAGAAAATAGTACGCCCACCGATACCTTTCTTCGGTGCTCATTGTTATTATGAGACTTGTGCAATAGATTTTTTGTACTCATGAGTTCTGTTGTGTGCCGACCATCATTGAAAACTATAAGAGCACTAGCTTTCGGCTTCACCCAGTCTGAGGTTCGGCTCGGTTGACCCGATCGTGACAATCGCAGAGGTGCTCCCTTTACTCCCTAGCCAAACAATCGGGAACGTAGGGGTAAACACAGGAGCGAGGCAACCCAGCTTGCAAATCGCTTAAGTCAATATGGTGCATATTATGGCGTAATACACGAACAAGGAACGAAGCCGTACAAGTATAATCATATGCAAGAGGAAAAGGCTTCATGAAGGAAGCCCCCAAGTAAACGGGATATTTGAATTTGTGCGTCACAAACAAAGTTTGGACAAGGAAAAAAATTTACAAGCAACTTTTTTCCAAAAAAGTATAATGCTTGGTCGAGCCGAACACAAGTTAAAATTTTAAAACTTTGAGCATGAAGGCAACTTAGCTGGTTAATGTGTTCGGTATTGATGACGCGGTCCGAGCTTGATGCGGGACAAGGTGCCATCCCCCAAGCCGGTCCCGAGGTGGCAAAGCAAAGAGCTCGGCACTCCGAAGTGGTGACATAGCACGGTCAATGCAGGCCGGCAGAGTGATGCCGAAGTCCCCGGCATGGGGTAATGAAGTGTTGACGAAGCCCCCCGTCCAGCCGAGGTGACGCCAAAGGATATAGTCCGGCTGGATCATTTTCCTGTGCCACATAAAATAGTGCAAACCGGAGATAATAGTAATAGTGATAATTAAAAAAAATGTTGCATAATAAATAATTTATACAAAGTGAGCAATAGAAGAAATATGGCCTGGCGCCGAAGTCAATGTCGATGCAGGGCATCAGCGTGATGTAGTAAAGGCGTGGCAAAGCCTGAATTCATAGGTCGGTCCGAGTTCCGGATGCGGCATTCGCCGGACTATGTATGGAAACTGATCGAACCACCACGCGACCGTCGTTAATGCGTTCACCATTTGATAGACCTGTGTACATATCATGGACAAACCAGAGTAATAATTCCTTGGGAAAAAATGAACCCAAACAAGCAAAAAATATTGAGGTTAATAGCACCTGGTTTATTTGTTGTACCATCCGAAGGAAGGTGATTCCCAAAAGTGGGACTCGCTCCGCACACCCATTGCCTGATGGGCGATAAAATGATGGCATGGCAATGCTGGTAAAGGTTGACTCGCCGAGGCAAAGCCCTCGGCCCAGCTAACGTGACGGAGCTGGTCGGCTAGTGACGCCGAAGTGTCCGGAGTAGGTTGATGAAGAGATGGCGAAGCCCCCGGTCCAGCCGAGATGTCGAAGCCTCGATGTCAGCCGATGAGTCAAAGTAGGTCGGCGTGATGGACACCAGCTTGAAGAAGCAATAGTGCGGCCCTGTCAATGCAGGTCGTGACGTGGTCGATGCCGGCTTGATGAAGCGATCGTGCGGCGATGCCGGTATGCCCGCTCCGTGTAATCCGCGGGGCGGCAATGTTGGTGATGATTTATCCTTCGCGATGCCGGACTCTTGTTCGGCTTGCCGAGATGATGATCCGAAGAGGTTGAGCTCGGCTCAACAAAGTGACACCGTGTCTAGCGCAGGTCGGCAGCCGTAAAGTAATATTGCTGGACTGGTTTGACACCAACATGATGTTGAAGATCATGTTCAAAAGATCTTAAATTTAGTGGGATGTTTTCGGCAACAAAACACAATACCCCATACAAAACTTCCTTCAAAAGGGATGTCCGAAACCTTGTTCATAAAAAAGATGAACTCGGATCGGACTCGTTTTCGTGCAGAAAACAGATCCGAAAAGTGATGCACTAATCGGAAGGTTCCCGGAGTTTGGACGGTTGGATCGAGCTGAAATTTTGAGAGGTGGTAGATACAGGAATTCCGCAGCCGATCAACGGTTGGATCTTCCAAAGGAAGTCCGAGCTAGAAGCTGGACACCACGCCCTAAACTCATCCAAATTCCCGTCCAGATTTGACAGGGCTCCGGTATACCGTGGATGGCCAAAGATTCCTCCATCGGAACTCGAAGAAATTTTCTAGGGTTGTTGTAGACACAATTCCGCACAATTCCACCAAAGCGATAGTCAAAGCGATACTCCAGGAGGTGGTGGCGGCAGATACGAATTTGCTGTCCAGAAAAACAGCACGGACGCTTGAGGGCAATGTTGACGTTGAGCCCCCGAGCTCCATAGATGATTCCTCCGTGATCTTGATAGAGATCAGAGTTGATGTTTGATGAAGGCCCTCATACGAACATGGTGATCCGAACACGGGGCGCAATTCTTGGTCGAACCAAGGTGACCAGTAGAACTGGTCATGGAGAGGCCGAAGTCGCAGTTGATCTGCCGGCGAGCCATCGATCCTTTTGTCGATCACACAGCGGAAATCTCAATGAAAGCACCAATGTCGGTGTCAAAACCGGCGGATCTCGGGTAGGGGGTCCCGAACTGTGCATCTAGGCCGGATGGTAACAGGAGGCAGGGAACACGATATTTTACCCAGGTTCGGGCCCTCTTGATGGAGGTAAAACACTACGTCCCGCTTGATTAATATTGATGATATGGGTAGTACAAGAGTAGATCTACCACGAGATCAAGGAGGCTAAACCCTAGAAGCTAGCCTATGGTATGATTGTTGTATATGGAGTTGTATCGACTAGCCTGGCCACGGTTTATATAATGCACCAGAGGCCTAGGTTAACAAGAGTCCTAGCCGAATACGCCGGTGGGGAGAAGTCCTTGTCTTGATCGCCAAGTCTTGTGGAATCTTCCTTGTATGCGGCAGTTGTCCGAACTGGCCCATGAATATACGGCCACGGGGGTCCTCGGTCCAATCTATCAGATCGGGAGATGACGTGTTGAGTACCCCCTAGTCCAGGACACCGTCACCCACCATGCTTGATTATTTGATGCCGGTCCACGGTACCTCTTCTTCTCCATACCGACCACTTGCACATTAAAGGGGGGGCACTTGAGCATCGCGACTCAGGGCTCTTACTGGCTCTCCAGCCCTCACCCTCTGGCCTTGTCCATGGCATCGCGACCTGGCATACCAGCGACGGCTGAGACCAGCTCGAGGGCCGGGACCCGAGGAGGTAGAGTGCCGACATCTAACCAAATTTGCAGGGACACATCACAAGATAAGGCCCAGTGCCAGGCGCAACCCGCCTAGAGGTAGGGCCCCGTGAGTCCCGTGCTGGCTCACGGGTGCCCAGATACACCTCGCCAGGCCCTACCATGCCAGCTACGTGTCAGGGCGGGGCTGTACATGCCCCGGGGGCTCCTCCCGGAGGGGGGCCCCCTCCCATGTACCAGTGGAAGCACCATGCTCCGCGCTGGCTGACGACACTGCCGAGGAGCGGCTATGCCCGTACACATACAGTAGCGCTATGCTCCGCGCTGGTGATAAACAACTAAGGGTGGCCCCCGGGCCGCACCAACCTCAGGGAGCCCAGAGCTCAGTGTCTAGCCTCATCGTAACGCCTCCCCTCGGGAGTGCCACGCGGGGGGGCTGGGCACGGGGGCTGCGCCTGGGTCACACCCAGATGCACGACGCCCAGCCAGGTCCCCCCGGGCCTGGTTCGTCGCGCGTCTCTCCCCGAGCGGAGCCAAGGTAGGAAGGCCATTTGAGCGTCAAGGGGGACTCTTGAGCATCGCGACTCAGGAGCCTAACTGGTCGCGTAGCCCCTCACTCCATGGCCCCGTCCTGGTTTCCGGTCGGGACCAACGCTGGGTGAGGCACGCGCGCGGCCAGGCTCTGCAGATGTAGAATGGTAGATCCACCCGCATCACACCTCCCTACTTGTTGTTCGTGCACCAAGGGGGACTCCTGAGCATCGCGACTCGGGAGCCTAACTTGTCACGTGGCCCCTCACTCCTTGGCCCCGTCCTGGTTTCCGGTCGGGACCAACGCTGGGTGAGGCATGCGCGGGGCCGGGCTCTGCCGGCGTAGAACATAAGCAAGTAGGAAGGAAAGGCGCAAATTTCAAGGAATTCAAAAGCAAATATTACAGTCCACACTGTTATCTCAATGCCAAACGCAAGTTTAAACGCCTCCCCGAGGCATGATACATGTGCAGGAATTAAAGGCAGGACAGGAGCCGCGATGGAGTCACTTGTCGATGGTGGAGCAGCGCGGATTGGGTACGCCTCACGGAGCGGTGGGGTCGGCAGCGCCTTGCTTCGGCTTGGTGCTGAAGGCCCGGAACTTCCCCAGCAGGGCCTCTGCGCGACCCTTCACGGTCTGGGCAGCGGCAGCGGCACGCTCACTGCTCACTGGCTCCAGCAGGCTGTCGAGGTCGACACCGGGATCGCGAAGGTAGATGTGGGTGAGGACCCGCGTCAGTGCTGCAGAAGACAGGACACGCGCCTCGGCCTCGGCCGTGGGGCCAAGGCCAAGGGCGACATCTTCAAGAGCGTGAACCAGGAAGGGAAGCAGCTTGGCGGGGCCGTCCTCGGCGCCAGCCAGTGGGCTCTCCAGGCCGCTGTCGTAAAGCGTCCTCAGTGAGGAGCGAGCCCTCGCCTCCTTCTCCGTGAAGGCCACGCAGTCCTCGGCAAGAACTAGGGCCTCGTCGTCCAGCTTGGCCTTCCTCGCCCCCAACTCCTGCTCCAGCGCGCCTAGGCGGTCGCGGCATTTCTTGAGCTTGACCTCCCTCTCCTTGAGAGCCGCCTCGCGAGCCTTCATGCCTTCTTCCTGCTCTTGGCGAAGGCGGACCTCATTCGCGAGCTGGTCCCGCAAATCTTGCAGTTCGCCCTCCAGCGCCTTGCAACGTCCACGGACGTCGACCACCTCCCCCAGGGCTGCGTCGCGAGCAGCCTTCGCCTCAAGGACGGCCTGCTTCTCCTTGTCGCATGTCATCGAGGCCTGGACCAGCGCCGCCCGAATCGAAGCGTCGGAGCGAACCCATCCTGAAGCCAACTCCAAGCGCCCGGCCACCAAGCAGGGGTCGACGCCAAGAAGATCCTGACGCAGTCGGTCGCGACAGCATGATCCAGAATGACAGAAGGGGTCGAAGAGACAGCAGCCGGTGGAGTAGGAGGAGAAGGCGGCAGCGCGGCCCTAGCATCCTGAGGCGGAGCCTGCCGTGCCCCGACAGCTGTAGTGGCGGCGACAGGCGAGAGCACCTCGGGAGCCACTTGGGCCGTGGGGGATGAGCTCGCCCCAGCCGCCTCAGCCAGGCCTCGCGAGGACGACCGGGCAGGAGAAGCCTGTGCGTCGCGGTCACCCTCCTTCACAGGCAGAGGCGCTGCCACGGCTGGAACCTCGGGAGCTCCCTTCGGCTTCTTTGCTGCGGGCGCCATCCTATCCAAGAAAGGCGGACGTCAAGCCTCAGAAGCAGAGCAAGAAATAAAGACAAGAATCGAATGCTTACGGGTCGTCGCCAGTGAGCTCAAGCGGCCTCCGGCCAAATTTGAAGCCTGAAAGCCGGCTGGAAGGGTCAACCTCGGGAAGCTTGGAGGCGGAAGGTGCATCTGCGGTCCGCCCCGGGGCCGGGGCAGACCCGCGGGAGATCAGCCCGGTCCTGTCCTTCTTCGGGATCGGGGGTGAGCTCCCGCCATCCAGCTCGTCGTTGTCCTCATCGTCGTCTTCGTCGTCATCCTCATCGTCATCGCTCGGAGAGAGGCGGAGAACGTGGGACCTGCGCCGGGGGAGGGGAGCCCTCGACTCTCCGTCTGTCGCCTCGGAGCTAGGCCCTTTTCCCCGCTCCCCTCCTTCCTCCTCTTCGCTGGAGTCGTCGGAGGGCACGTCCACCGGTTCCTCGGGAGTTTCCATGGGCACGGGCCCATCCCCGTTGAAGACGGGCATGGACTCCACTACCTGCTCCCAGTCGTCGCGGAGGAACAAGGGCATAGGAGCGCCCGCCAACCTCGCCACATCGTCCCCGACCAGAGACTGGAGGACCGCAGCCAGATCTCCATCGGCTAAGGCCGTGGGGCTCGGACGGGGCCTCCACAACGGAAGTGAGTACTGCCGAAGCGGAGCCAGCTGGTGCTCCAGGAATTCCCTCAGCAGCGACGCGCCGGTCAGCTTCGCCGCCGCCATATTGGCCGGCCTCAGATCCGCGTCCATCTTCTCCAACATCAGCTTCACGCGGGGGTCCATGAGCTCCGCTCGACCCCAATTGCTGGAGCTCATGGGCTGCTCCGTGGGCAAGATCAGCCGAGGATGGATGCGCCCAGCATCCACCAAGACCCACTTGCTCCTGAAGCCCTCAATCCTTTTCCCGGGGTTCGAAATGGCAATGGCGCCACCGTACGCGACGAAGCTCGCGCACGCGGAAGCAGTACCACGAGAGGTCCGGAGGTAGAAGTAGTGGCGCAGCAAGGCCACTAAGGGCTACACCCCTACGTGAGCCTCGCAGTAATAGGCGAAGATTGCCAGGAGAAGGACGGAATTGGGGTGGAGATGCAGGGCTTGCAGCTTGTAATGGCGGAGGACAGAGAAGAAGAACTCGGAGAAGGGAGGCACCAGGCCAGCAGCAATGGCACTTACGAAGAGCAGATAGAAGGTGCTCCCTTGACCCTCAGCGGTGGCGGAGCCGTCTTTAAACACCTTCGCCCCGTTGATGCCCCGCGCCGTCGCCATCCGGCGCAACCGGGCAAGGCTCGCCTCCGACACGTTCGGCGGGTCCAGGGCAGACGAGTACCAAGCTACGGCCGGGGGCTGACGAGGCGCCATGGCTTCCTAGGTCACACGGTCGGAGTGGATCTGGAAATTTTGGAGGAAGGAAGGAGAGACGCAAGAAAGGGGATCTGAGTAGCAACCGGGGAAAGCAAGAAGCAAAGCCTAGGTGGATGCCGCTCCTTTATCCCCTCGCACGGTTGCTAAGGCGCCCACGTCCAAACAACCGCCACGCGGCGCCCAAGGCCGCAGGCTGTTAGGGCCCGCGGCGCTTCGCTCTTGTCCTTCCGCCTCCCTGCACGGCCAAGTCCAGGCGCGCCTTGAGCCGGGGGGCTACTGTCGGCATTCTGGGAATGGGGGTCCCCAGACTTGCCTGCCTGCAGCCTGCGGCGTGGCTCAAAGGGGGGCCCAGCGCGGCCCATCTTCACCAACACAAGCCCAAGACCCTCGCGAGGGGCCAAGCCTCGCGGGGCGGACGACGCGGAGCTTCCTCAGGCACGGCCTCGTCAGGCTGGCTCATGAGGAGGCGGAGAGATCAAGGCGGGGTACCTCATGAGGTGCCCGTGACGCAAGCCATGACGACCAAGAGTGTCAGGCGTGTGCCAGCCCGCGCAGTGTCCTCCTTTCCTCTTTGGTGCAAAGGGGGCAAGTACAGCTGCGGAGTACCGATGCATTAGTTAAAGGTTGCCATTTCGGTGCAATGAGACCAAGACCATGAGGACTAAAAGACGGAGGTCACCATGGAGCCCAAGACGGTGTCATCACCAAAGCTTTGTGCAGGCGAAGACTACTTTTGTCAGGATAGCTGATACTAGCTGTCCCCCTTCAAATTAGCCCGCCATCGTTGGCTCCCTTCCCGCTCGATATTTGGGAAGAGGACCAGGGCCTCTATAAATAGGACCAGCCACCCACAGAGCAAGGGGGTTGGAAGGAAATAGGGGGGATCGGAGGATAAAAGAAAGGACCAGAGAGAGAGAGAGAGAGAAAGGTGACTGAACTCCTCCCAGCAGTTCATCACCCCAGCCAAGAACAGACCCTCGCGAGGCTGTTCTTCCTTGTATTGTTCATCATCATCAGCCCAAGAGGCAATCCACCACACCACACACTGGAGTAGGGTATTACACCACAACAGTGGCCCGAACCAGTATAAACCCTGTGTCTCTTGTGTTGTTCTTTCCGTAGTTTTAGATCCTAGCAAGGCGGAGGGGCGCAGGTAGGTAGGAGGCGAAATCTCCGTGCGCACCCCAGTGTTCGAACCTCAAGGGTCTACCGGAACCCGAAATCCGACGGGCTATACTTCTAGGGTTTAGCCATTACGATCTCGTGGTAGATCCACTCTTGTAACACTCATGTTCGTCAATATCAATCAAGCATGACGTAGGGTTTTACCTCCATAGAAAGGGCCCGAACCTGGGTAAACATTGTGTCCCCGTCTCTTGTTACCATCGATCCTAGACGCATAGTTCAGGACCCCCTACCCGAGATACGCCGGTTTTGACACCGACATCCACATGCACTGGTTCAACTGGTCTTGGTGTAGTTGGAGCATCTGTAACTGGTTCATGAACTGGCAAGGGAATTGCATGCTCTGGAGAGTTTTCTGTCTATGGCACAACTTCTGGAGTCTTCTCTTACATAGGAGGAGGACGAGCATTCTTCTTCAAAATTTTCTTCTTTTTCTTCTCCTTTGGCTGAGCAGATTGATTAATATGCCCTTTGACAAGATCATTGTAGCTAGTGGCTTGGGCTTGATGATCGAGGCAGATGTTTTGAACAATTTGATCAAGGTTAGAATGAAATCGCAATCGCCTATTCGGTATGATAGTTAATGCTTGATTGACATCCATGTATGATTCCTCAAGTTGCTTGATGACAAACTTGGAAGTAGTAGCTTTCATTCGGTTGTCCAGATCATTAATATGAGCGGTGAGGTTGTTGATCTCAATGGAATCTTCTCTCATGTCGCGAACAAGATCAGAGACTTGAGCAATCACTTCAGAGGGAGTGGGAAAATATGCCACTTCTCCATCAAATGGATTTTCCACAAATCAGTCAAGCTGCTCCATGATGAACACTTGCTTAAAGTAATGAGCGGAATCCGAGTGGTCATCGGTCTGTGCAACAGGAGCAGTTTGCACTGGATGTTGCTCGGTTGCAGGCATAGAAGCGAATGGTTGTGTCAATGTCAGAGCAAATTTAGCAGCCTTTTCTTTCACAACATTAGCTTGTGGAGCAGTTTGCTCGGCAGAGGGAGCTATGATTTTCTTTACCCGTGGCTTTGGAATTTTTTTGTCCTGGCTTGGTTATGGTTACTAGAGCTTCAACAACCAAATCTTGCAAATCTATTGCATCAGGATGAGGGGTTGTATCCACGTGGTCGACCATAGTGACAGTGGTAGGAGGTATTTTTCTCTTCAAAGCGATCTCCTTCAAAGGTGCTATTGGGACGACACGAGCTCGAAGATCAGGCAGTATGGTGGAACTAGCGATGTTCACTTGTTCGGAAAGAGTTGCATCAACTTCTTCTCTTATGAGTGGAGGATCATCTTGATCGGAGGAATCACTTTCATCATTTCTCTCAACTGGTTTAGCTGGCTTTCTCTTCGGCGCGCTCTTTTTCTTCAAGGCTTCAGATCTGGGATCATGTTTGTGCTTTGAATGGCCTTCTGATTTTCCTTCAGCCTTTTTCTTTTCGACGTCTGATTTGCTAAGACGACGATACGTGATATTGGAGATTTGGACGTCACTGATCTAAATTTTTGAAAGGTTGTCTGCCACCTTTATTTTTCTTCAGAGCACCTTCTTCTTGCTCATTTTCATTTGGTTCGGATCTCTTTGTTTTGCTGGATGACGGGCCTACAGTTGGGCCATTTGCATTTGGAGCTTTTGATTCATCAGCTGTTCCCGTAATACCTCTTCTTCATCAATCATACTTAGCGGTCTAGCAAAATCATCAATGGACTACATATACTTGTGAATGAGAATAGATATGATGGAAAATGGGGACAGGGTTACAAATGCTCACAATGAATATTTTTCTGAACAAAAGGCATTTTGAAGAAGTATTAGATGCATATTTTGAGAAATGTTTCGAATGAAGGAAACATATAAAATGAGCTAGTAGGTCCGAAGAATATATTAGTCAGCGTGCTAGGCATTTCATTCGAGCAAAACATAACGCAAACCTTAGATCTGAACTGATTTGGATGTGAGGGACAACTACAAACCACATCCGCACAGGTAAAGGTGAAAACCTAGATCTGAGATATCCAGTAAAATCGGAGGAAAATAAATGCAGATGAACTCGAATCTTGAAGGAACGAGGCCCGAGTTCAAAGTACATGTACCCTAGCTCGTTGACGTGCAACAACTACGGTGGCGCGGGGAAGATGTCCCGTGGCGGCGAGGAAATACTTCGGTGACCACTTTCCGGCAGTGAAGCGGCGAAGAGGTCGTCGGCATCAAGTTCTAGGTGGAGCGCTGCGGCGAGGGTTTCGGCGGAGTGGAGGCAAGGAGAAAGAGAAGTGAACTGGGAGAAGGAGGAGGGTGTAGTTTTTATATGCGAAAGGAATTAACCGCACACAGTGAATTTTAATCGAACGACCTCTATTCAGAGACTATTACGATTCAACGGTCATGATGGGATGTCAATTGATGGATAGCACATGGCAACCGTCAAAAAAGATGGTGGTCCTTACTTGGGTGGGAAACTCCAAATTTTGGACAGCTTTCGCTAAAATGGATTAATGTTCAGACCGAATCTTAATCTTGGTCAAGGACACCAGATAAAGTTCCGTTCCAGAAGAAATTTGAGCATTTCTAATGGAATACCATAGAATGGAAGAGATAGATCACAGAGAAAAATAGGGTCGTAGGCATTTCACTCAGGCAGATAAACACAAACACTTGAGCAAATAGCTATGAGAAAAATGCATTCTGACAAACACTAAAGCTTTTGATAGAAAAGAAACACAACAAAAGAAAACTTGTGGTGGCGTGACCCACCATATAAGAACTGTATGAACCCGAGCGTCACACAATTATTGTGGCACCCTGTTTGTCTAGTTCTTTGTTAATGTATTCAATCTCAGAAAGAAAATTTCACTTTGTCGAAATTTTCAAACCCTTCGAGTGTTATGCACCCATTCCTTCTAAGGTGTGGAAGTGTTAGCAAGGGTGTTGAGTCCATACTACTACACGTTTGCGAACTCTAGGATATTTAGCTCACGCCATAACACACAAAATCTTTTGTCATCAAGAGGCTTGGTGAAAATATCAGCGAGATTGTCTTCGGTCTTGACATGATTGATGATAATAACCTCTTGAGCAACATGATCACGAATAAAATGGTTTCTGATGGTAATATACTTCCTGCGAGAATGCTGCACATGATTAAGTGCAATTTTGATGGCACTCTCATTATCACAATATAGAGGGATATGCTTGACCTTGATGCCATAATCCTTTAGTATCTGCTTCATCCACAATAACTAGGTGCAATAAGTGCCAGCAGCAATATATTCGGTGTCGCGGGAAACCACGGGCACCTAAGGGACCAGGAGGTCCCTTGCTGGTTCGGCAAGGGGGCGACACCTTGCACAAAGAGCAGACCAGCGTGGGACAGCACGGCAGAGATCATGCGAGCGATTTACCCAGGTTCGGACCGTCGTGAGGCGTAAAACCCTACTCCTGCTTTGGTGGATTGATGGTGGAAAAGGTGGTGGTGAGCATAGTACACTTGCCCGGTAGGGGTCGCCTTGGGGCAGCAGCGACTACGCGTGTATGGGGGTGTGAGTTATCCAACCTTCTAACCCTTTCTACGGTTGCCATGGGCCTCCTTTTATAGATCAAGGGGTCACCACAGTGGAAAAGTAGTCATTATGCACTGATAAGATAGCAAAAAGTGCTATCATACCTAACTCTATGGGCTGACAGGGCGCATTAAATGCACCTCTTAACGTCACATCATGGGTGGCCCGGCAAGGCTTGCCGGGCTATCTCGCCAGCTCCAGGCCTATTCTCTTGACACATCACAGGACGGGTGTCATCTGTCGGTTTCTTCTGTAGGAAATGGTTGACATGTGGCGAATGGCTGCCACTTAATCACTTTACAACTTGACACCACACTGATTGACAACGTGGGTCATGGTGGAGTGATTGGTGAGGTGGTTTTGCCTCAGTTAGCCCCGCCAGGCCCTGCCGGGGCCCCTCGGTTGTCTGCTTCTGGGGGTGGCCTCATCCCTTACCGGGCTCGCCTGCCCGGCAAGGGAGGCTTTTCTCTTGATGATACCTTGCTTCTCTGGCTTGATCTTGGCCCTTCTGATCTGCATGTTAGTCCTTCGGATCTCATGGTCTCCTGTACCCTGACTTGGGCTGGAGCTTCAATCTTGTTCCCATGCTTGTGCACAGTCTGGGCTACAGACTCAAGGTTTGTTGCACCGATAGAAGCTCCCGGGCCTACCCCAAACATGCTGCCGAGCAACGTTGGGGTAGGGCCTAATAAGTGCATAGGAGAGGATTGCTGAAGAGGCTAGTCTCTTGAAGTCTTCTTTGCTTCTTCATTAGCCTTGATTCGGGGCCTGTTTCCGGTTTCCCCGCTCGTCGTGCGCATCATTGTGGAATAACTTCGATCATGGCCTGCAGATTCTCCTGGCCCCACGATCACAGGGGAAAACTACCATCCCACTTGACTCCCGTTTCGCACGCGCCCGCCACATGTTCCGCATGCATTAGACGTGGTAGGTGGTGGATGCGGAGGGCATGAGGAGGAGTGCCATGGCTGAAAACCGAGCGCCGATGGTTGGAGCAGAGGGTCCGCTTCAGCTTTCGGAGTATCGGGGGGGTGTAGAGACGCCGTATTAGAGGAGCGGGGCGGCCATTTCTTGTATGAAGGGCCAACCCCCGGCCCCGTTTTCCTATAAAAAGGGGCTGCACTGGTACTTTTCTGCACACACTTCTCCTTCTTTTCCACAACCATTTCCTTCTAGCCATGGTGAGAGGGCGAGGGTGCGGTGGTGTCTCAGCGGCGATGATGAGGGTTTTTGGTCGACAGCGGGAAATCATACAAGAAATCGCTATGCCGTGAGGGGAGGAGGAAGGGGGCGAGGTCGAGGTCGCCGTGCCACTCGAGGAGGAGGAGGACGGGGCCGTGCCTTGGTGGCGCCCCCACCAGCGGTTCCTCCCTCGCCGGGAGGCCATGTTGGTGACCAACCTCGGGAGTTCATCGTCAGTCTATACAAGCCCCTGTGTGGTCATATTTGCCTTCCAACTCCCTTCGCACGGGAGATGGAGCCTGAACAACCACGCGCTCTAAGGTTGCATATGAGGGGCTGTGAGAATGGCAGCATGCGGGTCGATGTCGATTTCCTAGCCCCCACGTGATGTATCTCCGTCGTGGTTGGAAGACCTTTATTCATGCCCATGGCACCCCGGAGGGGCACGTTCTCCAGTTCAAGTTAATGGAGAGCGGCCTCCTCTCCGTCAATATCTTCAGACGCTCAGGAGGTCGACTAGGGTGCTGCGCCGAGAGCTCGACCGACGATGAAAGCTCCTCCTCGAGTGAAAGCAACAATGAGGACAGTGATGGCGATGCCAAAGGCAGCGGGTGGGGGAGCAATGACTCTGACTTCGGCTGATTGCCGGTCGCACCATCTTCATCAAGTGGCAGCACTATCATCTGCTTCTGCATCTCCTTCCCGGCAATATGATTTGCCGGGGAGTTGGGTGCAGAGATGTGGATGGTGCTCCCGGGCTCCTCCAGCAGTCTTCCAGCTAGACCCCGGCAGGCTTCCTCTTGGGCTGCAGCTCCGTTAGCCCCTGCCGAGAACTGCTGGCCCTGGTGACGGTGGTTGACAGGGCCGCCTTCCGCCATGCTCTCCATCGAGGCGTTCCCTCGCACTCCCGTTCCCACCGGGCTACCTCTCCTGGAGCCTGTTGGGAGTGTGCTGGCCTCCTGCCCAGGCGCTCCTTTTACCCTCCTTGCCTTCGACGGCCATGCCTAGGAGGTGAGGGACAAGAAAGGGCATTACGGAGCACTTATCCTTTTTCAATCTTAAATCTTTAGGCGATTGCCAAATTTTAGTTCAAATAATGAAATCTCTCGTGTCCATGTTTGTGTTCTGTAATGCTCGTACTTGTAGTACCATATTAATGAAAAAGATGAGTCTTGCCAGGAACCCGTGCATGTATATGTCCATGCAGAGGTGAGATGCCTCTTTAATATAAATAAACGAGTTTTTCCTGGCAAACTATCTGTCGGCGTCCCGGGAACAGGGGTCCCCACACTTGCCTGCCTGCGGCCCACGGCGTGGCTCCGCCAGTGGCCCACTACGACCCATCTTCACCAGCAAACACTCAAGACCCTCGCGAGGGGCCGAGCCTCGCGAGGCGGGCGATGCAAGACCTCCTCGGGGGCAGCCTCACCTGGCTGGCTCGCGAGGGGCGGAGAGATCAAGGCAAGGGGCACCTCGCGAGGTTCCTGTGACGCAAGCCATAACGACCAAGGCCAGGCGGGTGCCAGCGGGCGTAGTGTCCTCGTTTCCTCTTTGGTGCTATAGGGACGGGTGTAGGCGAGGAGTCCCGAGGCATCGGGCAAAGGTTTCCATATTAGTGCAACAACACCAAGACCAGCAGGACGGCAGGACGGAGGTCACCGTGGAGCCTAGGACAGCGTCACCACTAGAGCGTTTGGCAGGCGAAGACCACCTTTAGTCAGGATAACTTGTACTAGTTGTCTCCCTTCAAATCTGGCCGTTGTGGCATCCCTTCCCGCCTAATATTTGGGAAGAGGACCAAGGCCCTATAAATAGGACTAGCCACCACCATATGGAGGCACCTCATCCTGAACCGATCCGAGGCCATTCAGATCATCCTCATCCACACAAACTGTCAGGGGTTGGGTGCGACATATGCCAATGGATGGCTTATCGTGGTGGGAGCGAGTAGAACGTCGTCGGTGCCTGGAAGCGGGATGAGGCATAGACACGAACGCCGGCGTACTTTACCCAGGTTCCAGGCTCTCCTAGGAGATAACACTCCTGGTCCTGCTCTACGGGGTCTCCGCATGTTCACTAAGGCACTAGTGAGTACAATGGTGCTCCTCGAGCTGTATGCTAGAGGTAGAAGAAGGCAGGCATGCTCTCTCCTTCCTCTAGGTACGAGTCTAGTTCTAACAGGTTGGGAACCCTTTGCATGGGTGCCCTAGGGGGTTTATATAGGCCTACACCCCAAGGGTACAATGGTAATACGGCCGGGTGTAGGTCTCGGCTGTCAGGGTCTCTAGTCGCCGGCTACTGGGGCCTGCCGCTTGGTGGGCCCCGCCAACTGGTCTGGTACGGAGCCGACAGGCCGCTCCCGCCGCTCACGGGTCTTGCCGGCTGCTGATTATTGTAGCCGCGATGCTAATGACGCGTGCTTGGTCAGGGGAGCGTGGATACAGTCCCGCCGCCTGGTGGGAGATCACTGTAGCCACTCCAGGTATCATCTGGTTAATGGTGCACGGGCTCCGAGGAAGGAACGGGCCGCCTGCTGGGAGCCGGCCTCCCTCAGGTCCGACTGGTCAGGCTTCTGCCGTCTTCCGGGCTCTCGCTGCCCAGTAGGGCCCGCCGACTGCAGGCTGTACCCACAGGTCGTCGTGGGAACAGGGCTCTGCCCTGCTAACAAGGACGTCAGTGATGGAGTGGCAACAGTTCCACGTTCAGGCAGAGATCTCCGCCTTTACAGAGCACCGTGGCCACGCCCAGCCCTGGATATGGGGGTGACGGGCTACACTGTAGTGTCACCCTGTCTCGCCTTCTTAATGTGAGCACAGACTCTGAGGGCGCCGTGGGCCGCCTGCCTGGAGCTAGCCTCTCTGGAGGCTGCCTGCAAGAAGTCGACCCGACATGGAGCCACCTTTTGGCAGTCGGTCGCTCGAGACAGCCGGCCACCAGAAGGCGACACTTCTTCTTGATATCTTTGAGGGGCGCAGCCAGCCCCGATGTCTTGAAAGGCTCAGGGACTCGGGTTAGGCTACCCGTGGCCCATTACTCCAACAGTAGACCCCAAAGTTGTTGAGGCGCCACAGCTGATTAGCCGAGAAGCCTCAGCAGTTGTCCCCTCTGAGTGCTCTGGCCAGAAGTTTCATCTGACTCCTAGCATGCCGCGTGGAGGGAGTCGGCCACAGCCAGACGGATTCGTCCAAAAACTTCGAACGCAACGGCGGGAACCAAGTGGCGTACCAGCGAAGCCTCCAGGCCTGCCGCCCGCTGTGGGCATGCCACTTAGCATCAACCAACCGGGCCAACCTGCCAGCCCACGCGCGCGATGGGACGCGACAGCAGGCTGGGCCCGCCACTACCGGGCCTCGGCACACGAGCGGATCCTCCGCGATCGAGGCGGCCAGTTGAGCTTCTTCGCGGAGTTACCGTGCGCGGCAACTTGCATGAAAAACGAGGGGACATGGGGTCCTGGGCATAGTTAATCCCACAATCCCACGCCCGCCCCCTCGGCTTCATATCCCGATGGCTATAAGTAGGTGGGGGAGGCGAAGCGGCGGAGCACGCGCCCCCCCTTGCCCCATTCTTGCCTCTTTCTTCCTCCTCTTGCCGCAGTGCCCCCGAGCTCTACCGGAGTGCTCCCGCTGCTCGTTTCCGTCGAGCTCTTCCGCCCCGAGCCTTCCTGGCCCTGCTTCGATCCACAGCTCCCTTGCCGTGCCATTTGCCTCTTCGAGCTCTCCATGGCGCGCGAGCGGGGAGGAGATTGGGACGGGTCGAATGTCAACGACGACCACATTGCCTTCCTCCGCGACACGCGGCGTCTTCCCGGCGCGGGCTACGTGAAGGCACGTGTGCCTCCTGAGGGGGAGATTTTGCCGGCATCGGGGGAGGGCGAGCGGGTCGTCTTCTGCTCGCACTTCATCCGTGGCTTCGGCCTGCCGGCGAGCAGCTTCCTCTGCTCGTTCCTCGAGTTTTACCATCTCCAACCTCATCACATCACGCCCAACACCATGATTCCTCTGTCCTCCTTCGTCACGATGTAAGAAGGCTACCTCGGCATCCCCCCCACCATCGACTTGTGGAGAGCGTTCTTCTATACCACGTTGGGCACCTCAGTCCGGGAGGTGGCTGCCCAGTGCGGCGCCTTTGTCGCCGTGTGCCGTCCGTCTCCAAGGAACGCCTTCCCCTCCATCAAGCTGCCACAGTCGGTCAAGATGTAGCAGCAATCTTACTTCTATGTGGAGAATGTCAACCCGGCCGTCGACTTCATCAACCTGCCGGCCTATGAAGCCGGCCCACCGGCTGAGCCTCAGGCCAACTGGGGCTTCAAGCCGAAGCATGTGTCAGCAGACGGCACCGCCGACATCAACCGACTCCGGGTGCCGACGGAAGCTGAAGGCCTCAAAGCATCCGACTTGCTGGTCGCCTTTGTCACGCGCCGGGTTCTCCCGCTCCAAGGCCGGCCTCATTTGATCAGTCGGATGAGCGGGCACCGCGACCCGTGCCGGCTGAGCACCAAGGAGATGCCGGCTCCCGAGGTGGCAAACTTGGTGAACGAGATCTCCGACCTCAAGCTGGAGGGGTCCTGGCAGTTCGACAAGCAGCCATACTCCCGCGCGGACCCGCCGCCTGCCATAAGCTCTTCAACCTGTTCCCTCTTTCGTGCTTTATGTTGATTCCGTCTTGTTGATCCGACCAGTCGGCCTCTTACTTTTTGAAATAGATCTACATGTCCGAGGCGACAGCCGCCGTCGTGGGGGCGGGCGGCCCCTACTTGCCGGACCAAGTCGTGAGCGACGTGGACGACCCCGACTTGGGGGCGGCGGCCTTGGAAGATGACGCCATAGGCGACGTCTACGGAGCAGGCGGCTCCGAAGAGGGGGTCAGCGTCAAGACGTGGCCGGACGACTTCGAGGACATGGAGGAGGAGCCGCACCCTTCACGAGGTGCCGGCAAGGCGGACACGGGCCCCTCTACCGAGCCGACCGCCCGAGGCTGTACACGAAAGCGTAAACAGGGCACCGCCTTGTTCGGCAATGCACCGAAGAAGGCAAAGAACCCGACCGCTGCGACTAGGCAGAAGGAAGCCACCATGAAGGCAGCCAAATTTTAGAAAATCCCGAAGGCGCCTCCCATGGTGTCGGTGTAAGTATCTTTTTCTCATGCCTTCCTTTCTTGTTGGTTCTATCTGAACTTGCTCTCCTTGTCTTCTTGACTTAGGGCTCCGCTCTCGCTCGAGAAATCGGCCGCCGCCTCCGTTATCGGGTCGGCGGAGGCCTCCACCACAAGCCGACGAATCAATCCAGTGTCCGACCTCCGGGAGGCGCGGGAACGAAATGCGCGTGAGGCGCGTGAGGAGCAAGAGGCCGCCCGCCGGGAGAAGGCGGAGGCAGACAAGGCAGAGGCCGCCGCGCTGAAGAAGCTGGCGGAGGCTGAGGCCGATGCTGCCGCGAAGAAGCGGCTTGAAGAAGCCGCATGCCGCCAGGAGCCGCTATTTGTCGTCCCCCTGAACTCCGCCCAGCCACCGCCAGAGTTTGTGCCACCGACTGGTGGTGCCAGCGACGATCACCCGATTATGGAGCGGGAAGGCGGCGACGTCGTCATGCCGGACATCGCCGTGCCGCCACCGCTGCCTTCCGAGAGAGCGCAGGACAAGCAGCCGGCCGACCCGTCAGCACCACCAGCTGAAAGCGAGATGGTGACGGCCCCAACTCCTGAGGTCCACACACCATGACGCTGCCGGCTTGCAAAGGCAGCTTCGGCGCCGCGCCCGCTGGAAGTCGGTGCCACAAGCTCCTCGATCCCGGACGCCGAGGCGACCAGCGCCACACCCACCGACTGGGTGCGAGGAGGCGGGATGGGCCCTTTGAACCAGGCGATCCTGGACATCCAAGGCAAACTTCGAGCCGAAGGCAATGCCCTGAAGCGATGCAACCAGGCATTCCTGGAGTCGCGAGCAGCCATTCGGGTATGTTCCTTCATCTTTGATTCTTGCATTTCTTATACTTCTCTATGGGGCGCGCCAGCGCACCCATTGGGTGTAGTCCCCGAGCTTCGGGCTGGCTGCCAAGCAGGCGGCTTGGAGCTTTAATCGGCGAGCTCCGAGTACTAACTTCATCTGCTATCTTCATTATAGGACTATCACAACCTCCGCGCAGTCGCCTTCAACTCTAACCCCCGAGAGCTGGACCGACGGGCCGTCGACTTGTCGAAGAGCCGGAGTAAGTCCTTGTTTTCTTTCTCTACGGGGGTGCGCTGGCGCAGTCAAGCCGGATCTCCCTGGCAACTGTTCTTCTTCTTTGTTGATTGCTGACGCCTTCTTCTTTCTCCCTTCTTGCAGAGAGCCAACGCTGCCCTGCAGCAGCGGCTTGGTGATGCCAACACCGCCTTGCGCGCCAAGAAGGTGGAGTGCCGCAAGTTGGCCGAAGAGCGTGACCGGCTGGCCACGCAACTGGCGGAGCAGGCGGAGCTTCTCAAGACGGCCCAGAAGGAGGCGGAGGCAAAGGAGTCCAGTCTCCTTGCTGAGTTCGAGACCGAACGCTCCGCCTGGACTGATAAGGAGGCCATGCTGACTGCCGGCTTCGGCGAGATTGAAGACATGGTTGGCGGTAAAGTTCTTCCTTATTTTTTCTTTGATTTGCCGGCTGCTGACCAAACCGGCTTCTAACCTCCGGTTTCTGCCTTACTTGCTTTCTGCTCGTGCAGACTTCTTCCCTGGCCACTCCGGCGTCACCAACCAGGCTATCAAGGCCTATAGCAAGGAACGGAGGGCGGAAGGAGCACATATTGCTGTCGATGCCCCCCGGTCCCTTAGTGAGTAGCTTCTCAGCATCCAGGCCCGCCTTCGGCCGGCTCATCGGATGTTGCATCGTCTTCAGCGTGTCGGGGCCCAGGCGATCTCCGCCCTGTGGCCAGAAATGCCGGCTCCGCGCACTCCCAGCCGGACTGCCGACTGGTTGGAAGTGGCGGTCGGCCGTCTTGAGGCTTGGAAGGGCTCCTCGGCCTGGTTTGGCGCACGCCGGGCTTTGGAGTGCGTCAAAGCGTGGTACCCTGGGCTAGATCTAGCCTAGTTGACCACGTTTTGATAGGACGCCCAGGAGGAGTTGGTGGCGGTGGAGCGTGATCTCATCAAGCGGGCGGCGACGATCGCCGAGTACACCGACACTAGCGTCTTCGTCCCGGAGCTGGCTGAGAATGGTGCCGAGGCGCCACCAGAGTGGTTCGGGCTGAACCTGGAGGATGGCGAGGACTCGACCAAAGTGATCGACTCCAGCAACGAGGGAGAAGACGAGGAGGACAAGGAAGGTGAAGAGGAAGCGCCAGAGGTCGAAGCGGACGGCCAGCCTCAGCTCGACCGTGCCTCCAGCAACGGGCCACGCCCGAGCAAGCCGAGTGCCGCTGAAGGCAACCAAGCGGAGACTGACCAGTCGGCCGCTCCACCAACTGACGCCACCGACTCTACCGTTCCGCCGAACCCGTCTGCTGCTCCCTAGGCTGCCAATTTATCTTAGTTTTACCTGCTTATCAGTGTCGACAAACTTCGTTAGCTTCACACAATTCCACCCGCAGGGTGTATTTCAAACTTCTGTTGAATGCTGCCCAAGGGCCTTTTGATATGTAAATATTTTTGCCGAGTTCTATCTCTTCTTGCTTTCTGCTCCTTGGCCTTTTTCCTTTGCCGCCCTCCATTAGTTATCGTCTTGCCAGTCGAACAACCGCTCTGCAGACTATGGCTGGGTCAAGTACTTAGCCACTTTCGAGAAGGCAAGTACTTAGCCTACTAGAGCGTTTAGCAATTTAAGTAGAAGTAGGGCGGCCGACTACTTGGCAGCCGATTGGCGTGGCGAGGAGCCGGCTTGAACTATGTACATGATTTTGGGTCCTTGGCCATTTTTCATGTGGGCACCCATTCCTGCCTTTGGCTCCTGCCTACCGGACAGCCGCTCTGCGAGCTACGGCTTTGGCAGGAGAAGGCTTTAAGTGCCAACACATTACTTGTCCGGCTGCTGGAAGCATTACATAGTACAAGGCGGCGAGCCCTCGGGTCGATTGGTCGAACCCAGTGACAGGTGGACTAACACATTCATATGCATAATACTTATCATATAAATAAAGGAGGGCAGTCCCTGAGCTCTCCTCGGGGGACCCGAAGTCTTCATACTTAATACAAAAGTTGGCTAGGTACATACTACATCAACTATAAAACCTTCGGAGAGGTTTGCATTCCATGGTCGTTCCATCTCCTTGCCGGAGTCGTCTCTTTTGCGTGCTCGAGGCTTCTGAGCATCGATCAGGTAGTAGGAGTCATTGCCCAACACCTTGCTGATGATGAAGGGGCATTCCCAAGGTGCAGAGATCTTGTGCTAGCCGGCTGTTCGCTGGATCAGCTGGAGCACAAGGTCTCCCTCTTGGAAGGATCTTGGCTTGACCTTCCGGTTGTAGTGTCGGCCTAGACTCTATTGGTAGATGGTGGACCGGCTGTGTGCCAACAACCGGCCCTATTCCAGCAGATCGACGCCGTCTTCTCGTGCTTCTTTTGCCTCCTCTTCGGTGTACATGGTGACTCGAGGGGAGTCGAATTCTATGTCCGCCGGGATGACGGCCTCGGCACCGTAGACAAGGAAGAAGGGCGTGAAGCCGGTTAACTTGTTCGGGGTTGTGCGCAGGCTCCAGAGGACGGCCGGCAGCTCGTTGAGCCAAGAGCCGGCCGAGTGCTCTAGAGGCTCGACAAGCCGAGGCTTGATGCCGGACAAAATGAGGCCGTTTGCTCGCTCCACTTGGCCGTTTGACTGCGGATGGGCAATGGATGCTAAGTCCAGTCGGATGCTTTGCGTCACGCAGAAACGGGCCAAGGCGCCTTTGGCAAAGTTTGTGCCATTGTCGGTGATGATGTTGTGTGGTATGCCATACCGGATGGTGATGTCGGCGATGAAAGTTACATCATTCGGACGATTCAACTTCTTGATTGGTTTGGCTTCTATCCATTTGGTGGACTTGTCCACCGCGACAAGCAAATGAGTCATGCTGCCGCGTGCTGTCTTGAATGGTCCACCCATATCCAGCCCCCAGACAACGAAGGGCTAGGCAATGGGGATGGTCTTGAGTGCAGAAGCCAGATGATGTGGCTTGGAGCAGAACTTCTGGCACCCTTTGCATTTCTGAACCAAGTCTTTGGCGTCTTCAAGAGCAGCCGACTAGAAAAACCCATGGTGGAAAGCTTTGGCAACAAGTGCTCTTGAAGCCGCGTGGTGGCCACACTCGCCTTGGTGGATATCTTTGAGGATTGCCTGACCTTGCTTTGGCTCCACACAGCACTGGTACACCCCAGTGACACTGTGCCTCACAAGTTCTCTATTGACAATGGTGTATGTTGCTTCCCGACGTTGGACTTGCCGGGCCGAGATCTCATCAGTCGGCACCTCTTTGTTTACCATAAAGTTGAGGATGGGTTGTGCCCATGAAGGTGTTGGTATTTCTTCGACTGCCAGAATTGCAACTTGCATGAGGGCGGTTGGGCCGGGAGGCAGCGGGTTGGAGTTGGTTGTCGCTTGCTGAGTTGATGAAGTCCCTGGGCCGACTGCTGCAGTCCCTAGGCTGGCTTCTAAAGTCCCCGGGCCGGGTACGGCTGCTGTAGTCCCTGGGCCGCCTGCCGAACTCCCCGCGCCGGCTGCTGGGGTCCTCATGCAGGATCCGACTGCTTCAGGAGGAGCCGACACGAAGATGGAATATGACTCTGGCGATGGCTTGACAAACGACTTAAGTAGGCGCTGCAGGGCGACGCCGACTGGTATTGCTTGCCGGGTGGAGCCAATTCGTGCCAAAACATCTGCTTGCTCATTGTCATTTCTTGGCACATGTAGGAACTCGCACCCTTCGAAGCATCCACTGAGTTGCTGGACGAGGAAGCGGTAGCTTGCCATGTTTGCATATTTGGCGTCCCAGTCGCCTGACGACTGCTGGAGCACCAAGTTAGAGTCTCCACAACGCAGGATCCGGTGAATGCCGAGTTCCTTGGCAAGCCGGAGCCCGTGAATGAGTACTTCGTATTCAGCAACGTTGTTGGAGGCAGCAAAGTGGATTTGCAGCACATATCTGAGCTTGTCGCCTTTGGGAGAGGTGAGGACGGTGCCGGCTCCCAAACCGGTGCGCATCTTGGAAGCATCAAAGTGCATCCGCCAATGGGTGGAGTCTGGCGCTGGCGGCGGGTATTGGGTCTCGGCCCAGTCGACGAGGAAGTCGGCCAGTGCTTGTGACTTGATGGCGGTGCGAGGCTGGTAGTAGATGGTGTAGGGGGCCAAATCTATGGCCCATTTGGCCACTCGGCCCGAAGCATCTCGGCTTCCAATGATCTCGGCAAGAGGAGCAGTATAGACAACAGTGATTGGGTGCTCTTGGAAGTATAGCTTCAGCTTCCTGGAGGCGAAGTGTACGCCGTAGCACATCTTATGATAGTGCGGGTAGTTCTGCTTGGAGGCGGACAACACCTCACTCAGGTAATACACCGGTCGTTAGACTGGTAGTGCCTTGCCTTCTTCCTTGCATTCCAGAACTATGACTGTGTTGACCACTCGGCTGGTGGCGGCGATGTAAAGAAGCATGGGCTCCTTAGCAGTCGGAGCCACCAAGACAGGCGGAGTGGTCAGCATCTTCTTGATCTGGAGAAAAGCTTCATCCACTTTGCCGCTCCACTCGAAAAAAGTGGTTTTCTTCATGAGCTGGTACAAAGGAAGAGCCTTCTCGCCTAGCTGACTGATGAAACGGCTGATGGATGCCAAGCAGTCGGTGAATTTCTGCATGTCCAGCAGTCGGGTGGGCACCTCCATCCTCTCGATGACCTTGATCTTCACAGGGTTACACTCTATGCCGCGCTCTGAGACCAGGAAGCCAAGAAGCTGGCCAGCTGGTACTCCAAAGACGCATTTCTCCGGGTTGAGCTTGATCTGAAATCGGTGCAAGTTTTCGAAGGTCTCCTTGAGGTCTTCTAGCAGTGTTCCACGCTTCTCCGTCTTCACCACGACATCGTCCACATAGACGTGGGCGTTTCTGCCGAGCTGCTTGAGGAGAAACTTCTACATGCAATGCTGAAATGTGGCGCCGGCATTTCTCAAACCGAACGTCATGGTCAGGTAATAGAAGGCTCCAAATGGCATGATGAAGGTGGTCTTCAGCCTGTCGGCTGGGTTCAGCTTGATCTGATGATACCCTGAGTATGCATCCAAGAAGCTCAATAGTTCGCATCCGGTTGTGGAGTCAATTACTTGGTCAATTCTTGGCAAAGGAAATGGGTCTTTGGGGCAAGCTTTGTTGAGGCTGGTATAATCAATACACATGTGCAACTGCTTATTTTTCTTTAGCACAAGGACTGGGTTGGCTAACCATTCGGGAAAGAACACCTCCATGATGAAGCCGGTTGCTAGAAGCCGGGCTATTTCTTCTCCAACAACTCTTCTCTTCTCTTCTAACAGGCGGCGCAAGGGCTGCCTGACTGGCTTGGCATTAGGTCGGACAGGTAGCTTGTGCTCGGCGAAATCCATCGGAACAACCGGCATGTCCTTGGGAGACCATGCAAAGATGTCCCGATTCTCACAGAGGAACTCGACGAGCTCGCTTTCCTATTTGCTGTCAAGGTTCGCACCTATGACAGCGTGCCTCTCTGGGTGCTACGGGTCCAAGGGTATCTTCTTTGTTTTTTGGCCGGCTTGAACGAGCCCTCTGCTTTCGACTCCTTGGGGTTGGGTGACATTTCCGGCAGCTTGCCTGCCATTGCCACAACCCGGTCAATGATCCGCTTTTCAGCCGCAATCACGAGGGACTCGGCCAACCGGCTGCTGTCTGCCATGCAGGCGGACGACTTCTTGTAGTCCCCAGTTATGGTTAGGATTTCCTTGGTGCTTGGCATCTTCATCTTGATGTAGGCATAGTGGGGTAGTCCCCAGTTATGGTTAGGATTTCCTTGGTGCTTGGCATCTTCATCTTGAGGTAGGCATAGTGGGGGACCGCTATGAACTTGGCCATTGCAGGCCGGCCAAGCAGTGCATGATAAGGGCTCTCAAGGTCCACCACCTCAAACCAGATAGGCTCTCGGCGAAAGTGTTCTTTATCTCCAAAGAGGACATCGATTTGAGTCTTGCCGATTGGCGAGCAGGGAAGGCCAGGAACTATGCCATGGAATACAGTCCGACTGGGCCGAAGCTGCCTCTGCTTGATTCCTAACTTCTCCACAGTGTCTCGGTACAGGATGTTGATGCTGCTGCCGCCATCTATCAGGACTCGGGAGAAGCGAGCAGCCCGCCTCTCTGTGGAGAAAGTGGCATCCAAAACCAGGGCATAAGAACCGGGATTGGGCATCATCTCAGGGTGGTCAGCTTTGCTCCAGCTGATGGGCTTCTCAGACCAATGCATGAACTCGGGGGTCTCTGATGCGACTGCAATTACTTCCTGTTGTCGCTGTCGTCTATTGTGCCTATCATCAGCCACGCTGGTGAACATCACATAAGCTCCATGCTCTTCAGGGTATTCATCTTATATGGCGCCGACTGGCCGAACCGCCGGCTGCTGGGGAGGAGGCGGTGGGCCGGCAGGCAGAGGAGGCAGGAGTCCATCACCCTTGGCAATCCTGGTGCGCTAGTGGATTTTCCAAGTGGTGTGGTTGGACAGCTTCGCACCGCTGTGGAACTTGCAAGGTGCATCAAGAGTCTGCTCATACGAGAAGGCGGGGAACCAGTTGGGCTCGCCGCCCTTCTGACGCTTGCGAGGGGGCTGCCCTTCTGGCTGCTAACCTTCGACTGTCGCCACCTACCGGCTTGTGGAAGCTGGCTGCGTGGTCTTGCGCTTGTTTTCATTCGTTTGCTGATGCCGACTGGTGTTTCCAGCCGGAGTCCGAGGAGCTTGAGGAGCCACTTTGCCAGATACGTCAACTCGGATTTCCGCCTTCATGGAGGAGTCGGCCGTGGCGTACTTGTCTGCTATGATCAGCAGTTCATCGAGGGTCGTCGGCTCGTCATTGAGAAGCCGGTGCTTGAGGAGGGTGCCTTCTCGGCACCCGGCAGTGAAGTACTCGATGGCCTACACCTCGTGCACGCCCTCACAGGAGTTGCGCAGCTCGGCCCAACGCATGAGGTAGTCACGAGTCGACTCGGTGGGGGCTTGGACACATAAGGAGAGCTGGCGAGGCTTGGGCGGGCGCTTGTACGTGCTGGTGAAGTTGCAGATGAAGGCTTCGGTGAAATCAACCCAGTTGTTGATGCTGCGGGGCTTCAGGCTGGTCAGCCACGTCCGGGCCGTGCCCTAGAGCATGAGCGGAACGTACTTCACGGCAACGCGCTTGTTGCCGTTGGCGATGCTGATGGTTGTGGAGTAGTCGACCAGCCAGTCTTCTGGCTTCACAGAGCCGGTGTACTTGGGTGTATCCCTCAGGAGGGTGAACCCTTTGGGAAGGGCTCATCTAGGATGCGGGGGACAAAACAAGGTGGACCCAGCTCATCTTCTTCTTCTAGTGCTAGGGATCGGTTGAGGCGGTCGATCCGGTGGCGGGCGTCGTTCTCTCCGACTCCTTCTAAACAACCGAGGCGGTCGCCGAGTGTCGGGTGGTCAACAGGCGGCGGGGAAATGCGCCTCTCCCTACGGGGAGGAGAAGGCGGACAATCGTCTCATCGCCGCACAGTTCTTGGGCGGCCGTCTTGGTCGCGCTCGATGGTGATGCGAGTCCGACTACGGCTGGCAGCTGGCTCCTTGTCTCGCCTATCGCAGACGCCACCAGTCGGCGTCTAGGATGTCGCGCCTTGGTCCCGGCAAGGAGGCGGATCATCGTTTCACTGGTTGGGCACTTCAGTGCGGCAACCAGCCTCTTGCTGCTCAGCAGCCGCGTCAAGGAGCTGCTGGACGCGCTACGTCATGTGGCGATGCTCGTCGCCCTCGAGCTTGTCTAGCTCGTGTGCTGCCGCCTGGGCAGCTCGTATGTTCTCTGCAGGCGTGGCGTAGACGGGATGATCTGTCCCGAACATGCTGGCGATGGTCGCGCCACGCTGCCGGATCGGGCCAATGCGGCTAGGCCCACCAGGAGCCGGCGTGCCACCGACGGCACGGTCCATCTCACGCTGGTAGCCCTCCGAAAGGCGTCTCATGCTGGCCAGCCGGTTGGCGCTTTCGACGAGCTGGACATGATGTGCCTCCAGCGTCTCCGCGTCGGTGTCTTCCAGGATGGGCGCGGTCAGGTCTTGCATTGCCGCCTGCAACGGATCCTGGCCACCTCCACCAGAGTGCTCGCCGTGGCTGATGAAGAGCACCTCCATGACGGTGTTGCCGCCGCTGTCCGTGCGAGGAAGCGGTTCATCGTAGACCACCACATTGGTGGGGAACGCCTCAAGCGACGCCGTGTCGGAGTCGACAAGCATCGGGTCGGTGGAGCCAACCGACTCCAAGTCCATAGCAGGCTCATTGGCCACGTGGAGCTGATTGAGGAGGTTGACGAGGCGGCTCTCAGGGCCTTCCGTGCCTGCGTCAGACGTGGGATCGTCGGAGAGGCGAATCTCGCCAACAAGATCGGCGAGGCAGCTCGCCGCACAGGCGACCTCCGCGCCGTGCAGCGCATCGGCGCAGACGCCGTCTGGCGTGCCGGGCTGGCTGCACTCGCCAGGAAGGAACAAGGTTCCCGTCCAGAACAGATCTCTAGGAGACGGCGCACCTCGCCCCATGGTGGGCGCCAAATGTCTGCGTTTGGGTGCGACATATGCCAATGGATGGCTTATCATGGTGGGAGCGAGTAGAACGTCACAGGTGCCTGGAAGAGGGATGAGGCATAGACACGAACGCCGGCGTACTTTACCCAGGTTCGGGGCTCTCCTAGGATATAACACCCCTAGTCCTGCTCTGCGGGGTCTCCGCATGTTCACTAAGGCACTAGTGAATACAATGGTGCTCCTCGAGCTAGATGCTAGAGGTAGAAGAAGGCAGGCACGCTCTCTCTTTCCTCTAGGTATGAGTCTAGTTCTAACAGGTTGGGAACCCTTTGCATGGGTGCCCTGGGGGTTTACATAGGCCTACCCCCCAGGGGTACAATGGTAATATGGCGAGGTGTAGGTCCCGGCTGTCAGGGTCTCTGGTCGCCGGCTTCTTCGCCGGCTGCTGGGGTCCGCCGCTTGGTGGGCCCCGCCAACTGGTCAGGTACGGAGCCGACAGGCCACTCCCACCGCTCTCGGGTCTTGCCGGCTGCTGATTACTGTAGCCGCAATGCTAATGGCGTGTGCTTGTTCAGGGGAGAATGGCTACAGTCCCGCCGCCTGGTGGGAGATCACTGTAGCCACTCCGGGTATCATCTGGTTAATGGTGCACGGGCTCCGAGGAAGGAACTGGCTGCCTTCTGGGAGCCGGCCTCCCTCAGGTCCGACTAGTCAGGCTTCCGCCATCTTCCGGGCTCTCGCTGCCCAGTAGGGCCCACCGCCTGCAGGCTGTATCGACAAGTCGTCATGGGAACAGGGCTCTGCCCTGCCAACAAGGATGTCAGGGACGGAGTGGCAACAGTGCCACATTCAGGTAGAGATCTCCGCCTGGACGGAGCACTGTGGCCGCGCCCGGCCCTAGATATGGGGGTGATGGGCTACACTTTAGCCTCACCCTGTCCCGTCTTCTTAATGGGAGCGCAGACTCTGAGGGCGCCGTGGGCCGCCTGCCAGGAGCTGGCCTCTCTGGACGCTGCCTGCAAGAAGTCGACCCGACTTGGAGCCGCCTTCTATCGCTTAGCCGCCTTTTGGCAGCCGGCCGCTCGGGACAGCCAGCCACCTGAAGGCGGCACTTCTTCTTGATGTCTTTGAGGGGCGCAGCCAGCCCCGATGTCTTGAAAGGCTCACGGACTCGGGTTAGGCTACCCGTGGCCCATTACTCCGACACAAACTCACCAAGCACAAGAGCACCTCTCCTCAGGAGGCTGGTCTTCCCTTGTCACTGTTCATCCTCAGCCCAAGAGGCAATCCACCACACCACACTGGAGTAGGGTATTACACCCAATCGGTGGCCCGAACCAGTATAAATCTTGTGTCCCTTTGTTCTGCGACTTTGACGCGCTGAGCATTGAGATCGTGGCGAGGGAGAGTGCAAGGGGGAGGAGAGATCCTCGTGCGCACCCAAGTGTTTGAACCTCAAGGGTTTTGCCGAAACCCGAAATCTGACATTTGGCGCGCCAGGTAGGGGTGCGCTGATGCTTCCCTTGCGTTGATCTATGTTCCACCGCACCACCACATCCATGTCAGACGCACGTCGAGCCCGCGCAGAGCGCCGGGCCACCCTCGACGCCCGTGTCACTCAGACAACCCCTGTCGGCGGGCCTCCCCGTCGTTCTCCATCCCCGGTTGCCAACGCCGCTACCGGCCCGGCATTAAACGAGCAGCAAGCATCATCACTGCACCCCTCTGTGCGGCGGGACGGCCACACCACCACCCCGCGGCTGACTCCGGCCGGCTCATTGTCTCATGCTCACCGCGCACGCACGTACACGCAGGCCGCGCTGCTCATGGCACGGGAGCTCCTGCACTATCGCCCGGTCGATGACCTCTACGAGGACTGGTTAGACCGCATCGCCGAGCTCATCAGCGCCGCTGGGGGCTCCCTTGCACCCTCCCTCTCACTGCCTCACCCACCTTCGGTCGCGGGCGACGTAGCTCACGAAGCGCCTCTGCCGCCTCCCCATCAAGACGGCGCCCTTGCGCCAAGACGCGCAGCTCATGGAGCGCCACCGTCCCCTCCGCATCAAGATGGTGTCCTCGCCCCAAGACGCACAGTCCCGTGGCGTGATCCGCCACACTATGTGCCCGCGCACGAAGAAGGAAGCTGCCAACAGGTTCCCCGGCCGCAAGAAAACGCTCCAGTGCTCCCGGCGCCACCAGGACAAGACCACGTGCCACTGACGGATTTCGGGTTCTGGCAGAGCCTTGAGGTTCGAACACTGGGGTGCGCATGGAGATTTCGCCTCCTACCTTCCTGCACCCCTCCGCCACGTGGGGATCAAAGCTATGAAAAGAACAACATGAGGGACACAGGGTTTATACTGGTTCGGGCCACCGTTGTGGTGTAATACCCTACTCTAGTGTGTGGTGTGGTGGATTGCCTCTTGGGCTGATGATAATGGGTAGTACAAGGAAGAACACCCTCGCGAGCGTCTGTTCTTGGCTAGGGCGATGAACTGCTGGCAAAAGTATAGCCACCTTTCTCTCTCTCTCTCTCTCTCTCTCTCTCTCTCTCTCTCTCTTTACCACCTCTCTACTTGTCGAGCCCTTGGAGGAGACTGAGCCGAACCCCCTTGCAACGCGGGTGGCTGGTCCTATTTATAGTAGCCCTGGTCCTCTCCCCAAATATTGAGCGGGAAGGGAGCCAACAATGGCGGGCTAATTTGAAGGGGGACAGCAAGTATCAACTATCCTGACAAAAGTAGTCTTCGCCTGCGCAAAGCTCTGGTGATGACGCTGTCTTGGGCTCCACGGTGACCTCCGTCTCGTAGTCCTCCTGGTCTTGGTCTCATTGCACCGAAACAGCAACCTTTGCCTGATGCCTCGGTACTCCGCGGCTGCGCTTGCCCCCTTTGCACCAAAGAGGAAAAGAGGACGTTGCACGGGCTGGCACCTGCCTGGCGCCCTGAGTCGTCATGGCTTGCATCACGGGCACCTCACGAGGTACCCCGCCTTGATCTCTCCGCCTCCTCGCGAGCCAGCCTGACGAGGCCATGCCTGAGGAAGCTCCGTGTCATCCGCCCCGCGAGGCTTGGCCCCTCGCAAGGGTCTTGGGTTTGTGCTGGTGAAGATGGGCCGTGCTGGGCCCCCCTTTGAGCCACGCCGCAGGCCGCAGGCAGGCAAGTCTGGGGACCCCCATTCCCAGAACACCGACATTAGCCCCCGGGCCCAAGGCGCGCCCGGACTTGGCCATGCAGGGAGGCGGAAGGGCAAGAGCGAAGCGCCGCGGGCCCTAACAGCATGCGGCCTTGGGCACCGCGTGGCGGTTGATTGGATGCAGGCGCCTTAGCAGCCGCGCGAGTTGATAAGAGAGTGGCGTCCGCCTAGGCCCTTCTTCTTTCTTCCCCCGGTTGCCATTCAGATCCCCTTTCCTGCGCTTCTCCTCCCTTCCTCCGAAATCTCCAGATCTGCTCTGACCATGCGAACCAGGAAGCCATGGCGCCTCGCCAGCCCCCGGCCGCGGCTTGGTACTCGTCTGCCCTGGACCCGCCGAACGTGTCGGAGACGGGCCTTGCCCGGTTGCGCCGGATAGCGACGGCGCGAGGCATCGATGGGGCGAAGGTGTTCAAGGCCGGCTCCGCCACCACTGAGGGTCAGAGGAGCACCTTCTATCCACTCTTCGTAAGCGCCATTGTCGCTGGCCTGGTGCCTCCCTTCTCCGAGTTCTTCTTCTCTGTCCTCCGCCATTACAAGCTGCAGGCTCTGCATCTCCATCCCAACTCCGTCCTTCTCCTCGCGATCTTTGCTTATTATTGCGAGGCCCACGTTGGGGTGCAGCCCTCAGTGGCCTTGCTGCGCCACTACTTCTCCCTCCGGACTTCTCGCGGTCCTGCTTCCGCATGCGCGAGCTTCGTCGCGTATGGTGGCGCCATTGCCATCTCAAACTCTGGGAAGAGGATCGAGGGCTTCAGGAGCAAGTGGGTCTTGGTGGACGCTGAGCGCATCCACCCTCGGCTGATCTTGCCCACCGAGCAGCCTACGAGCTCCAGCAACTGGGGTCGAGCGGAGCTCACGGATCCCCGCGCAAAGATGGTGTTGGAGAAGATGGATGCGGATCTGAGGCCGGCCGACATGGCGGCGGCGAAGCTGACCGGCGCGTCGTTGTTGAGGGAGTTCCTGGAGCACCAGCTGGCTCCGCTTCGGCAGTACTTGCTTCCAATGTGGAGGCCCCGTCCGAGCCCCGCGGCCTGGGCCGACGGAGACTTGGCCGCGGTTCTCCAATCTCTGGTCGGGGGCAATGTGGCGAGGTTGGAGGGTGCTCCTATGCCCTTGTTCCTTCGCGACGACTGGGAGCGGGTAGTGAAGTCCATGCCCGTCTTCAACGGGGAAGGGCCCGTGCCCCTGGAGGCTCCCGACGGACCGGTGGACGTGCCCTCCGGCGACTCTAGCAAAGAAGAGGAAGGAGGGGAGCGCGGAAAAGGGCCTGACTCCGAGGCGACTGACGGAGAGTCGAGGGCTCCCCTCCCCCGGCGCAGGTCCAGTGTTCTCCGCCTCTCTCCGAATGATGACGATGAGGATGATGACGAAGACGACGATGAGCAGGACGGCGGGAGCTCGCCCCTGATCCCGAAGAAGGACAGGACCGGGCTGATCTCCCGCGGGTCTCCCCCGGCCCCGGGGCGAACCGTAGGCGCACCTTCCGCCTCCAAGCTTCCCGAGGTTGACCCTTCTAGCCGGCTTTCAAGCTTCAAATTTGGCCGGAGGCCGCTTGAGCTCACTGGCGGCGACCCGTAAGCGTTCGATTCTTGTCTTTATCTCTTGCTCTGCTTCTGAGGCTTGACGTCCGCATCTTTGGATAGGTTGGCGCCCGCAGCGAAGAAGTCAAAGGGGGCTCCTGAGGTTTCGTTCGTGACAGCGCCCCTGAAGGAAGGTGACCGCGACGCACAAGCTTCTCCCGCCCGGTCATCCTCGCGGGGCCTGACTGAGCCGGATGGGGCGAGCTCAGCCCCCACAGCCCAAGTGGCTCCCGAGGTGCTCCCGTCTGCCGCCACTGCTACAGCTGTCGGGGCGCGGCAGACTCCGCCTCAGGATGCTGCAGCCGTGCTACCGCCTTCTCCTCCTACTCCATCGGCTGCCATCTCCCCGACTCCTTCCGCCGTCCTGGACCACGCTGTTGCTGAGCTGGATCGGCTGCGGCAGGATCTTCTCGGCGCCGACCCCCGCCTGGTGGCCGGGCGCTTGGAGCTGGTTTCTGGATGGGTTCGCTCCGACGCTTCGATTTGGGCGGCGCTAGTCCAGGCCTCGACGGCATGCGACGAGGAGAAGCAGGCCGTCCTTGAGGCAAAGGCTGCTTGCGATGCAGCCCTGGGAGAGGTGGTCGATGCTAGTGGTCACTGCAAGGTGCTGGAGGACGAGCTGCAGGGCGTGGGGGATCAGCTCGTGAAAGAGGTTTGCCTTCGCCAAGAGCAGGAAGACGACGTGAAGGCTCGCGAGGCGGTCGTCGAGGGCCGGGAGGCCAATCTCAAGAAACGTCGCGACCGCCTAGGCGCGCTGGAGCAGGAATTGGGGGCGAGGAAGGCCGAGCTGGACGGCAAGGCCCTGGTCCTCGCCGAAGACCGCGCGGCCTTCACGGAGCTGGAGGCGAAGGCTCGCTCCTCGCTGAGGACGCTTTACGACAGCGGCCTGGAGAGCCCGCTGGCCGGCGCCGAGGACGGCCCCGCCAAGCTGCTTCCCCTCTTGGTCCACGCTCTTGAAGATGTCGCCCTTGGCCTCGGCCCCACGGCTGAGGCCGAGGCGCGCGTTCTCTCTTCTGCAGCACTGACGCATGTTCTCACCCACATCCACCTTCGCGATCCCGGGTTCGACCTTGACAGCCTGCTGGAGCCCCTGAGCGGCCAGCGCGCGGCGGCTGCTGCCGAGGCCGTGAAGGGTCGCGCAGAGGCTCTGCTGGGGAAGTTCCGGGCCTTCAGCACCAAGCCAGAGCAAGGCGCCGTCGACCCCGCTGCTCCGTGAGGCGAGCAAGGCTGCGCCGCTACCCCGTTGTCAAGTGACTTCATCGTGGCTCCTGCCCTGCTTTTGATTCCTGCACACGTACCATGCCTCAGGGAGGCGTTTAAACTTGTGCCTGATACTGGGATAACAGTGTGGACTGTAATATTTGCTTCTGAATTCCTTTGCAATTTGTGCTTTTCCTACCTACTTGCTTACGTTCTACGCCGGCAGAGCCCGGCCCAGCGCGTACCTCACCCAGCAATAGCCCCGACCGGAAACCAGGATGGGACCAAGGAGTGAGGGGCTACGTGACAAGTTAGGCTCCTGAGTCGCGATGCTCAGGAGTCCCCCTTGGCACACGAACAGCAAGTAGGGAGGTGTGATGTGGGCGGATCCACCGTTCTACGTCTGCAGAGCCCGGCCACGCGCGTACCTCACCCAGCAATAGCCCCGACCGGAAACCAGGACGGGACCAAGGAGTGAGGGGCTACGTGACAAGTTAGGCCCCTGAGTTGCGATTCTCAGGAGTCCCCCTTGATGCTCAAACGGCCTTCATACCTTGGCTCCGCTCGGGGAGAGGCGCGCGACGAACCAGGCTCGTGGGGACCTGGCTGGGCGGCGTGCGTCTGGGCGTGACCCTGGCGCAGCCCCCGTGCCTAGCCCCCTCGCGCGGCACTCCCGAGGGGAGGCGTTGCGATGAGGCTAGACACTGAGCACTGGGCTCCCTGAGGTTGATGCGGCCCGGAGGCCACCCTCAGTTGTTTATCACCAGCGCGGAGCATAGCGCTTCCGTATGAGTACGGGCATAGCCGCTCCTCGGCAGTGTCGTCAGCCAGCGCGGAGCATGGTGCTTCCACTGGTGCGTGGGAGGGGGCCCCCCTCCGGGAGGAGCCCCCGGGCGTGTACAGCCCCGCCCTGACATGTGGCTGGCACGGTAGGGCCTGGTGAGGTGTATCTGGGCACCTGTGAGCCAGCGCGGGACTCACGGGGCCCTACCTCTAGGCGGGTTGCGCGTGGCACTTTGCCTTATCTTGTGTTGTGTCCCTGCAAGTTCGGTTAGATGCCTGCACTCTACGTCCTCGGGTCCTGGCCCTCGAGCTGGTCTCAGCCGTCGCTGGTATGCCAGGTCGTGATGACGTGGTCAAGGCCAGAGGGTGATGGCTGGAGAGCTAGTAAGATCCCTAAGTCGTGATGCTTAGGTACCCCCCTTTAACGTGCAAGTGGTCAGCATGGAGAAAAGGAGGCGCCGCGGACCGGCATCAAATAATCAAGCATGGCAGTTCTAACACATAACCGGAAATGAGCGCAAATGGGGTACATGCCGCTGAGCCTGGCCCGAGCGGCTTGGGGATCATGCAGCCCGAGGGGCGCCCCCAACAAGGTAAGCTAAGGACGCGAATTAAAAAGGGATATACGCCGCAGGGACGGACCCACGCGGCCTGGGAATAATACAGCCCTGGGGGCGCTCCCAGCTGGAAGTTAAACTCGAAAGATGTCACCTGATAATGCTGAACACGAAAGGGTGTTGGTGTAGCCGGCTCGGTGGGCTGCGGGTGCCGATCCTCATGAGCCCCCAGGCCCAGGGGCCTCGGGAGGCTCTGGAGGCGCTGGCGGTTCCTCGGGGCCATCTTCATCTCCGCTAGGGCTGCGGAGCACCTGGCCTCTTGCGCCTCCGCGACGTCCTTCATGAGGCGCTGGTATGCGTCAGCCGCGCTCGGCAAGCCGTAAGGCATGCGAGCGTAGCTGTGGGGTGGACCTCCGTAGCGCCCCACTCGCGAGGGCTAGAGGCGCTCCAGGGAGGTGCCTTGGTTGAGCCCTGGTATGTCGACACAGACGCGCAGCCCGCCATCCTCGTCTGGATGGGGAGCCATTGCTGGTAGGCGGCGGGCGCCTCTCATGACTCTGGACTCTTGTAGCTCCTGAATGGCCTTGCTGATGAACTCCTGTGGGTCTGGATCTCCTTGCCTTGCTCCTTCTTGAGGGAAACATGCTCTGGAACATGCCTCCATGTGGTGCCCCAGCGCCTCCCCCGTGACCCTTGCTAGGTCGGTGGCCCTCCAGGGGAGAGCCCCTGAGCCCTGCCTGAGGAGGGCGCCGAGCGCGCTTTCCTATGCGACGGAAGGAGGTTCCCCCTGGGCAGGCACGGGCCCAGAGGGGCCTACCTCCTGAGGGGCAGGCCGGACAATGTCTTCTTCTTGGGGGCGGCCTGAAAGGCTCGCCCCAGGGAACACACTGCGTCCTTCTCTTCATAGGGCACCGTGATGACTCCGCCGTTCCCTGGCATCTTGAGGACGTTATAGCCGTGGTGAGTCACGGCCATGAACTTGGCCAGCGCCGGGTACCCGAGGATGGCGTTGTACGGCAGGCGGATGTGAGCGACGTCGAAGTCGATGAGCTCGGTGCGGTAGTTGTCGCGTGCCCCGAAGGTGACGGCGAGGCGGACCTGCCCGATCGGGACTGTAGAGCCGTCGGTGATACCGGAGAAGGGCTTGGTTGGCTGAAGCTGGCTGTAGGGCACTTGGAGGTTGTTGAATGTCTCCACGGACAGGATGTTGAGCCCTGCTCCGCCATCGATGAGGGTCTTGGCGACCACCACGTTGCTGATGATTGGTGACCACCACATTGCTGATGAGGGTCTTGAGTTGATCTGCTGAGCTGAAGGTGATGGCACACGCCGACCACCTGAGAGGGCGCGTGGCTTCGAGCCTGGGGAGGGCTGCATTCACTTCGTGGGCGAACTGCTTGAAGATGCGCTAAGAGGATGGGGCCTGAGCTCTGCCCAGGATGCAGGCGATCATGCGCGGCTCCTGGAAGCCCCCAGCCTCCTCGTCCTGGTGGCGGTCCTCGTTTCTCCTTGGCCGCGGCGGCAGCGGTGGAAGGCCTGCGTTGCCTTGTGGGGATCCTCGTGAGGCTGATCCCTCCAGCCTCCCTCGCGAGGTGGGTCTTGCCAGCGATCCTCGCGAGGTTGGTCGTGCCATCCCTGGCGCGGGCCACGGTCTTCCCAGCGCCCTGTGTTCCTTCCTCCTCCTCGGCCGTATCCCCGGTCACCACGGTCAGGGCGACGGCTGATCCTTCCTTCACGCACGGCTCGGAGTTCTTGGCATTCGCTGGTGTTGTGGGTGTGGAGGTCATGGTACACGCAGTACTGGCTGCCCTTGGGGGGTTCGGGCTGATCTCTGCCCCGCTTGGTGTCTGGTTCTGCCGCGAGCATGGAAGGCCCCTTGCGCTTCACTTCCTTGGCCTTGAGCTTCTTCTCTTCCGGGTCTGCGGCAGGCAGCTCAAGGAGGGAGAGACGCCCTTCCTCAGCCCTGGCGCACTTGTTCGCCAAGTTGAACAGCTCCAAAGAAGTGCACAGGTCTTCATGCATCACCAGCTCCTCCTTCATCTTGACGTCGCGCACGCCGTCGGAGAAGGCTGAGATTATGGCCTCTTCAGTCACCTTGGGAATCTTGAGGCGTGCGTTGTTGAAGCATTGGATGTACTTCTGCAGGGTCTCCCCGGGTTGTTGCTTGATGCGGCGCATGTCACTCACGGCGGGTGGCCGGTCGCGAGTACCTTGGAAGTTGGCGATGAAGCGGGTGCGCATCTCTTCCCAGGAGGAGATTGTGCCTGGAGCCAGGTTCAGGAGCCAGGTGCGGGCCCCGTCCTTGAGCGCCATGGGAAACCCGTTCGCCATGACCTTCTCGTCTCCGTTGGCAGCTTCGATGCCCAGTTCGTAGAGCTGGAGGAACTCCGCAGGGTCGGCCGTGCCGTCGTAGTGAGGAGGCAGGTCCGGCTTGAACTTGCCCGGCCACGCGACACTGCGCAGTTCGGTGGTGTAAGCACGGCAGCCTGCTGTGGCCACGGGGGGCCTTGGGTGATGGAGAGCCTGGTCCTGCATGTACCCACGCGCCGGAGCAGGAGGATGGTTGCGACGTGCTGGAGCAGGGAGTGCCCGGGCAGCTTCTTGCGGGCGAGGGACTTCTTGGTAGCTCTGCTCTTGCCGCGCTAGCACCTGACGGAGCAGGTTCCGCCCAGGGGCCACGCATCTTGGAGCCATGGCGTCTTCTTGAGGAGGAGGCGGCCGGGGCGCTGCCGGAGCCTCGTCGCCCGCGCGGGGCGGGGTGCGGTGCAGCGGAGTGGACGGCGCGGGGGAGCCTCCTGCGGCGCGGACGAGTTCGGCGACGCGGTCGAGCCATTCTTTGTAGACGTCGTCAACGGGACGGTAGCGCAGGAGCTCGTTTGCTGCTATGAGTGCAGCCCGAGCCTCCACGGGCGCGCGAAGTGCGCGGGACGAAGATCCAGCCGGGGCGAGTGAGGGAGTCGCGGTGCGGCCGTCTTGGCGCACGGATGGATGCTGAGATGATGCTTGCTGCTCGTCCCCCGTCGGGCCGGTGGCGGCGTTGACGGCGGGCGACGGGGAACGGCGAGGACGCCCGCCGACAGGGGTTGTCTGGGAGACGCGGGAAGCGAGGGCGGCCCGGCGCTCCGTGCGGGCCCGATGTGCGTCAGACATGGGCATGATGGTCAGAGGAGAACGGAGCGGTGGAAGACGAATTCCGGCGCACCCCCTACCTGGGGCGCCAAATGTCGGATTTCGGGTTCCGGCAGACCGTTGAGGTTTGAACACTGGGGTGCGTACGGAGATTTCGCCTCCTACCTCCCTGCACCCCTCCGCCACGTGGGAATCAAAGCTACGAAAAGAACAACACGAGGGACACAGGGTTTATGCTGGTTCGGGCCACCGTTGTGGTGTAATACCCTACTCCAGTGTGTGGTGTGGTGGATTGCCTCTTGGGCAGATGATAATGGGCAGTACAAGGAAGAATAGCCTCGCGAGGGTCTGTTCTTGGCTGGGGCGATGAACTGCTGGGAGAAGTTCATCCACCTTTCTCTATCTATCTATATCTCTCTCTCTCTCTCTCTCTCTCTCTCTCTCTCTCTCTTTACCACCTCTCTACTTGTCGAGCCCTTGGAGGAGACTGAGCCGAACCCCCTTGCTACGCGGGTGGCTGGTCCTATTTATAGTGGCCCTGGTCCTCTCCCCAAATATTGAGCGGGAAGGGAGCCAACAATGGCGGGCTAATTTGAAGGGGGACAGCAAGTATCAACTATCCTGACAAAAGTAGTCTTCGCCTGCGCAAAGCTTTGGTGATGACGCCGTCTTGGGCTCCATGGTGACCTCCGTCTCGTAGTCCTCCTGGTCTTGGTCTCGTTGCACCGAAACGGCAACCTTTGCCTGATGCCTCGGTACTCCGCGGCTGCGCTTGCCCCCTTTGCACCAAAGAGGAAAAGAGGACGTTGCACGGGCTGGCACCTGCCTGGCGCCCTGAGTTGTCATGGCTTGTGTCACGGGCACCTCGCGAGGTACCCCGCCTTGATCTCTCCGCCTCCTCGCGAGCCAGCCTGACGAGGCCGTGCCGGAGGAAGCTCCGTGTCATCCGCCCCGCGAGGCTTGGCCCCTCGCGAGGGTCTTGGGTTTGTGCGGGTGAAGATGGGCCGTGCTGGGCCCGCCTTTGAGCCACGCCGCAGGCCGCAGGCAGGCAAGTCTGGGGACCCCCGTTCCCAGAACACCGACAGCCACCTGCGGCGGCGGTGCGCGGACATGAAGGGCAGGCTCCGCCCCTGCATAGGGCCCCGGTGGCCACCTCAGGCTGCCACGCCTTCGCTCCCGAGCTGCGCAACGTCGTTTGGCCAGGCAAGTTCAAGCCGGATCTGCCTCCGCGCTACAACGGCACCCCCGACCCCGTGGAGTTCCTGCAGCTCTACGAGCTGAGCATCGAGGCAGCCAATGGCGACGAAAAGGTCATGGCGAACTGGTTTCCCATGGATCTCAAGGATGGCGCCCGCTCATGGCTCCTGAACCAGCCCGCGGGATCAATCTCCTCTTGTGGTGAGATGCGCAACTGCTTCATCGCCAACTTCCAGGCCACTCGCGACCGCCCTCCGGCCGCGGGTGACCTGCGCCGCATCAAGCAACAGCCAGGAGAGACCCTGCAGAAGTACATCCACCCTTCAACAATGTTCATCTCAAGATCCCCAAGGTGATGGACGAGGCCATCATCTCAGCGTTTTCCGATGGTGTCTGCGACATCAAGGTGAAGGAGGAGCTCGCCATCCACGAGGAGGTACACGACTCTAGAGCTGTTCAACATAGCAACCAAGTGTGCAAGAGCTGAGGAGGGGAGTCTCTCCCTCCTCAAGCTCCCTGCTGCCGACCCAGAGGAGAAGAAAGCCAACGCCAAGGACGTGAAGCGCAAGGGAGTGGCCGTGCTCGCAGCGGAGCCAGACACGAAGCGCGGCCGGGACCACCGCGAGTCGTCCAAGAGCAGTCGTCCGTTCTGTGCCTTCCACAATGTACACGGCCACAACAATAACGATTGTCAAGAGCTCAGGACCATCCGAGATGGACGCTTCGGTCGACGCCCCGAGCGCAACGACCGGGGCTACGGTCGAGGAGGAGGACGAGGTGGAGGACGCTGGGATGACCACGGCCCCCGCCAGGAGTGGCGCGACCGTCCTCGTGAGGACCACTCATAGGAGCAGCCTCGGGAGGGCGCCTGGCGCGACCAGCCTCGCGAGGACTGTCCTCAGGGGAATCCTGGCCTCCCTCTGCTACTGTCACCACCAAGAAGGAACGACAACCACCATCAGGACGAGGGGGCTGGGGGCTTCCCGGAGCTGTGCGCTATCGCTTGCATCTTGGGTGGTGCTCAGGCCCCGGCTTCCCAATGGATCTTCAAGAAGTTTTCTCGCTAGGTGAATGCAGGCCTCCCTAGGCTTGAGGCCACGCGCCCGCTCAAGTGGTCCAAGTACGCCATCACCTTCAGCTCGGCGGACCAGCTCAAATGTGCGGCAACCGTCCTTCTGATGCTCTGCTCACCCGTCATCAACAATGTACAAGTCACCAAGACCCTCATAGACGGCGGCGCAGGGCTTAACGTCCTGTCCATCGAGACATTCGACAGCCTCCAAGTGCCATACAATCAGCTTCAGCCCACCAAGCCCTTCTCAAGAGTGAGTGACGGCCCCACCACCCCGATAGGGTAGGTCCACCTCCCTGTCACCTTCGGACAGCGTGACAACTACCGCACCGAGCTCATCAACTTTGACATTGCTCACATTCGTCTGCCGTACAATGCCATACTCGGGTATCCGGCCCTGGCCAAGTCCATGGCAGTGACCCACCACGGCTACAATGTCCTCAAGATGCCAGGAAGTGGCGGGATCATCACAGTCCCCTGCGAAGAAAGAGATGTGTTGTGCTTCCTCGAGCGCCCCTTCCAGGCCGCAGCAATCAAAGACCCTGACGGTAAGGGCGCGTACCCTCCTGAGGCCACCCCCAAGAAAAAGATGCAACTACTCCGCACAGGGCCTCAGGGGAGTGGCGCCTCTAGCGGTGCCAAATCAGGATCGACGCCCGCGCCTGGGACGCCTCCCTCCCTAGAATAGGAAGGCGCGCCCGGTGCCCTCCTCGGGCAGGGCTCGGGGACTCTCTTTTGGAGGGCCTCAGACCTAGTCGACATCACGAGGGAGGCGCTCGGGCACCACGTGGAGGCGTGCTTCGTGACACGTTTCCCTTAGGAGGGCACCGGGCAAGGAGCGCCCGACGCTCAGGAGTTCATCGTCAAGGCCACCTAGGAGCTTCAGGAAGCAAGGGCAATACGCGGCAACCACCGCCCACCTGGTGCAGCTCCCCATCCAGGCGAGGGTGGCAAGCTGCGCGTCCGTGTCGACATTCCAGGGCTCAACAGGGCCGCATCTCAAGAGCGCTTTCAGTGTTCGCACGCTGGCCGGTGCGAGGGTCCACCTCACAGCTACATCTGCATGACGTTTGGCCTACCGAGCATGGCAGCCACCTTCAAGCGCAACCTACTAAGCATCCTGGCAACCTGGGAGGCTAGGCATCATGCAGTCCTGGTGGAGATGGATACGGTCCTCAGGGAGCCACCTGAACCCCCAGATCCTCCTGAGGCTCAGGGTCTTGGCGGCTCATGAGGAGGGACTTCTTCAACGCGCGCCTTCAGCTACCCCAATGCTCCATCGACAACAAAACCAGGTGACATTTTCCAAGTTCATTCAGCTAGGAGCGCCCCTCGGGCTGCATTATTCCCAGGTCGCATGGGACTGTCCCTATGGCGTGTATCCTCTTGCATCTTTAGCTTACCTCACTTGGGCACCCCTCGGGCTGCATCATCCCCAGGCCGCTCGGGTCCGTCCCAGTGGCATGTATCGTTCTCGCATCTATCTAAGCTAGCCGGTTCCCATGCATGAGTTATTTATAGTCATCACCTGCCTGGTTGCCACCCACTAAGGGAGCCGCGTGCCAATCGTTTTTCTTTAGGATCCTTCGCATGAGAATACTAGGCACGGCGCCTATGCTCGGGTCCATCCCTGCACCATCGATAAACCCAACGGCTGAGCTCTTTCTGGCGGACCATCCCCGTTCATGTCACCTCCTAGGGTCGTTGGTGCTTGGCCTCCTCATGCGATAGCCTCAGGAGATCTACTCGGAGCAGGTTGCCTAACCATCTCGCAGGATCACCACAGCCATCAAGAGCCAAGACCAGGCGCAACCCACCTTGAGGTAAGGCCTCGTGATTCCCGCGCTGGCTCACGAGTGCCCAGACACACCTTGTCCAGCCCTGCCGTGCAAGCCACGTGTCAGGGCGGGGATGTACACGCCCCGGGGGCTCCACTCAGAGGGATCCCTCACCCACGCACCAGTGGAAGCACGATGCTCTGTGCTGGCAGTCGACACTGCCGAGGAGCAGCTATGCCCGTGCAAGTGCGAAAGCGCTATGCTCCGCGTTGGTGATAAACAACTGAGGGCAGCCTAATGGCCGTATCAACCTCAGGGAGCCTCTAAGATCTGTGTCTGGCCTCATCGCAACACCTCCCCTCGGGAGAGCCGCACGAGGGGGCTGGGCACAGGGGCTGCGCTCGGGTCACGCCAAGCGTACGCCACCCTGCCAGGTGATACGTCCATTTTGCATCATGCTTTTATATCGATATTTATTGCATTATGGGATGTTATTACACATTATGTCACAATACTTATGCCTATTCTCTCTTATTTTACAAGGTTTACATGAAGAGGGAGAATGCCAGCAGCTGGGATTCTAGGCTGGAAAAGGAGCAAATATTAGAGACATATTTTGCACAGCTCCAAAAGTCCTGAAACTTAATGGAAGATATTTTCAAAATATATAAAAAATACTGAGCGCAAGAAGTTCACCAGGGGACACACCCAGCCCACGAGGGTGGGGGGCGCGCCCCCTACCTTGTGGGCCGCCTGGTGGCCCTCCGATGGCCATATTCTGCTATATAGAGTCTTTCGATGAGGAAAAAATCAAAAGCCATCTTTCCGGACGAGACTCCGCCGCCACGAGGCGGAACCTGGGCGGAACCAATCTAGGGCTCTCGCAGAGCTGTTCTGCCGGGGAAACTTCCCTCTGGGATGGGGAAATCACCGCCATTGTCATCACCAACGCTCCTCTCATCGGCAGAGGGCAATCTCCACCAACATCTTCACCAGCACCATCTCCTCTCAAAACCCTAGTTCATCTGTTGTATCCAATTCTTGTCTCCAAGTCCGGGATTGGTACTAGTAGGTTGCCAGTAGTGTTAATTACTCCTTGTAGTTGATGCTAGTTGGTTTATTTGGTGGAAGATCATATGTTCATATCCTATAATCATATTAATACCCCTCTGATTATGAACATGATTATGCTTTGTGAGTAGTTACGTTTGTTCCTGAGGACATGGGAGAAGTCTTGCTATTAGTAGTCATGTAAATTTGGTATTCGTTCGATATTCTGATGAGATGTATGTTGTCTCTCCTCTAGTGGTGTTATGTGAACGTCGACTACATAACACTTCACCATTATTTGAGCCTAGAGGAAGGCATTGGGAAGTAATAAGTAGATGATGGCTTGCTAGAGTGATAGAAGCTTAAACCCTAGTTTATGCGTTGCTTCGTAAGGGGCTGATTTGGATCCATATGTTTCATGCTATGGTTAGGTTTACCTTAATACTTTTGTTGTAGTTACGGATGCTTGCAATAGAGGTTAATCATAAGTGGGATGCTTGTCCAAGTAAGGATAGTACCCAAGCACCGGTCCACCCACATACCAAATTATCAAAGTACCGAACGCGAATCATATGAACGTGATGAAAACTAGCTTGACGATATTCCCATGTGTCCTCAGGAGCGCTTTTCTCTATATAAGAGTTTGTCCAGGCTTGTACTTTGCTACAAAAAGGATTGGGACACCTTGCTACACTTTATTTACTTTTGTTACTTGTTGCTCGTTACAAATTATCCTATCACAAAACTATCTGTTACCACTTATTTGAGTACTTGCAGAGAATACCTTGCTGGAAAGCGCTTATCATTTCCTTCTGCTCCTCGTTGGGTTCGACACTCTTACTTATCGAAAGGACTACGATAGATCCGATATACTTGTGGGTCATCAAGAGTCTTTTCTGGCGCCGTTGCCGGGGAGTGAAGCGCCTTTGGTAGGTGGAATTTGGTAAGGAAAATTTATATAGTGTGCTGAAATTTACTGTCACGTGTTACTATGGAAAGTAATCCTCTGAGGGGCTTGTTCGGGGTATCTTCACCCCGACCAGTAGAGCAAAGAGCTGCTCCTCAACCTACTGAACCTACTACAAATGAAAATGTCTGCTTTGAAATTCCTTCAGGTATGATAGAAAAAATGCTAGCTAATCCTTTTGCAGGAGACGGAACAACGCATCCTGATGAGCACCTAATATATGTGGATGAAGTTTGTGGATTATTTAAGCTTGCTGGTGTACCCGAAGATGTTCTTAAGAAGAAGGTCTTCCCTTTAACTATGAAAAAAGATGCATTGACATGGTATAGGCTATGTGATGATACGGGGTCATGGAACTACAAACGATTGTAATTGGAATTTCATCAGAAGTTTTATCCTATGCATCTTGTTCATCGTGATCGCAATTATATATAATTTGTGGCCTCGCGATGGAGAAAGCATCGCTCAAGCTTGGGGGAGGCTTAAATCAATGTTATATTCATGCCCCAATCATGAGCACACAAGAGAGATGATTATTCAAAATTTATATGCTCAGCTTTCTGATAACAATCGCACCATGCTCGATACTTCTTGTGCTAGCTCTTTTATGACGAAGACTATTGAATTCAAATGGGATTTATTGGAAAGAATTAAACGCAACTCTGAAGATTGGGACCTCGACGATGGTAAGGAGTCAGGTTTTACACCTAAGTTTGATTGTGTTAAATCTTTTATGGATACTGATGTTTTCCGTAAATTTAACACTAAATATGGACTTGACTCTAAGATAGTAGCTTCTTTCTGTGAATCATTTGCTACTTATGTTGATCTCCCCAAGGAGAAGCGGTTTAAATATCATCCCCCCATAGAGGTAAAAGTAGCTACACCTATTAAAGTTGAAGAAAATACTATCACTTATAATGATCCTATTGTTCCTACTTCTTATGTTGAGAAACCACCTTTCCCTGTTAGGATAAAGAATCATGCTAAAGCTTCAACTATGGTTCGTAAAAGTAATATTAGAACTTATACACCTCCTGAGAAAATTAAAGTTGAACCTAATATTGCTATTGTTAAAGATCTCTTATCTGATAATATTGATGGGCATGTTATTCATTTCTGTGATGAAACTGCTAGAATTGCTAAACCTTGTGCTAAAGATAAACCTAGACCTGTGGTAGGCATGCCTGTTACTTCTGTTAAAATAGGAGATCACTGTTATCATGGCTTATGTGATATGGGTGCTAGTGCTAGTGCCATAACTTTTGACTTATACAAAGAAATCATGCATGACATTGCACCCGCTGAGTTAAAAGATATTGATGTCACGATTAAACTTGCCAATAGAGATACTATTTCACCAATGGGAATTGTTAGAGATGCTGAAGTCTTATGTGGGAAAAATAAATATCCTGCTGATTTTCTTGTTCTTGGTTCCCCACAAGATAGCTTTTGTCCCATTATATTTGGTAGACCCTTCTTAAACATTGTTAATGCTAAGATAGATTGCAAAAAGGATGTTGTTACTATCGGTTTAGATAATATGTCTCATGAATTTAATTTCTCTAAATTTAGAAGACAACACCGTGAAGAAGAAATTACCTAGTAAGGATGAAATTATTGGTCTTGCTTCTATTGCCGGACCTCCTAGTGATCCTTTAGAACAATATTTGCTAGACCATGAAAATGATATGTTTATGAATGAAAGAAGGGAAATAGATGAAGTATTCTTTAACCAGGAACCTATTCTGAAACACAATTTTCCTTTTGAAATCCTAGGGGATCCTCCTCCACCCAAGGGTGATCATGTGTTTGAGCTTAAACCGTTGCCTGATACTTTTAAATATGCTTATCTTGATGAGAAACAGATATATCCTGTTATTATTAGTGCTAACCTTTTAGAGCATGAGGAAGAAAGATTATTGAAAACTCTGAAGAAGCACCGTGCTGCTATTGGGTATACTCTTGATGATCTTAAGGGCATTAGTCCCACTCTATGTCAACATAAAATAAATTTGGAAGAAGATGCTAAACCAGTTCGTGATCATCAACGATGGCTGAATCCTAAAATGAAAGAAGTGGTAAGAAAGGAAATACTAAAGCTCCTTGAGGCAGGTATAATCTATCCCGTTGCTGATAGTCAGTGGGTAAGTCCTGTCCATTGTGTCCCTAAGAAGGGAGGTATTACTGTCTTTCCTAATGATAAAGATGAATTGATTCCTCAAAGAATTATTACAGGTTATAGGATGGTAATTGATTTCCGCAAATTAAATAAGGCCACTAAAAAGGATCATTACGCCTTACCTTTTATCGATCAAATGCTAGAAACATTATCTAAACATTCACATGTTTGCTTTCTAGATGGTTATTCTAGTTTCTCTCAAATACCTGTGTCAGCCAAGGATCAATCAAAGACTACTTTTACTTGCCCTTTTGGTACTTTTGCTTATAGACGTATGCCTTTTGGTTTATGCAATGCACCTGCTACCTTTCAAAGATGCATGATGGCTATATTCTCTGACTTTTGTGAAAAGATTTGTGAGGTTTTCATGGACGATTTCTCCGTCTATGGATCTTCTTTTGATGATTGCTTGAGCAACCTTGATCGATTTTTGCAGAGATGTGAAGAAACTAATCTTGTCTTGAATTAGGAAAAGTACCACTTTATGGTTAATGAAGGTATTGTCTTGGGGCATAAAGTTTCTGAAAGAGGTATTGAAGTTGATAAAGCCAAGGTTGATGCTATTGAAAAGATGCCATGCCCCAAGGACATCAAAGGTATAAGAAGTTTCCTTGGTCATGCCGGATTTTATAGGAGGTTCATTAAGGACTTCTCAAAAATTTCTCGGCCTCTGACTAATTTATTACAAAAAGATATACCATTTGTCTTTGATGATGATTGTGTAGAAGCATTTGAAATACTTAAGAAATCATTGATCTTTGCACCTATTGTTCAGCCACCTGGAATTTAGCCTTTGAAATTATGTGTGATGCTAGTCATTATGCTGTAGGTGCTGTTCTAGGGCAAAGAGTTGATAAGAAATTAAACGTTATTCAATATGCTAGTAAAACCCTAGACAATGCTCAAAGAAATTATGCTACTACTGAAAAAGAATTCTTAGCAGTTGTATTTGCTTGTGTAAGTTCAGACCTTATATTGTTGATTCTAAAGTAACTATTCACACTGATCACGCTGCTATTAAATATCTTATGGAAAAGAAAGATGATAAACCTAGACTTATTAGATGGGTTCTCTTGCTACAAGAATTTGACTTACATATTGTTGATAGAAAGGGAGCTGAGAACCCCGTTGCAGACAACTTGTCTAGGTTAGAAAATGTGCTTGATGACCCACTACCTATTAATGATAACTTTCCTGATGAGCAATTAAATGTCATAAATGCTTCTCATACTGCTCCATGGTATGCTGATTATGCTTATTACATTGTTGCTAAGTTTATACCACCTAGTTTCACATACCAGCAAAAGAAAAAGTTCTTCTATGATTTGAGGCATTACTTTTGGGATGACCCACATCTTTATAAAGAAGGAGTAGATGGTGTTATTAGACGTTGTGTACCTGAGCATGAACAGGAACAGATCCTACGCAAGTGTCACTCCGAAGCTTATGGAGGACACCATGCTGGAGAAATAACTGCACATAAGGTATTGCAATCTGGTTTTTATTGGCCTACTCTCTTCAAGGATGCCCGTAAGTTTGTCTTATCTTGTGATGAATGTCAAAGAATTGGTAATATTAGTAGACGTCAAGAAATGCCTATGAACTATTCACTCATTATTGAACCATTTGATGTTTGGGGCTTTGACTATATGGGACCTTTTCTTGCCTCTAATGGTTATACACATATTTTAGTTGCTGTTGATTACGTTACTAAGTGGGTAGAAGCTCTTCCAACTAGTAGTGCTGATCATAACAATTCTATTAAAATGCTTAAATAATTTATTTTTCCAAGATTTGGAGTCCCTAGATATTTAATGACTGATGGTGGTTCACATTTTATTCATGGTGCTTTTCCGTAAAATGCTTGCTAAGTATGATGTTAATCATAGAATTGCATCCCCTTATCACCCTCAGTATAGTGGTCAAGTAGAATTGAGTAATAGAGAGCTCAAATTAATTTTGCAAAATACTGTCAATAGGTCTAGAAAGAATTGGTCCAAGAAACTTGATGATGCATTATGGGCCTATAGAACTGCATATAAAAATCCTATGGGTATGTCTCCGTATAAAATAGTTTATGCAAAAGCATGTCACTTACCTCTCGAACTAGAACACAAGGCATATTGGCATATTAAAGAGCTCAATTGTGATTTTAAACTTGCCGGTGAGAAGAGGTTATTTGATATTAGCTCACTCAATGAATGGAGAACCCAAGCCTACGAAAATGCCAAGTTGTTTAAAGAAAAGGTTAAAAGATGGCATGATAAAAGGATACAAAAGCATGAGTTTAATGTAGGAGGTTATGTATTGCTATACAACTCTCGTTTAAGATTTTTTGTAGGAAAACTTCTCTCTAAATGGGAAGGTCCTTATGTTATCGAGGAGGTCTATCGGTCCGGTGCCATAAAAATAATAATTTCGAAGGCACAAATCCGAAGGTGGTGAACAGTCAAAGAATCAAACATTATATCTCAGGTGATCCCATAAATATTGAAACCAATGTTATTGAAACCGTAACCCCGGAGGAATACATACGGGACACTTTTCGGAACATTTCAGACTCCGAAAAGGAATAGGTATGTGTTACGGTAAGTAAACCGACTCCAAAATAGTTTTAAGGCAATATTTCTCCGTTTTGGAATATTTAGAAAAATAGAAAAATAAGACGCAGTTGGGAAGGACACGAGGCTTCCATGAGGGTGGAGGGTGCGCCCTACCCTACTAGGTGCACCCCCTACCTCGTGGGCACCTCGTGCGCTCTCCGGACTCTGTTTTCTTGCACAATACGTATTTCGGTCAGTAAAAATTCATTATATAATCTCCTGGGGGTTTTGACTCCCGTATCACGCAACTATCCTCTGTTTGTGTTTCGAGTTGTTTTTCTGACAGATCCAGGACGTCATGTTGTCTTCAAGTGCCCCCAAGGACCAGTTCTTCAAGAAGGTCATCAACCCCTACCTCTCGGAGGTGCTGCAACACCCTCAAACCCTTGAGATGCGTGAGTGGTTGTTGCACATCCACGATGTTGAGGGACCAAGGAAGACCGGAAGCACAAAGGCAAGGCTCGAGGCATTGGAGCAAGATGTTTCAAGTGTCAGGAGATGGTGGAGCATGGACTCGATTCCAATCACATTATGATCACGGAGTTCACCAACAACCACAAGCTGGACGTCAAGGACATTGGGGAGGCCATCTTCAAGCTTCATGAGAAAATCGAGCACCTCCAAGCCCAGATCTATGACCTGCAAAATCAAAACTGTGAGTATGAATATAGATTCAAGAGGATGAGTGTGGCTGCAGATTTGAGGTTTCAGGAGACTCGATCATCCTTCTATGATGGTGAGCCTATGCCTTGGAAGAAGGACGACAAGCCTACGCCATCAACAAAACCATCACCTTCTCCACCAACAAAGAAGAATTGAGTATCTGGTATGGGCACTCCCCTTGGCAACTGCCAAGCTTGGGGGAGTGCCCCGGTATCATATCACCATCACTTTTATCTTAACCATTTTTCTTAGTTCGATCCTTTTGGTAATATCTTGATCTAGTAGAATAAAGTTTATGGCATGATCTAGTTTTTAGTTTTGCTTTATGATCCCTCTATGTAATCGAGTCCGTGAGCTATATATAATAAAGATTAGTGTTGATTCAAGGGCTTGATTATTTTGCCATGATCCAAAGTGAATAAAAGAAAAGAGAAATAAATAAAAATGAAACAAATAGATCATATGGATCTTATGGAGAGTAATGAGCTCACATAGAAAAAGTATGATGAATAAAAGTTGTTGAGAGTTGACAAACATAGTTTTGGTCATCGTGGCAATTAATAGGAAGTAATAAAGAAAGAGAGGTCTTCACATATAAATATACTATCTTGGACATCTTTTATGATTGTGAGCACTCATTAAAATATGACATGCTAAAGAGTTGATGTTTGACAAGGAAGACAACGTAATGGGTTATGTTTTCTTACATCTGAGCTAAATTATATTGTCATGGATCATCCAACATGGTTGAGCTTGCCTTTCCCCCTCATGCTAGCCAAATTCATCGCACCAAGTAGAGATACTACTTGTGCTTCCAAATACCCTTAAACCAGTTTTGCCATGAGAGTCCACCATACCAACCTATGGATTGAGTAAGATCCTCCAAGTAAGTTGTCATCGGTGCAAGCAATAAAAATCGCTCTCTAAATATGTATGACTTATTAGTGTGGGAGAAAATAAGCTTTATACGATCGTGTGATATGGAATAAATAAAAGCGACAGATTGCATAATAAAGGTCCATATCACAAGTGGCAATGTAAAGTGACGTTCTTTCGCATAAGATTTTGTGCATCCAACCATAAAAGCACATGACAACCTCTGCTTCCCTCTGCGAAGGGCCTATCTTTTACTTTTATCTCCTACCTTGCATAAGAGTCATGGTGATCTTCACCCTTCCTTTTTACATTTTATGCTTTGGCAAGCACAGTATCTTGGAAAGATCCTGGTATATATGGCTAATTGGATGTGAGTTTTCATGAACTATTATTGTTGACATTACCCTTGAGGTAAAACATTGGGAGGCAAAACCATAAGCCCCTATCTTTCTCTGTGTTCGATTAAAACTCCACACCCATAAGTATTGCATGAGTGTTAGCAATTGTGAAAGACTATATGATAGTTGAGTATGTGGACTTGCTGAAAAGCTCTTATATATTGACTTTTTCCTATGTTATGATAAATTGCAATTGCTCCAATGACTGAGATTATAGTTTGTTAGTTTTCAATGAAGTTTACGATTCATACTTGAAATTGTGATTGAATTATTACTCTAGCATAAGAAATCATATGACAAGAATTATGTAAGTTGTCGTTCTAAGATGATCATGATGCCCTCACGTCCGTATTTTAGTTTTATCGACACCTCTATCTCCAAACATGTGGACATATTTTTCGATTTCAGCTTTTGCTTGAGGACAAGCGAGGTCTAAGCTTGGGGGAGTTGATACGTCCATTTTGCATCATGCTTTCATATCGATATTTATTGCATTATGGGTTGTTATTACACATTATGTCACAATAATTATGCCTATTCTGTCTTATTTTACAAGGTTTACATAAAGAGGGAGAATGCCGACAGCTGGGATTCTGGGCTAGAAAGGGAGCAAATATTAGAGACTTACTCTGCACAGCTCCAAAAGTCCTGAAACTTCACGGAAGATGTTTTCAGAATATATAAAAAATACTGAGCACAAGAAGTTCACCAGGAGGGCCACATCCTGCCCACGAGGGTGGGGGCGCGCCCTACCCCCCTGGGCACGCCTCCCTACCTCGTGGGCCCCCTGGTGGCCCTCCGATGGCCATCTTCTGCTATATGCAGTCTTTCGATGAAGAAAAAATCAGAAGCCATCTTTCCGAACGAAACTCCGCGCCACAAGGTGGAACCTTGGCGGAACCAATCTAGGGCTCTGGCGAAGCTGTTCTGCCGGGGAAACTTCCCTCTGGGATGGGGAAATCACCGCCATTGTCATCACCAACGCTCCTCTCATCGGCAGAGGGCAATCTCCACCAACATCTTCACCAGCACCATCTCCTCTCAAAACCCTAGTTCATCTCTTGTATCCAATTCTTGTCTCCAAGTCCGGGATTGGTACTAGTAGGTTGCCAGTAGTGTTAATTACTCCTTGTAGTTGATGCTAGTTGGTTTAATTGGTGGAAGATCATATGTTCAGATCCTATATGCATATTAATACCCCTCTGATTATGAACATGATTATGCTTTGTGAGTAGTTATGTTTGTTCCTGAGGACATGGGAGAAGTCTTGCTATTAGTAGTCATGTAAATTTGGTATTCGTTTGATATTTTGATGAGATGTATGTTGTCTCTCCTCTAGTGGTGTTATGTGAACGTCGACTACATAACACTTCACCATTATTTGAGCCTAGATGAAGGCATTGGGAAGTAATAAGTAGATGATGGGTTGCTAGAGTGACAGAAGCTTAAACCACAGTTTATGCGTTGCTTCGTAAGGGGCTGATTTGGATCCATATGTTCCATGCCATGGTTAGGTTTACCTTAATACTTTTGTTGTAGTTGCGGATGCTTGCAATAGAGTTTAATCGTAAGTGGGATCCTTGTCCAAGTAAGGACAGTACCCAAGCACCGGTCCATCCACAAACCAAATTATCAAAGTACCAAACGTGAATCATATGAACGTGATGAAAACTAGCTTGACGATATTCCCATGTGTCCTCAGGAGCGCTTTTCTCTAAATAAGAGTTTTTCCAGGCTTGTCCTTTGCTACAAAAAGGATTGGGCCACCTTGCTGCACTTTATTTACTTTTGTTACTTGTTGCTCATTACAAATTATCCTATCACAAAACTATATGTTACCACTTATTTCAGTACTTGGAGAGAATACCTTGCTGGAAACCGCTTATCATTTCCTTTTACTCCTTGTTGGGTTCGACACTCTTACTTATCGAAAGGACTACGATAGATCCCCTATACTTGTGGGTCATCACCAGGTCCCTCGGGACATGAACGTCGCACGCCCTCCCAAGCGGAGCCAAGGTATGAAGGTCGTTTGGACGTCAAGGGGGACTCTTGAGCATCACGACTCAGGAGCTTAACTGGCCACATAGTCCCTCACTCCTTGGTCCGTCCTGGTGATCCAGACGGTCCAATGGCAGCTGAGGTATGTGCGGGGTCAGGCCCTGCCATCGTAGAACACTAGGCCTACTCTCGCATCTCCTTTCTATAAGTTGTTTGCGCGTCAAGGGGGACTCCTCAGCATCGCGACTCAGGAGCCTAACTGGACACGTAGCCCCTCACTCCTTGGTCCGTCCTGGTGATCCAGACGGCCCAATGGCAGCTGAGGTATGCGCGGGGTCGGGCCCTGCCGACGCAGAACACCAAAGCAAACGGAAAAGAAATCATGGAATTTCAAACAAATATTACAAGATGATGCGGAGCATCCCAAGGTCATCCCCATGGACCTACCATCGTCTCATCAAGTGCCTAGTGGACCCATGAATCGATCACGTGCAAGAGCTCTCGAGACCGAGGTGACATCTCTCCTCTCAAAATTCCACTTCGATGACCATGAGACATGGCTACTACCTCAAATGGAGACATTGTGCATACTCAGGTATCAAGGAGTTAGCCATGGAGACGCCAAGGAGCGAGGAAAATCCGAAGAGGAAGATGGACGTGAAGACGGAGAAGAAAAAGGGCTAAGTCAGCAGAAGCCCGGACGATCCGGACCGCCGTCCGGACGATCCGGCCTCAGCCCGGATGATCCAGACCCCGTCCCGGACGATCCGGGTAATATGCCCAGCGACACCCAAGACGACATCTTAGAGATGGGTCCTCCGGACCCAGGCACGGATCATCCGGCCACACCCGGACGTCCGGACCAGGTCCTGGACATCCGGCCCTCCCGCAGCTGCTCCAACACAGCCGGACGATCCGGACGCCGACCCGGATCTTCCGGACCCCCGGAGCCCGGATCATCCGGACCAACTCCCGGATCATCCGGCCACCGCCTGTGTGCGTGACTTGGGCCGAGGCCCGTGTACCCGTTTTGCCCCCTCACTTGCCCCTTGGGCTACAAATAGACCTTCTACTCCCCATTTTTAGGGTTAGCAAATGTTTAGCTCATGTTTGTCAGAGAGCTTTGCTCATCCACTTGGTAGTCTTCTCTACGGAGATTCGAGCTTCCACCGGCGAAGATCCCCCAAGCTGATTCAAGACCCCTTTTAGGGAAGAACTCAAGACCTCCTCATGAAGAAGGCCGGCTACCGTTGTATCGTCCCTAGTTGTCTGTGGATCGTGTATCTTTCCTTATGTAATCGAGGATCTAGCCCATGTGTGACTTATTCATGTCGGTTTAGTGATTCCTCTCGTGTTTCTTATTGTGTTTTCTCTCCGTTCTTCCCCGTGTTCTTAGTGATTTCCGTGGGATCTGCTTCTTTCCTGAAAGATCGGGCGATTAGGGTCTCTACCCTACATCATCTTGGTATCATGTGCCTTGTTGATCACGATTTCGGAGCCTCCCCTCTTCGTTTTCTAGCTTGATTTTGTTGTTTTCGTCCTAATGCAAAAATACCAACAAAAATAGCCCCCAAAAAAATTCTTGTGATTTGTGAGTTTTGATGATGTTTTTTTGGTTTCGATTCGTGAGTTTGTTGTGTTGCAAGTGGATCTAGCCTTCCCCCACCATCCCGACCTCGAAATCCCTCCAAAATCTGTGAAATCCCCGAAGTTGTGGCTGTTTTCGAGCTCATCCCGAGCCATCCCCGAGCGAGTTGACCCGCCCAGATCATCCGGCTGGTCACCCGGATCATCCGGACCCACCCGGATCATCCGGACCCACCCGGATCATCCGGCTCCTGGCCCGGATCATCCTGCTTCCTCTGACCAAACTGCATTTCCTGCAGTTTTTGCCACCGCCGCCTACGCCTTCGCATACCCACGTCGACCTCCACCTCCTACCTTCCACAAACCCCTATGCAAACCTTTCCAATAGCCCAATCCACACCACCACTTGACCGCTACCTACTCCGACGCTTTTTGTCGCACTTGGTTTTGAGAATTTGAGTTGTGGGTCACCGTTTCCTTTCGTGTTTCGGCTACCTAGGGACAGTTCGATGTCAACATCACCACCGCTCATTTTCGCCAAGGATTAATACGAACGACTACACACTTGTGGTATCCATTTCCCATCGGTATCATCTTGGTAGTGTGATATCATCATACTCTTTTCCATTTGGATTGATAACCCCATAGCCTTACTTTTGCATAGCTTACCCATCGAGACTAGCATTTTAGTATTGTCGGCAACGTGACTTGTGCACATTAGTGATCATACATCCCATAGCATACATACTATCATCATGTTGCATATCTTGGAATCATCTCTTGTGTCACAAAGTTGTCATCGCATACACAATTGCTATCTTGGTCCGTGAAGCATTGCATGAGAAAAGAACTCAAACATCAAAGAGCCAAACAAGCTTTTAAGCAAAGAGAAAAGATAAGCAAAGAGCTTATAAGCAAGAACCATAGCATCATACAACATTAAGAGTGTCATACTTGATCATCTTGGATCATATCTCTGGAACATCATACTTGGGATAGAAGTCGTTGCATTTTTGCTTAGTAGGTTGTGCACAAGTTCGTATCCGCCTATTGTGCAATCGTGCTAGTGTCTCTCTAGTGTTGTGCAACAAGAACATTTTCGTGGATTCCACATTTTGGCTCACCCTTGGTTGCATGACCCCATTTATCTTTTCGTATGTTGTGTTTCCGTGTACCACATCTTGCTATTGGTCTTCTTGTTACATTTACAAGTCGTGGATCTTCTCCAACATTATTGAATCTTGCTTACATTCAAATCAAAAATTGTGCCACCATCCTAACCAAGCTCCACCATAAGCTTTTACTTGTGTAAGTGTGAGAAACCGACGAGAATTCATACCAATTGGGCTATTCCCTTGTCCTACATTGGAGTGATCATCGATCCACTTTCAACTTTGGTCAAGGTACATTTGGTATTCGTTCTTCTCTTTATACCACCCACATTTGTCTTGGAATGATGGATAGGCCAAGTACTTCTACCAACCCACTCTTCACGGAGCAAGACGATGACATGAACTCCTTCGTCACCAAAAGCCACCTCTTTGGTGCACAACGTGCTTTGCATCAAGAACAACAAGCCACGAGTGACCGCATTGACAACCTTGCCATCGACTTGCGACTCTCCGAGCAATGTACAAGGGACTACTTCGACCACAAGCTCGATGATCACAAGCAAGAGAATGATGCAAGGATGGATGAGATTCGCGCTTTGTTTCTCAACCGCTCTTCTTCCACTTCAAGAAGGAGCCGTTCAAGTCGTCACTCCGACTTTACCCTCTCCGGGTCAAGTACACCGTCATCAAACACTGTTCGACGTGCCGCGCGCAACGAGCATCAAGCAAGCCTCAATCCTCTACGCTACACCGACTCGCAAGAGCACCGACGGCGCCAAACCCTAGAAGCCTTTGCGCTAGCACGAGAACGGCAACGACAACGCCAACATGAAGAGGAAGAATGCGCGCGTCTACACCAAAATGCACAAGATGCCGAGGCTCAACGTTAAGAACAACAACTCCGTGATGCTCAAGCACTTGAAGCACAACGAGCTCTACGCGATTCGAGTCGAGCCGTTGCTGACCGAAGCCGACAAGCCTGTGAACAAGAGGAAGCACTTCGCGAAGAAATTCAAGAACGACGATTTCAAGCTTGCGTGCATCGTCAAGTTCCTCCTTGAGCTCGACAAGCTCCTCCACAAGCTCGCCAAGACCATCAAGTTCCTCAAGAGCAACACGACATTGACAACCCTTCACGCCAAGAGCACCACGAGTTGAACAATCATCTACAACATGGGCGTCATCATCCCTGACCCCAACACAATGAAGAGCAACGCTACGGCAAACTCAAGTTCACCATGCCCAAGTCCAACGGAAGCAATGATCCTGAAGAGTACCTTTCATGAGCATTGAAAGTTGACAAGATCTTCTGTTTGCACAATTATGAAGAAGAGAAGAAGGTCGCAATGGCATCCCTTGAGTTCCAAGACTATGTGCTCATTTGGTGGGAACAAGTCATTGAGCGCCGCGGGGCAAGAGGTGAACCACCCATCACTACTTGGGCACAAATGAAGGATGTCATGAGAGCACGCTTCGTACCTACCTACTACAACTGCGACCTCTTCAAGAAACTCCAACAACTCAAGCAAGGAACCATGAGTGTTGAAGAATACTACATGGAGATGGAGATTGCAATGATAAGAGCCAATGTCACGGAAGATGATGAGCAAACAATGGCACGCTTCTTGAATGGCCTCAACCATCCCATCAAGAAGATCGCCGACTTCCAACCATACTCAAATCTCATCGAGCTAGTGCACCAAGCTACCAAAGCGGAACGCCAAGTGCAAGATGATTTCAAGTATGCCAAGTTCTCATCCAAGTCCTACAGCTTCACCAACAACCAAGCTTCAATGACTCCAACACCGACTAGAAAGCCTTCTTCAATCAACTTCGACAAGTCGACTTCCAAGAAAGCTTTGTCAACAACAAGCCATCCTACTACGAGCAACTTCAAGCCGAGAGCTTCATCATCCTCAACCCCAACTGATGAGACCGTCAAGACGAGTTCCTTCAAGTGTTTCACTTGTGGCGGCCGAGGCCACAAGTCCTATGAGTGCACTAACAAGCGAACCATGGTCTTCAACGACGATGGCACTTATGACTCCATGAGTGAAGGAGAAATGGAAGCCCTTGAGCAAGTCGCCATGCACTGCCATGTGAACAATGAAGAAGAACAAGTCTTTTGCGATGAAGACTCAAGTCCCGCACTTGTTGTCTCAAAAGTCTTGACCCTCCAACATCACCAAGAAGAAGACCAAAGATGCAACATATTCCACACCAAGGCCGGCATCAATGGACAATCCGTCAAGGTCATCATCGATGGAGGAAGTTGTCATAATCTCGCAAGTGAAGAACTTTGCTCCAAGCTCCAATTGCCCAAGACGAAGCATCCACATCCATACAAAGTGCAATGGCTTAGTGACTCCGGCACCATCCAAATCGAGCACCGAGTACAAGTCTCCTTCAAAATCGGCGCCTACGAATACACCTTGGAGTGCGACGTCATTCCAATGACCATTTGTCATCTTCTCCTTGAACGGCCATGGCAATTCGATAGAGGAGTCGTCCACAATGGGCATACAAACCACTATAGCTTCAAGATGAAAGGAAAGGAGTTTGTGCTACGACCTATGTCTCCAAGCCAAGTGATCGCCGACAAGCGAGCCACCCATCGTGGAGAGAATAGTGAGAGAGTGATCCACCAAAAAGAGAGTGAGCGCCACAAGCCCAAATTGAGTGCCTCCACGATGAGCGACAAGAAAAACTTTGTTCTATTTGCCACCAAACGTCAGATGAGGGAAGTGTGTGAGAACCCATCGAGTGTCCTACACTATGTCCTATTATGCAAGGACAAGGCACCACAAACTAACACCTCTCACAACATACCCTTGGTGTTATCTTCTTTGTTGCAGGAATTCCAATATGTTTTCCCCGATGAGCTACCTCCGGGACTACCTCCACTACGAGGCATTGAGCACCGCATCGGCCTCATCCCCAGAGCACCGCTTCCAAACAAAGCTCCCTACCGCGTCAACCTTGATGAAACCAAAGAAATTCAAAGGCAAGTAAAGCATCTCATAGACCATGGACATGTGCATGAAAGTTTGAGCCCTTGTGCCGTACCGGTCATTCTTGTGCCAAAACATGACGGTAGCTTTCGCATTTGCTCCAATTGTAGACCTATCAATGCTATCATCGTTCGCTATAGATATCCCATTCCACGCCTAGATGATATGCTAGATGAACTTAGTGGTGCCACTATATTTTCCAAAATTGATCTTAAGAGTGGTTACTATCAAATCCGCATACAAGAAGGTGATGAATGGAAAACCGCATTCAAAACCAAGTTTGGTTTGTATGAGTGGTTAGTCATGCCTATGGGTCTCTCGGAAGCACCGGGCACTTTTATGCGCCTTATGAATCATGTCTTTCGCCCTTACATTGGTATATTTGTCGTGGTTTACTTCGATGACATTCTTGTGTTTAGCAAATCTATCGAAGAGCATGTCACCCATGTCCGCACCATTTTGCTAACTCTTAGAAAAGAACGCCTCTATGCTAATATGGAGAAATGCCTTTTTGGTGTTGATAATCTTGTTTTCTTGGGTTTTGTTGTTTTTTCTAAGGGTGTTCATGTTGATGAGTCCAAGAACAATGCTATTAAGACTTGGCCGCAACCAACAAACTTGCATCAAGTGCGTAGTTTCCTTGGTCTTGCGGGTTTCTATCGTCGCTTTGTGAAGGATTTTAGCACCATTGCTTCGCCTTTGCATGCTTTGAGCAAGAAGAATGTGCCTTTTGTTTGGGGACCATCCCAAGATACCGCTTTCAATGAGCTTAAGAACTTGCTTACTCATGCTCCCGTGCTTGCCTTACCCAGCTTTGACAAACCTTTTGAGATTCATTGCGATGCTAGTGGTAATGGCATAGGGGGTGTGTTAACGCAAGAGAAGCGCCACATAGCTTACTTTAGTGAGAAACTTTCCGGAGCGCAACTCAATTACCCCATCTATGACAAAGAGCTATATGCTTTAGTCCGCGTTTTGCATGAATGGGAACATTAGCTTTGTCCCCATGAGTTTATCATTCATACCGATCATGAGACCCTCAAGTATCTTAAGGGTCAAACCAAGTTGAACAAGCGTCATGCTAATGGAGTGAATTTATTGAGTCTTTTCCTTATGTCATCAAGTACATCAAGGGTAAAGAAAACATCCTAGCGGATTCTCTTTCCCGCATATGCATGCTTGTCACGCAACTTGAGTTAGATGTCATTGGCTTCGAGCATATCAAAGACTTGTATGAGCATGATGCAACTTTTGCTACTCCTTATGCCAAGTGTTTGTAGAATACATCTTGGGAACGCTATTACATCAGAGATGGCTATCTTATGAGAGCTAACAAACTTTGCATCCCCGAGTCGTCCCTTCGTTTGTTGCTTTTGCAGGAATCGCATGGAGGAGGCTTAATGGGACATTTCGGACGTGACAAGACGTTCGCCACACTCTCGAAGAATTACTTTTGGCCCAAGATGTATCGGGACGTCAATCGTTTCACCAACCGATGTTCAACATGTCGCAAAGCTAAGTCCAAAGCTCAATCTCATGGCCTCTATATGCCTCTACCAATTCCATACCAACCATGGGAAGACATTAGCATGGACTTTGTACTTGGTTTGCCTAGGACTCGAAATGGGAAAGATTCCATATTTGTCGTTGTGGACCGTTTCTCAAAAATGGCACACTTTATTCCTTGTAACAAGATAGACGATGCTTCACATGTTGCTAATCTCTTTTGTAGGGAAATATTGCGTCTACATGGTGTGCCAAAGACTATCGTCTCGGACCATGACGTCAAGTTCTTGAGTTACTTTTGGAAGACCTCATGCGCCAAGCTCGGAATCAAGCTACTATTCTCCACGGCACAAACCGACAGCCAAACGGAGGTGACAAACCGCACGCTCTCCACCCTTCTTCGCATGCTAATCAAGAAGAACATCAAGGAGTGGGAAGAGTGCTTACCCATTGCCGAGTACACCTACAACCGCGCAAGATATTTGACTATCGGCAAGTCCCCCTTCGAGGTTGTCTACGGTTTCAACCCGTTGTCCCCATTGGACATTCTACCTCTACCACTCCATGAGCGCACAAACATGGACGCAAGTCACCGAGTCAACCACCTCAAGAAGATGCATGAAGATACAAGGCACACCATTGAGCTCCAAGTACAACGACTCGCGACCAAGCTCAACGTCAACAAGAATCACATGATATTCAACATTGGAGATCTTGTGTGGCTACACCTTCGCAAGGAACCCTTCCCCAACGAACGCAAGTCCAAGCTTCTACCACGAGCCGATGGACCATTCAAGGTGCTTGCATGCTACAACAACAACAACGCATACAAGATCGACATCCCATGTGACAAGTACTCCGTGAGCGACATCTTCAACGTCAAAGATCTCTCCCCGTACCATGGTGATGAGGATTTCGATCCGAGGTCGGATCTTTCCCAAGGGAGGGGAGATGATGTGGAGCATCCCAAGGTCATCCTCATGGACCTACCATCGTCTCATCAAGTGCCTAGTGGACCCATGACTCGATCACGTGCAAGAGCTCTCAAGACCGAGGTGACATCTCTCCTCTCACAATTCCACTTCGATGACCATGAGACATGGCTACTACCTCAAACGGAGACATTGTGCATACTCAGGTATCAAGGAGTTAGCCATGGAGACGCCAAGGAGCGAGGAAAATCCAAAGAGGAAGATGGACGTGAAGACGGAGAAGAAAACGGGCTAAGTCAGCAGAAGCCCAGACGATCCAGACCGTCGTCCAGACGATCCGGCCTTAGCCCGGATGATCTGGACCCCGGCCCAGATGATCCGGGTAATGTGCCCAGCGATACCCGAGACGACATCTCGGAGATGGGTCCTCCGGACCCAGGCCCGGATCATCCGGCCACACCCGGAAGTCCGGACCGGGTCCCGGACATCCGGCCCTCCCGTAGCTGCTCCAACACAGCCGGACGATCCGGACACCGACGCGGATCTTCCGGACTCTCGGAGCCCGGATCATCCGGATCATCCGGCCACCGCATGCTTGCGTGACTTGGGCCGAGGCCCATGTACCCATTTCGCCTCTCACTTACCATTTTGCCCCTTGGGCTATAAATAGACCTTCTACTCCCCATTTTAGGGTTAGCAAATGCTTAGCTCATGTTTGTGAGAGAGCTTTGCTCATCCACTTGGTAGTCTTCTCTATGGAGATTTGAGCCTCCACCGGAGAAGATCCCCCAAGCGGATTCAAGACCCCTTTTAGGGAAGAACTCAAGACCTCCTCATGGAGAAGACCGGATACCCTTGTATCGTCCCTAGTTGTCTATGGATCATGTATCTTTCCTTATGTACTCGAGGATCTGGCCCATGTGTGACTTATTCGTGTCGGTTTAGTGATTCCTCACATGTTTCTTATTGTGTTTTCTCTCCGTTCTTCCCCGTGTTCTTCGTGATTTCTGTGGGATCCACTCCTTTCGTGAAAGATCGGGCGATTAGGGTCTCTACCCTACATCACAAGACATACTGTTTCTAGAATACCAAGCACAAGTTTAAACACCTCCACGAGGCATGGTTCATGTTGCAGAAGAAAAGCAGGAAAAGGAGCCACTAGCAAGTCATTCCATCATCCCTGGACGCCGCCATCGCTTGCAAGAGGCATCCCTTCGATGATGATTCCGCCCTCACCTGAGCCGCCAGCTGGAGTTGCAGGTTCAGCAGTGTCACCAGTTGAGGCATAGGGTCGAAGGCACGAAACTCCTTCAGCAGAGCCTCCACCTGGCCCTTCACGGCTTCGGCAGTAGCTGTGTAGCGCTCGCCATCCACAGGCTCTAGCAGCTCGTCAAGGTTGGCATCAGGATCATGAAGATGGAGATGGCTGAAGATGCACGCCAGCGCGGCCGAGGAAAGCGTGCGAGCTTCCTCCTCCACCAAGGGGCCGATCTCGTCCAAGACATCCTCAAGTGCCGTGACTAGATGAGAAAGCAGCTGGGTGGGGCCCTCGTCTGCTGTCGCCAGCGGCTCCTCCAAGCCATTCTCGTAGGGTGCCCGTAGCGCCACGCTGGACCTCTCCTCAAGGGACTCGAAGACCACGTGGTCCTCAGCCCGGACCTTCGCCTTGACTTCCAGCTCGGCCTTCTCCGCCTTCACCTTCTGCTCCACCTTCTCCAGCCGGCTACGCTCCGTGGCCTGCGCCTTCACCAGCTGCTCCAGCTCGGCGTCGCGACCCTTCACGGCGTCCTCCCGGGCCTTCTTCTTCTCCTCCGCCACCTTGTGGTCTCGAGCTTCGGTCGCACGCTCGTTGTGCGTGGTCTCCAGCTCGGCCTCCAGTGACCGACAACGATCCTAGGCGGCCCTGGCGTCCTTCAATGCCACCTCATGAGCAGTCACGGCTTGGGCCGCGGCCTGCTTGTCCTTCTCGGAGGCCGCTGTAGCTTGGCTCGATGCCGCCCAGACGGATGCATCGGAGTGAAGCCAGCCAGAAATCAGCTCTAGGCACCCGGCCGCCACGTGATGGTCGGTGCCTTGAAGATCCTCTCGCGACAGGGTTAGCATGGAGAGAGCATGCTCCAGGACGTCAGGGGAGGCGGAAGGATCCAAGGTCTGCAGTGCGGCGGAAGGAGGAGGAGACAACGTCATCATCATGGCCTGAGAGGCTAGGAGCTCCTGAACTTGGGGAACCCCAGCAACCGAGCCGGATGCCAGCACCTCCGGAGCCAGCGGGGCTACATGGTCTGCCTCCTCCGGAGGACGCTCCCCCAAGTCTCGCGAGGACGATCGGGCTGGGGAAGCACGAGCGCTCTCACCGCCCTTCCCCACGGAGGAGGGTGCGGCCGCTGCAGGAGATTTGGTCCCAAGAAGTACCGCCACTTCCTCCTTCCTCTTCTTAGCCGCATGCATCAACCTAATTGCGCAACGGGGAAGCGTCAAGAATCAGTAGCAGAAGCAAGAACAAGGCAGGACAAGAATACTTTCTGGTCCACCGCGGCGCAGTCTCTCCGCTTCCAAAGCTTGAAGCCTGAGAGCCTCACAGCTTGAGGTGCGGGCGCGCGGCCTCCAGGCGCTGAAGAGGGGGCAGCAGATAGGACGGAAACAACTCCAGGCAGCGTCAGAACGGGGGCGTCGTTTTGGGACATGAGCGCCGACCTTCCCCTCGTCGGAACCTCGGCCGGTGACCTCTTCCGGGGACTGACCTTGGACCCCATGGAGCCCCCTGCTAGGCGCAACTCCCCACTTTGTAGGAGGACATCGGCCTCATCATCGTCATCAAGAAGGGTGCGGAGGATGTCGGCCTCGTGCAAAGGGGAGGTCTCCCCCGCCCCTTTGCGGGCTGCCTCCGAGTCGCGTTCCTCCTCCTCCTCTTCCTCCGCCCGAGACTCGTCGGAAGACACGTCCACCAGAGTCGTCATCACCGAGACGTTCGAGGGCACAGGTAGCACAAGCCCACGCCCGTCGAAGACAGGCAGAGCGGCGACAACCTTTGCCCCATTCAGACGGCGGTAGAAGGGAACGAAGGAGTCCGGCGGGTACCCTTGGTCGTTCCCAACTAAGGAGCGGAGGGCCGAGCACAGCTTCTCGTCAGCAAGGGCCTTCGGGCGCAGGTGGAGGTCGCCCCCTTCGTCTCCAAGCTTCCACAAAGGGTGCAAGCACGACTGGAGGGGAGCCACGTGCTGCTTCATGAATTCTTTGACGATCATGGCCCCCGTCAACTTCACCGCCCTTGAATCACCAGGCCTCAGGTCGACGGTCATCCTCTCCAACACCTGTGCCGCCCGGGAGTCTGTGAGCTTCACTCGAAGCCACCCCTCGTGGGACACAGGCATCTCTGTGAGCCCTCGGCCTTCTTCCCGGCCTTCGAAATGGCGTTGGTCTTGTTGGCCGCGACGAAGCCAACGCACACAAAGTAGTGGCCCTCTTTGATCTGGAGAAAGAAGAAGTGGCGCAGCAGCGCCGCGGATGGCATCACCCCGACATATGCCTCGCAGTAGAAGGTGAAGATCGACAGGAGGAGGATGCATTTGGGATGAAGATGGAGAGCATGGATCTTGTAATGGCTAAGGACGGAGTAGAAGAAGTCAGAGAAGGGGGAACCAGCCCAGCGACAATGCTGCTCATGAAGAAGGGGTAGAAGGTGCTACCTGAGGCCTCCGGCTCGTCGGAGCCAGCCCAGAGCATAGTCTTCCTCTTCTTATCACCCTCCACTGTCATCAGGAGCACAACGGCAAGGTTCTTCTCCGAAACGCTTGGCGCATCAAGCGTCGGCTCGTACCAAGACGATGAGGGAATGGCTCGAGCTTTCTTGGGTGCCATTGGTGGTAGGCTTCAAGGAGGATCCGGGCGGATCTGGAGTCTCCGGAAGCAAGGAGCGAGAAAGGGGATCTAGAGCAAGTTGATGGAAAGCAATGAAGGAAAATGCAGCCCGCGCCAGCGTTTTGTCAGGCGGGCAGTTGCCAAGGCAGCATGGGGAAGCGGAGACGCCCACGTCCCATCAATTGCCATGCGTCAACTGAGGCCGCAGGCTGTTGGGGCCCGCGGCACTCCTCACTTGCCCCTTGGCTTCGCCTCGAAGCCAAGTACGAGCGCGCCTTGGGCCCAGGGGCTACTGTAGGTGTCCTGGGAACGGGGTTCCCCAGACTTGCCTCCCTACGGCCCACGGCGTGGCTTCGCGAGTGGCCCCGTATGGCCCATATTTACCAGCAAACACTCAAGACCCTCGCGAGGGGCGGAGCCTCGTGAGGCGGAAAAGGCAACACCTCCTCGGGGCGGCCCACCAGGCTGGCTCGCGAGGGGCGGAGAGATCAAGGCAAGGGGCACCTCGCGAGGTTCCTGTGACACAAGCCATGACGACCAAGGCCAGGCGGGCGCTAGCGCGCGCAGTGTCATCGTTTCCTCTTTGGTGCTAAAGGGACAGGCGCAACCGAGGAGTCTTGAGGCATCAGGCAAAGGTTTCCATATCAGTGCAACGAGACCAAGACCAGTAGGGCGGCAGGACGAAGGTCACCGTAGAGCCCAGAACAACGTCACCAACAGATCCTTTGGCAGGCGAAGACCACCTTCAGTCAGGATAACTTGTACTAGTTGTCTCCCTTCAAATTTGGTCGTTGTGGCATCCCTTCCCGCCTAATATTTGGGAAGAGGACCAGGGCCCTATAAATAGGACTAGGAAGGCACCTCATCCTGAAATGATCCAAGGCCATTCAGATCATCCTCATCCACAGAAACTCACCAAGCACAAGAGCACCTTTCCTCAGGAGGTTGTTCTTCCCTTGTAACTGTTCATCCTCAGCCCAAGAGGCAATCCACCACACCACACTGTAGTAGGGTATTACACCACATCGGTGGCCCGAACTAGTATAAATCTTGTGTCCCTTTGTTCTGCGAGTTAGATGCACTGAGCCTTGAGATCACGGTGAGGGAGAGTGCAAGGGGGAGGAGAGATCTTCGTGCACACCCTAGTGTTCGAACCTCAAGGGTTTTGCCGGAACCCAAAATCTAACACTATCTTACCAGTACCCTTCTTGTTTGACGGAGAACTGTGTTTGCCGGGGAATAGACAGAGGGACCATCCCCCCACCAACTCCTTTTTACCAAACGTCACAGGGACCATCCTAACTGAAGCAACGTTTGAGTCATGGATGGGAGCACCTAAGTCTCAAAAGGGAGGCGAGGCTTTCTCATGCAAAGTTATAGCTTTACAGAACACTAATGGACAGGAGGTAGAACTTATCTGCTTGGCTCGCTGGGGACCACTGTGCTGGGCAATCTTCTCAAATCTTTGTCGAAGCAAAGTCCACGGCAGGAACCTGCAACTTCATGCATATGAGAATGAATGCAGGATGTGGTCCTGTCTATATGCATATGCAAATGCTCATGAAATACTTATGTGGTGATCTTGGAATGATCATGCATGCATGCAATCTTGGTCGGGGCCCTCCACAGTGCTTCTTTATTTTCTCTTGCATGGGGTCATCGCCGCGGCTTTGTACAAGGGGTTACATGCAGCTGAGGCAAGGCTTGTACAAAAGGGTGACTGTCGGGCAGGGCCCGACAGCCGCGCCTTATGGTAGAACTTACGGAGATGCTCAATATTCCATGAGTTTTGCAACTAAGTGCCATCTCCGTTCTCCAAACGGATTGTGCCAGGTCTGGTGACTCGTACTACCTGGTAAGGGCCTTCCTACTTTGGTGACAAATTGTGTGTACCCTTGGCGGACGGAACGCGCCTAAGGACAAGGTCACCTTCCTCAAAACACCGGGCATGAACCCTGCGGCTATGATAGCGACGCAGGGCTTGCTGGTAGCGTGCAGCACGCGTATCAGCCCGAAGACGGTTCTCCTCGAGTAGCACAGCGTCATCATGTCAGTGGTGATCTTGCACTACTTCATCATAGGCAAGCACACCGGTGCGCGTTGGTGCTATACAAACGGTTTTTAATCCCTTTCGGTGACGGCATTTGGCACCGTCGCCAAGTGAGTGTGGGCGATAGGAGGTGTTCTTCCCACATGAACCAGAAATCGTCGGGTATAGGCCCTCCTGGGACACAGGCTAGGGCAAAATGAGCTCGTGTGAAATCTATAGAGGCATCGAAACCCAATCATTTCCGTTCGTATGTACATCACACACAGTGAATCCCAGAAAAACATTTCCGTTCATATGTATATCACACACACGGTCAATCCAAGGAATACATCTCCATTCTTATGTACATCCCACATAGTCAATCCAGGGAAAACGTTTCTGTTTGTATGTATATCACACACAGTCAATCCAAGGAATACGTTTTTGTTCTTATGTACATCCCACATAGTTAATCCAGGGAAAATGTTTCCGTTCATATATACATCCCACACAGTTTTATGTGTAGGCTCGTGTGTGAAAGGTGTAACTATCGCACACGCTCTGCCTTGGTTAACTTTTTACTTTTATCAACTACAACACACACGATTTGATGAAGAAAACTGTGGGGCATTGGGCTATCCATCACAAGCTCTTTTACTGCTAGAACCGTTTGCAAAGTTCCATGACACATTTAGCAGGTTTATTAGTTTACAATTAATAATTCCAGTATTACACAAATTCACATTTCATATCGAACAGTTGTTTGCCAATTTCATACCAGGCACATAAATATATTATAACATCATAGTATGATAGCTACATGAAAACAACACAGCACAACATATAGCAAGTTCAACTTCATAAGAACAATATTAGAACAATATATTCACTTCCCTAATCGAGATCATCCATGCTCATCTTATCCACCTCTGCTTTTAGTTCAGTAAGAACCTGTTTTGCACTGGCCAACTGGGAAAGTGCCTCCTGATTTGCCAACACCATCTTAGCAAAGTCTGATTTTAAAAATATGAGCTCATTCTCCACTTTCCTCATTTTATCCCGCATCTTCAAATATTCTTCAGCGTTGACAACACTTTCTCTAAGCCTGCCTATGTTCTCTTCCTCATACATGCTCTAGAGCTTCAAAGACTGTGGCCACTCTTGATCAACCCACTCCAAGTAAGAACACTTCCATTCATCCTATAATATTTTAAACTAGATTGGTAACAATTGTAGGGGAAATGGGTTTATAGCAACATAGAAAATCACCAATGCTTATTTTGAAAAACTGAAGAAACATGTTAATTATGACATATCTTCTCAAAAAGATCAATGTGCAAAGGAATTAATTGCTACTGAGACAACAACCAAATTCTGGAACATCGGAAGCTATAATTAACTACAACAATGCTACAAGTTCTTACTCATGTACAATAAATAACAAATTGAACATTTTATGAGGAAGGTAAATATAACTGCAACAGCATAGCGATAATGTTTGGATGAGATCAAATTGATACTAACAGGTGTGTACATGCACAAATTTAGTAACATAGAACTAATGGCACTAAGGCGCCGTCCACTATGTATGCCAAAACTGGTGTAAAGACAACTATTGCTACATCTCGCACTGGTGCCCTGCACTGGCGAGCCGATGCAGCGCAAAAAAATCAGGGACCCAGATTCCGGAGCACCTAGTTGCTCTGATGCCCAGTTCCTTCGTGCCATAAAGTTTTAGTATTTTACTGCTTGGCTGCCCGGATGTGTGGACCAAAGTTGGCTGCACAAACTGCTGAAGTGGTGCCAAATAATTTTCTAGTGGCACCGCTGATGAGATGGCAACAAGTTTAGATACTAGGTACAAACTGTGACACTGTCTTAGGATGCGTTTGGTTGAAGGTGTGGTATGAATGGGTTGGGACCGTGAAAGTGTCTAAGTCACATCTAACAAATGATTTGTAACAACGAAAGTGGGTCTAACCTTCTCTGCACATGCCAGAAACTTCCTCCCACTGTCCACAGATTCAAATGTAACTAGCTTCATGCATGGAGATTGTGGTGACAACGAGTAGATAGATCTTCAGCCACCCCGCTCCATTCGTTGCCACTGATAGTCCTAGGGAGCTACAAGGAGAAAACTGACTCAAATCGACCATCGGGTAAAAATCCTTCATTCCAAGTCATAGCCCAAGAGAGAGAAGAGAGGCATACCTGGGTGGTGAAGGATTTGTCGCCGGAGGAGGAACCGCTGGAGAGGTCTTTGAAGAAGACCATGGCAACCCCGCCGGTAGGATGCAAGACGGCGAGAGCGAGGAAGCAAGTGAGGAAGCGGTTATAGCTTAGGAAGGAAGGAAGGAGGAAATAGGAAAAATGTGCCTTGTGGTCGGGGAGGAAAGAGGGTGAGGAAGGGGGAGGGGAAGGGGTAGATATTTCGGCGGTAGGCCAAAATTTTGGAAATGTGGAGGCAAACTTTGTGTGCGGTGCGGCTGGACCATTCACTTTGAATGATTGTGTGTATCACAAACGATTCTTCTACTTTACACGCATGGGATGAGTTTGATAATTCAAATTTTGGTGGAAATTTCCCCAGGTACATCATTGCATAATTTAACATCGGTTGCTAATTTGGGCACACAGAAGACCGTACAGCAGACAGACCACACTTACTGAATCGAGCAATTTTAGTAATTAAACAAAGCCAGTTGACCTAAACATTTCTCTAACAAAATACTAGCATTAGACAAAGTCTAAGTACGCATAATTTTAACAAATCCGCCACCATGCCGGCCTATGCATCGTCGGTGGGAGATGAGACATTGATGACTTGTCCTTGCGACATGCCGCCATTGGTGCACTCCGCATCCCCCCTGCTAAAGTCGACCGCATCCTTGTCCTTGTACTCGGCGCTGCCCTCAAGGTTGTAGTACTCGTAGTAGTGGTTGCGCCAGAGCTCGCATTGGTACTCCATCGCTGATTCCTCGATGGACAAACTCCTCTCTACCTCGACCTCGGCCACGCGCAACTCCTCCCGGCGCTCCTCGATCTCCGCCACCTCCTGCATCTCCAGCTCCCGCTCGGAGACCTAATGAGGAAGCAGGTGCTCCATGGCCACTGCTGCCTTTTCGAACGTGGGTTGCATGCTGGATACCAAGGTGGCCTGGAATATCTTGGCGTGTGCGTCCTCGATCTTGGCATGGATGGCTTCAACCCGGGCCAGGGCGACATCGGCAACACAGACGGTAGCTCGAGCGCTCTTGGCATTTGCAGCTGCCGTTGCAGCAGTAGCTGCAGCCGTCGTAGCTGCTGCAGCTGCCCTGTCGGCTGCCACAGACGCCCTCTCAGTGGAAGCGGTCGCGCTCAATGCGGATGCGGTGGCACTCTCGGCGTAGGCGGCTGCGCTCTCGGCGCAGGCGGCGACGCTCGGGGGACGCGTCCATCGTATGGGTCTTCACAAAGCGTTTCCACAACGTCATCATTGGAACAAGGGGGTGCTGGAATGGGGATCAGGATTCGTGGATTCGGGGGTCGCTGGCACTGGAGCAAACGAGCCGGCGAAGCTTATGGAGGAAGACTTAAATAGACCTAGATATTTTCAACGCAAACGGTTCCTAGAAAACAACTGTGTGTGATGTTGTCGATATTTTTATTAGCTGTGAAAGACGAATTTGGAGTAAAGTGGCAACGAATGGTGTTTTAAATGTACGAGAAAATTTGTAGTACTAATACAACTGTCATGTCAAATTTTGGTAAATTTTAGGGGTCATTTGACCTTTTAGGACATTTAAGTGATTTTCTAGCCATTTAATGACCGTAATTGAAATTTGAACTACATGTACATGCAACAGCTAACCATAACGGTTTGAAAAGTCATATTTTGTGTACTTGTGTGCGATTTAATTCCATGTACAGTAAATTGGAATGAATTTTCAAACATATTGGTCTAACGGTTATGACACAATTAAGCATGGAGTGCCATGGCATTTAAATTCCAAAAAATAAAAAAACGGAAACACATGAAACCTTGGTTGATGTAATGTCATGCCACCAAGATGATGTGGTAAAAAATTTGGCATGTGTGATAAAAGTTTGGACACACACCCCTCACAAATCAGAGCAACTCACTAGAAGGCTCCTGGTTCCGAGAGGGAACAATGCATGTTTGATGACGAACGGGAGATAGCTTCCTCTTACGACCTTCAAATTTTTTCTACGTGTAACGTGCACTAATACAACTGTCATGTGGAAATTTGGAAAATTTCAAGGGTCATTTGACCTTTTGAAGACGTTTAAGTGATTTTCTAGCCATTTAATGACCGTAATTCAAATTTGAACTACATCTACATGCAACGGCTAACCATAACGGTTTGAAAATCATATTTTTGTACTTGTGTGCGAGTTAATTCCATGTGTAGTAAATTAGAAGGATTTTTCAAACATATTTGTCTCACGACAGGGACACGTGTATATTTATGCATGGAGTGCCATCGCCTTTTAAATCCAAAAATTTAAAAAATGATCAGAAAAACATGAAACCTTGCTTGATGTAATGTCATGCCACCAAGATGTTGTGGTAAAAAAATTGGCATGTTTGACGAAAGTTTGGGCACACACCCCTCACAAATCGGAGCAACTCACTAGAAGGCTCGTGGTTCCGAGAGGGAACAATGCATGTTTGATGACGAACAGTAGATAGCTTCCTCTTACAACCTTCAATTTTTTTCTACGTTTAACGTGCACTATGACCTAATGTGAAAATTTGGAAAATTCTAGGGGTCATTTGACCTTTTAAAGACATTTAAGTGATTTTCTAACAATTTAATGACCATAATTCAAATTTGAACTACATTTATGTAACATCCCAAATTTTCAATTTCGAATGTTATACATTAGATCATCATTGCATATCATATTTTATTTGCTTTTGGTTTTGATCCTAGAAACTCTATGCAACTCAAGGACCCACGGAGAGAGTTGGGGATTTCTTTATTTTCATATTTGAGTGTTCTCAAATTTTGAGAATAGAATCATTTGATTTTAATTATTTTATCATCAATTATTTCTATTACAAAAATATGAGAGAGGGAATAAAATGACTTCCCAAAATAAAGAAATATTGAGGATTTAATAATAAAATCAAATAAGATTTTATTTCGGAGTTTTTGGTATTTTATTTGAATTTAGGAAAATGTGTGTTTTTCAAAATTGCATTTAGGCCCCCAAATAAATGTTCACCTTGTGCGGCTTGATTTTAGAAACCCGGGAAAATTTATTTTGGGATTTTTAGAGTCCTTTTAGTATTTCTTTTATTTGTTTTTCTGCGTGGAATATTAAAAAACGAAAACGACCTGCGGGCCGTGTTAGGCCCGGACTCCTTCGGGGCCGGCCTTTAAAAGCCGGGGCACCCCACCCCGCAGCCTACCGAGCCGCCGCGCCCGAACTCTAGCGCCGCCCGCCGCCGCCGTCGTCGCTACGTCGCCGCCGCCGCTGCGTCGCCGCGCCGCCCCGCCGCCGACCACCGCCGCCGTCGCCGGAGTTCTCGCCGGAGTTGCCGGTAGATTTTTTTCCCGAAAAACCGTTCGGTTTTTTCGGTTTTTTTGTCGTTTTTTTAGTTTTGGGTTTTTTTAAATAGATCAGTTTTTTTGATTTATTTAATTAGCGAGCGTTCGTCCGTTCGTTCGTTCTAGCGAACGTTCATTGTTTTTTCTTTTTCTCAGATTAAATCCGCGATTTTTCTGATCGCGATTCCTGATCCGATTTTCGTTTTAGTATAACTTTTCGCTCGTTTATTGGAATCAGGCGATTCAAGCGCCTAGAGTTTCGTCTCAAAACCCTCTATCCGTTTAATCAACTTAAACAAGTTTTTGCCACTGTAAAAATTGCCCTAGATCCAGAATAGTAAACAAATCCTGTTTCTTTTGTCGTTTGACTTTTGTTGCCTCGTTTGATTTGATTCTTTTTCCAAACCGGAGTAGGGGATTATTGGTTTATCTAAGGTGGCAACTTAAACACACATCTGGTTTATCTAAGGTGGCAACTTAAACACACATCTGGGTGGATTGAGGTACCTGGGTATTCCAGGATTGCCTGTTTTTCTTTATGGACTGCCACCCAGGGCCAAAGGGATCATGAGATTTTTCATACTAGAAACTTCCGTGTGCAGCCACAAGCTATTATGGGCTCTAGCATAGTTGATTAAGTCGTGCGAACTCTTACAGGGTAGACTAGCAGATGTAGGGGAAAGTAGGTGTAACGGTCTATCCATCGTAAGGTGCTAGCGCTTCTGAAAGACTATGTCTCGGTCATCCGTTTCTCAAACACCATGTAGTGCGAGAAACCAAACGGAGGCGATCGATTCTTCTGGGGAAAAGTGCGCAAACCTCTGCAGAGTGTATAAACTAATCATGGTTAGCTGTGTCCCCGGTTATGGACATCTCGAGTATCTAGTACTTGGATTATCATGTCAATCTCAACATGTTACTCTAAAATTAAATTTTGATGGGTTTTGTTTAATGATGATGCTTAATTGGGATTGAGAATGTTGTCAACCATTCTCAATGTTTAACAACTACCATGATAGTTAAATAAAATTTATTCCTTTGTAGTAGGGAAAAATTGGCTTTCCGCAAAACTATAACCATAGAGCTTTCCACCAGCCAAATATGCATATAGTATAGCTGTTTCATTCCATTACTCTCTATGTGTTACCTTGCAGCATATTCCATGTGCTGACCCGTTTCGGGCTGCAACGTTAATGTTGTAGACTTTTCAGACGATGATTAAGGAGTTTTAGGTCATGTTTCTATACTTAGTGATGCCGTTGGAGTTGATGGACTCACTTATCTTCCAAGCCTTCCGTTGTTATTGTTATTAGATGGCCTTAAGCATTTTTTATTGTAATAAGTTCTCTATTGAGACACTCGATGTAATAAGTGTGTGATTGCTACTCTGTTATAAATCCTTCAAGTACTGTGTGGTGTCAGCATTACTGATCCAGGGATGACACCTGAGCACAGAGATCAAACCGTTTGAGGTCTAGTCGCTACAGAGGTGGTATCAGAGCACACGCTGACTGTAGGACACGACCACTAAGCTAAAAGACCTAGATCACTATTCACTCTCTTCTCTTCTGACCTCTCATCTTTTCTACTCCTTAGGATGGCGGATGCAAGGAACAAGTTCACGCAACCAGATGAAGATACACCCTTTGGACGCCACTTGAAGGAAGTCACTAGATACCTGAACATAGGAGTACCAAGCTTCACCGGAACCTACAACGCCACTTTACCTGAAGAGGAGCGCTGGATGATTCAAGTTCAAGTTCCAGGAAGGACGTTCATGCCAGTCACTGAGCCCATAGAGTTTTCTTTTGATGCACCAACTTGGAGTCTAGGAAAGAGCATGGCAGCTCACATCGCCATGGGACGCATTGGAGAAGTCTACCACAATGATCTCAAGGATACTATCTACCAGATTTGTGGGCGCCGATATGAGCACTGGGAGATGATCAGCACCAGAAAGGATAGATCAATTGCAGCTTTTATCCAGGAATTAAACCAGCACATTCGATCACAGGAGAACCAGATGTGCGCCGACATGATAGACCTGAAGAAGGCTAAGACAAGAATCAAGGAACTGGAGGAAGAACTCAAGGCTACACGTGAAGATTATGAAGAGGAAATTGAAGTATTGGTGGAGAAGAATGACGATCTGATCAAGAAGATCGGAATATTTATGGGAGGCCCTACACTAGTAGATGAACACGAAGAACCCAAGGAGATTCATCTGAAAGACTACATCATCATCGACGACACCGACTTGGACCCAGATGATAGCGATGATGACTATGTTGATGAAGCCGGAGCAGATATCATGGAGTCTGCAACCGAAGAATATTTCTAGTAGACCACCTCATCAGTAGTAGTAGTCCACCATGTAAGTACAGTAGTCCAAGCACTCTTGCGATAGTTAAATCGATTGTATGCCCTTGTTTGATTGAATGAAGTGAATTGTTTGCTTTTGCCTCATGTGCATATGGGTAGTGTTTTCTCTTTAGACCCCCTCTATTCTTAAATCTCATCTTTTCTAAACCCTTAGATGCCTCCGAGACGTGACCCCGGATTTACCTTTCCGCCGGAGCTCACCCAGTTGATCCAGCAGCAGAACACACTGATGCAGTTGCTAGTCCAGAATCAGAATCAAGGGAACAACAACAACAACAACCCACCACCACCACCATCTGTTGATCACTTAGCCCATTTTCTTCGGCTGAATCCGCCGGTGTTTTCCAGTAGAACCGAGCCGATAGTGGCAGATGATTGGCTCCGCAAGACAGCTAGAGAGTTGACCACAGCAGGATGCACAGATGCGGAGAAGGTGAAGTTTGCCGCACATCAGCTTGAAGGACCTGCAGCATCATGGTGGGAGAATTTCACAACCACTTTCCCTGTTGACACTGTCACGTGGGACCAGTTTCAGCAGGCTTTTCGTACTGCCCATGTCTCAGCAGGAGCTATGGCCATGAAGAAGCGTGTGTTTCGCAACTTGCGCCAAGGAGGACGGACAGTTGGCCAGTATGTGGAGGACTTTAGCAAATTAGCACGTTATGCCCCAGATGACGTTGCTACGGATGCAGCTAAACAGGAGAAGTTTCTGGAAGGACTGAATGATGAGTTGAGCATGCAGTTGATGATAGCAACCTTCAACAACTACCAGGAATTGGTAGACCATGCTCTTATGATTGAAGGCAAGCAGCAACAAATTGAGAACTGTAAGAGGAAGTATGGACAAGGGAAGTACAATTCTGGAGCTCAGCAGAAGCCACGTTTTACCCCTAGATCGGGAGGACATTTTCAGCATACCCATGGAGGAGGTAGCTCGCACAATCACAATGGCACCAAGAATGGTAATGGTAATGGAGGAAGCAACGGCTAGAACTGTACCAACCCATCAACCCCAGCCAAGAAAGGCCTGAGCCAAGTCACTTGCTTTAAGTGTCAGAAGACCGGACATTATGCCAATGAATTTCCTGAAGGCTAGAATGGCAATGGAAGCTCTGGGAAGAAGCCGAACCCTTTCAACAGGGGACAGGTGAACCACGTTAACGTGGAGGAGGTTGAAAAGCAGCTGGATGCCGTAATCGGTAAGTTTTTGGTTAAGTCATTTACTGCACTCATTCTTTTTGATACTGGTGCATCGCATTCATACATATCAAGGGGATTTGTAGATAAGTATAACCTGCCCACTAAGGTTCTTAGAACACCTATGCTAGTAAGCTCACCAGGAGCAGAGTATATGGCCAGTCAAGGATGTTTTCAAGTGCCATTGAGTATAGGTAGGCATGTGTTTCCCTCGGATTTAATCATTTTGGAATCAGAAGGATTGGATGTAATTCTGGGTATGGATTGGCTGTCGATGTATGGAGGAAACATCGATTGCACCAGTAAGTCGATCTTGCTTACCACCCCAGAAGGGAGAAGGATCAAGTATGTATCCCAGCATGCGCCAAATAGGACACAAGTAAATTCCTTATCAGGAGTTGTGCAGGAGGAAGTACCAGTGGTAAGGGATTTCCCTGACGTATTTCCCGAAGAGTTGCCAGGCATGCCACCGGATAGAGATATTGAGTTTTTGATTGAACTATTGCCAGGCACAGGGCCAATATCGAAGAGACCATACATGATGCCTGCAAAGGATTTGGTGGAGATAAAGAAGCATATTAAGGAGTTACTGGATAAAGGTTACATTCGCCCAAGTTCGTCGCCTTGGGGATCACCAGTACTTCTAGTGGAGAAAAAGGATGGATCGTTAAGGATGGTTGTTGATTATCGTGGGTTGAATGAAGTAACGATTAAGAACAAGTACCCACTACCAATGATCAATGATCTATTTGATCGATTGCAAGGAGCTAAGGTATTTTCCAAGATCGACCTGCGATTAGGATACCACCAGTTGAAGATTCGAGAACAGGATATACCTAAGACGGCTTTTACCACTAGGTATGGAGTATACCGTTATGTCATTTGGTCTGACTAACGCACCTGCCTATTTTATGAACATGATGAACAAAGTGTTTATGGAGTTCTTGGATAAGTTCGTCGTGGTGTTCATCGATGATATCCTGGTTTACTCAAAGAATGAATAGGAGCATAAGGAACATTTGCATTTCGTTCTTGGAAAGCTCAGAGAACATCAATTGTATGCCAAGTTTAGCAAATGTGAGTTTTGGTTGAAGGAAGTTGGATTTCTCGAACACGTTATATCCGGAGAAGGTATAGCAGTAGATCCCACAAAAGTTGATACCGTGACCAAGTGGGAAGCACCAACCACCGTGGGAGAGATCCAGAGTTTTCTTGAACTTGCAGGATACTACCGGAGATTTATTGAGAATTTCTCAAAGATTGCAAAGCCTATGACTGAACTGTTAAAGAAGGATACCAAGTTCATATGGACTGAGGAGTGTGAGGCTAGTTTCCAGGAGTTGAAGAAACGTTTGGTTACTTCACTAGTGTTGATTTTGCCAGACCAGACCAAGGATTATGAGGTGTATTACGACACTTCACGTCGGGGACTTGGAGCAGTGCTTATGCAGGAAGGGAGAGTTGTTTCATATGCCTCAAGACAACTTAAACCGCACGAATTGAATTATGCTATGCATGATTTGGAGTTAGCAGCCGTAGTGCATGCATTGAAAACATGGAGACATTTCCTCATTGGAAATCATTGTGAGGTGTACACGGATCACAAGAGTTTGAAATACATTTTCACGCAGAAGGAGTTAAACCTTAGGCAAAGGAGATGATTGGAGCTCATCAAGAATTATGATATGAGATTGCATTACCATCCCGGAAAGGCTAATGTAGTAGCTGACGCATTAAGCCGTAAGAGCCACGTCAACACCCTAATGACGGGAAAATTACCAAGGGAGTTAGCCGAAAATCTTTGTGAGCTATGTTTGGAAATAGTTTCGAGAGGCTATGTAGCAGCATTGGAGATTCAGTCAACTTTGATGGATAGAATCATAGAAGCCCAGAAGACTGACAAGGAGATTGCCTCTATAAAGGAGAAAATGAGCGAACGGAAGGCTAAAGGAGGATGAGCATGACACCCTATGGTTTGAAGACCGTGTTTATGTGCCCAATGACCCGGAGATCAGGAGGTTGATTCTGCAAGAGGCACACGATTCATCGTATTCGATTCACCCAGGAAATACCAAGATGTATTTGGATTTGAAGGATACTTTCTGGTGGACCGGAATGAAGAAAGATATTGCAGAGTATGTAGCAGTTTGTGATGTATGTCAGAGGGTAAAGGCAGAGCATTAGAAGCCAGTAGGATTGCTACAACCATTGCCGATACCCGAATGGAAGTGGGATAAGTTAGGCATGGATTTTATCACGGGATTACCCAGGACTCGTTCAGGCTATGACTCGATTTGGGTTGTAGTCGATCGGTTGACAAAAGTAGCTCATTTCATCCTGGTAAAGACCGCTTACACCAGTGCTAAGTTGGCAAAGATATACATGACCAGGATTGTATGCTTACATGGAGTTCCGAGGAGTATAGTATCAGATAGAGGAACCTAGTTTACCTCAAAGTTTTGGAATCAGTTGCACGAAACTTTGGGTACCAGGCTAGAGTTCAGCACAGCTTTTCATCCACAGACAGATGGACAGACCGAGAGAGTCAATCAGATTTTGGAGGACATGCTGAGAGCTTGTGCGCTAGATTATGGATCTAGTTGGGACGAGAATTTGTCGTATGCCGAGTTCTCTTACAACAACAGCTATCAATCCAGTTTAAAGATGGCCCCTTTCGAAGCCTTGTACGGAAGAAGGTGCAGGACACCGTTGTCGTGGGATGAAGTTGGGGACCGCCAGTTGTTTGGACCTGATTTGATTAAGGAGTCTGAACAGAAGGTGAAATTGATTCGCGATAGGCTCAAGGTAGCTCAATCCAGGCAAAAGAGTTATGCAGATTCTAAACGCAAGGAGACAGTTTACGAAGTCCGAGACCGAGTTTATCTTCGAGTATCCCCACTTCAGGGAACAAAGCGCTTTGGTGTTAAGGGAAAGTTAGCGCCACGATTTATAGGACCATACCGAGTATTGGAACGTATGGGAGAAGTGGCCTACAAGTTGGAATTGCTCGAAGGATTGTCAGGAGTTCATGATGTGTTCCACGTTTCTCAGTTGAAGAAGTGCCACGCGTAGATGGCTGACATACCCTTGAGAGACACAGTACCACTGGAAGCAATTCAGTTGGACAGTGATTTGACCTATGAGGAGAAACCAGTTAAGATTCTAGAGTATGCCAGTTGAGTCACCCGCAGCAAGGTTATCAAGTTTTGCAAGGTTCAGTGGAGCCACCACACGGAGGATGAAGCCACCTGGGGGCGAGAGGAAGATTTTCTCAAGGACCACCCTCACCTATTTTCTAGCCAACCCGAATCTCGAGGGCGAGATTCATCTTAAGGGGGGTAGGTTTGTAACATCCCAAATTTTCAATTTGGAATGTTATACATTAGATCATCATTGCATATCATATTTTATTTGCTTTTGGTTTTGATCCTAGAAATTCTACGCAACTCAAGGACCCACGGAGAGAGTTGGGGATTTCGTTATTTTCATATTTGAGTGTTCTCAAATTTTGAGAATAGGATCATTTGATTTTAATTATTTTATCATCAATTATTTCTATTACAAAAATATGAGAGAGGGAATAAAATGACTTTCCCAAAATAAAGAAATATTGAGGATTTAATAATAAAATCAAATAAGATTTTTTTCCGGAGTTTTTCGGTATTTTATTTGAATTTAGGAAAAATGTGTGTTTTTCGGTATTTTATTTGAATTTAGGCCCCAAATAAATGTTCACCTTGTGCGGCTTGATTTTAGAAGCCGGGGGCAATTTATTTCGGGATTTGTGGAGTCCGTTTAGTATTTCTTTTATTTGTTTTTTTGCGCGGAATATTTAAAAAAAACAAAACCGACCTACGGGCCGTGTTAGGCCCGGACTCCTCCGGGGCCGGCCTTTAAAAGCCGGGGCACCCCACCCTGCAGCCCACCGAGCCGCCCCGCCTGAACCCTAGCGCCGCCCGCCCCCGCCGCGCCGCCCCACCGCCACCCGCCGCCGCCGCTGCCGCCGGAGTTCTTGCCGGAGTTGCCGGTAGATTTTTTTTCTCAAAAAACCGTTTGGTTTTTCCGGCGGTTTTGTCGTTTTTTTAGTTTCGGTTTTTTTAAATAGATCGGTTTTTCCGATTTATTTAATTAGCAAGCGTTCGTCCGTTCGTTCGTTCTAGCGAACGTTCGTCGTTTTTTCTTTTTCTCGGATTAAATCCGCGATTTTTCTGATTGCGATTCCTGATCCGATTTTCGTTTTAGTATAACTTTTCGCTCGTTTATCGGAATCAGGCATTCAAGCGCCTGGAGTTTCGACTCGAAACCCTCTATCCGTTTAATCAACTTAAACAAGTTTTTGCCACTGTAAAAATTGCCCTAGATCCAGAATAGTAAACGAAGCCTGTTTCTTTTGCCGTTTGACTTTCGTTGCTTCATTTGATTTGATTCTTTTTGCAAACCGGAGTTCTTAAGTTGAACCTTCTGGTTAGATCTCTTATTTGAGTTTTACCCGTGCATTAGATGACTACTTATTGTATGCTTGTTGGTTTGTCTACGATAGAATACCCAGAGTGCGCCGCCTGTTACTTCAAATCTCTAGGTTTCGCGGATCATCAGCAAGGCAAGTAACACTTTGATCATACCTCCTACTACCCATTTTTATTGCATTAGATCAATCCTCAAACAGTGCATGATTAGGATCTAATTAAATTGTGGGATGGGAAGTAGTTGAGGTAGTACCTATTACCTGTTGTATTATCAAACCTTTGGGAGTTACTTCTACGTTTGCCATTATGCCATGCTATGCTAGTAGACATAGATTGGGTGAGTGATATCCATGACAGATGTGAGAGTATTAATTAATGGTTTATCTAAGGTGGCAACTTAAACACACATCTGGGTGGATTGAGGTACCTGGGTATTCTAGGATTGCCTGTTTTTCTTTATGGACTGCCACACAGGCCCAGAGGGATCATGAGATTTTTCATACTAGAAACTTCCGTGTGCAGCCACAAGCTATTATGGGCTCTAGCATAGTTGATTAAGTCGTGCGAACTCTTACATGGTAGACTAGCAGATGTAGGGGAAAGTAGGTGTAACGGTCTATCCATCGTAAGGTGCTAGCGCTTCTGAAAGACTGTGTCTCGGTCATCCGTTTCTGAAACACCATGTAGTGCAAGAAACCAAACGGAGGCAATCGAGTCTTGTGGGGAAAAGTGCGCAAACCTCTGCAGAGTGTATAAACTAATCATGGTTAGCCGTGTCCCCGGTTATGGACATCTCGAGTATCTAGTACTTGGATTATCATGTGAATCTCAACATGTTACTCTAAAATTAAATTTTGATGGGTTTTGTTTAATGATGATGCTTAATTGGGATTGAGAATGCTGTCAACCATTCTCAATGTTTAACAACTACCATGATAGTTAAATAAAATTTATTCCTTTGTAGTAGGGAAAAATTGGCTTTCCGCAAAACTGTAACCATAGAGCTTTCCACCAGCCAAATATGCATATAGTATAGCTGTTTCATTCCATTACTCTCTATGTGTTACCTTGCCAGCATATTCCATGTGCTGACCCATTTCGGGCTGCAACATTAATGTTGCAGACTTTTCAGACGACGATTAAGGAGTTTTAGGTCATGGTTCTATACTAAGTGATGCCATTGGAGTTGATGGACTCACTAATCTTCCAAGCCTTCCGCTGTTATCGTTATTAGATGGCTTTAAGCCTTATTTATTGTAATAAGTTCTCTATTGAGACACTCGATGTAATAAGTGTGTGATTGCTACTCTGTTATAAATCCTTCAAGTACTATGTGGTGTTAGCATTACTGATCCAGGGATGACACCTGAGCATAGAGATCAGACCGTTTGAGGTCTGGTCGCTACAATCTACATGCAACGCCTAACCATAACGGTTTGAAAAATCATATTTGTGTACATGTGTGCCTGTTATTTCCATGTGCAGTAAACTAGAAGGAATTTTCAAACATATTAGTCTCATGGCATGGACACATGCATGGAGTGCCATGGCATTTTAATTCCAAATAATTAAAAAATGATCAAAAAAACATGAAACCTTGCTTGATGTAATGTCATGCCACCAAGATGATGTGGTAAAAAATTAGCTTGTTTGACGAAAGTTTGCACACACCCCCCTCAAAAACCGGAGCAAGTCACTAGAAGGCTCATGGTTCCAAGAGGGAACAATGCATGGTTGATAACGAACGGGAGATAGCTTCCTCTTACGGCATTCAAAATTATTTCTACATTTAACATTCACTAATACAACTATCATGTGAAAAGTTGGAAAATTTCAGGGGTCATTTGACCTTTTAAAGACATTAAAGTGATTTTCTAGCCATTTAATGACCATAATTCAAATTTGAATTACAACTACATGCAACGCCCAACCATAACGGTTTGAAAAATCATATTTGTGTACTTGTGTGCGAGTAAATTCCATGTGCAGTAAATTAGAAGGAATTTTCAAACATATTGGTCTCATGGCATGGACACATGCATGGAGTGCCATGGAATTTTAATTCCAAAAAAATAAAAAATGATCAGAAAAACATGAAACCTTGTTTGATGTAATGTCATGCCACCAAGATGATGTGGTAAAAAATTGGCCTGTTTGACAAAAGTTTGGACACACACCCCTCACAAACCGGAGCAGCTCACTAGAAGGCTCGTGGTTTCGAGAGGGAACAATGCATGTTTGATGATGAATAGGAGATAGCTTCCTCTTACGGCCTTCAAAAATTTTCTACGTTTAACATGCACTACTACAACCATCATGTGAAAATTTGGAAAATTCTAGGGGTCATTTGACCTTTTAAATACTTTTAAGTGATTTTCTAGCCATTTAATGACCGTAATTCAAATTTGAACTACATTACATGCAATAGCTAACCATAACGGTTTGAAAAATCATATTTTGTGTACTTGTGTGCGAGTTAAAAAAATCATCAGACGATGTACATATGTGGTGTTCAAAAAAGAAAATGTAAAGATCTGGCAAGACAACCGCCTCCCACACGATAGGCACTCTATCTCGCGGCTCAAGGTTTGGTAGGTGAGTGGCGGGGGTCATTAATCAGACATAGTTCTGTATTGGAAATCGGCAGCTATTATGTTCACACACGGATTTTGCTGCGGGAATCGTGTGTAATTCAAACTACAATACTCGTAAATTCCGACGACCGGCGTGTGAACTGTTCCCATCGATCTAGATTCCGACCGCCAATAATTACTACCTTGCTCAAGTCGCCCCGCCTGTATTCTCATCTACATCCTCCCCTCGCTCGCCCTCTCTCTCTCTCTCTCAAATATCTGCCAAGGCGCCTCCAGTCTGCCCACGCGCCGACTTGGAGTCAACCCCCCCCGGGGACGCTCACTCGAATAGCAGCGACGAGGACCCCTACATGCCACCGGATGAGGTTGCGTCGGACCCCCCAACTTTGGTTGGTTTTGGGGCCAGTACAATCTTTGCCTGTGGAAGTCGCTCCCGCCGGCTGAGGAATCTAGGCAAGTGGCGTTTAAGAAGGAGATGGCGGAGGAGGAAGCCAGGTACCAGGCTGCCTGTGAAGCCCGTGATGCCGCCTGGAAAAAGGAGGCGGTAGAGCTTTGGGGCCAGGCGCGTCGTCGTGCGGAGGAGGTGTACGAAGAAGGGTACTTCACGAGGAAGGTCAAGGGCGCTAGGCGCCTCATCACTGCGTGGAGGTTGGCCAATAAGCTCCAGCGTGCCACCGTTGAGGAGCTCCGATGGGCGCCCAGTGAAATGGCATGATCGTTCGCGCTCGTCCGCCAGCAAGAGGCAGATCGGTACATCAAGCGCTGCGAGGCAGAGAAGGTGGAGTACTACCTCCGCACTGGGAAGACGTCGCACACCAGGGAGCTGCTGGCGAGGGGCTGCCGGAATACTGGCCCCAGGAGGGACTATTAGTTTTAGTATGGGACAATTGCATTTTTACCCCTCGTTGGTTCCTACCCACGGGTTTTGTCCTTACTTTTCGAGCTTGCTCAGTTTTGCCCTTACTTTTTCCATCGAGGTCCCTTGAATGCCCTTTGACCATTTGACAAAAACTTTGAAAATTCAGAACTAATTCATATGAACTCAGAAAAATGCAAAGAAGATATCAAAATGTTCAGATAAACATTACCTTTATGTGCATATCATTTGCATTCAGGACAAAAGCACCATTTAAACTACCCTAGGTAATTAATATTATTAACATTATTAAAAATAAAAAGGTATAAACAAATTTTTTTCATCAATAAAAATTACATGCAAATATAGGTGATTTTTCTGAACATCCTGATATCTTATTTGCATTTTTTGAGTTTGTATCAACTTGTTATGAAGTTTCCAAATAATGGTCAAAGTCGTTAGAACATTCATAACAAGCTGGTACGAACTCAGAAAAATGCAAATAAGATATCAGGATGTTCAAAAAACATCACCTACATTTGCATGTAATTTTTATTCCTAAAAAAATATTGTTTATACCTTTTTATTTTTAATAATGTTAATAATATTAATTACCTCGGTCAGTTTAAATGGTGCTTTTGTACTAAATGCAAATGATATGCACATAAAGGTAATGTTTATCTGAACATTTTGATATCTTATTTGCATTTTTTCGAGTTCATATGAATTAGTTATGAATTTTCAAAGTTTTGGTCAAATGGTCAAAGGGCATTCGAGGGACCTTGACGGAAAAAGTAAGGGCAAAACTAAGCAATCTCGAAAAGTAAGGGCCAAACCCGTGGGTAGGAACCAACTAGGGGTAAAAGTGCAATTGTCCCTTTTAGTATTGTTCATTTTAAATTGTATGCATTGTACCTAGTAGTTTAGTATCATCACGTATATGTGATGATATTATATATATTCTGTGATGAACTAATGAAAAATTAATATATATATATATATATATATATATATAATGAATTCCATTTTCTATATGTTTTTGTATACTATTTTGAATCTAGTTGTTATCATCCACATATACAGAATGGAAAGCGTATATACACACATTGAAACAGAACATATAAGAACGGAAAATAGAGTACACACATTGAAACAGAGCAATAAACAAAGCAATACTATGATTGCTGGGAATACATGGCTATCCACGTCAAAACGACTCAACAAAGTAAAACGCGTCCATGAGACCATGACCAGTAGCCCTTGCCTACGGTAGCTCTTGGCTATGCCTGAACTCGTGCAGGTGTTCGTCCAAGCGGTTGACATGCTCGCGGTACATCTGGAGCGCAATATCGAGCTCCAAGTTGGCTATTTCATCGGAGATCACCAGCTCGAGGATGCGACAGCCATGTTCCTCTACTACGCCCAGGTGGACACCTGGGCCAAGGAGGCGGTCGAGCCTACTGACCAGGGCGTTGGCATTGAGTGGGTCGCGGACAAGGCGAATGGCGCGACCCATGCGAACGGCGTGGCGGGTGCCCGATGGAAGTATGTCGTGGCCGGCCTCTGGTGCAAGTACGGCGCAGAGGGCCTCTGCACACTCCTAGCGAGGAATGGGGGTACTGACGGGACGTGTACTCAGTTGCGACGCCCTGTCGACAGCAGGCAAGCGCCGGTGGATCTGCTCTTGCTGTGCGGTGCGCCGCACCTCTCACTCTGTGGCGCTCCAACGGTCTCGCCGTGCAGTGAGCTGCAGCCTATCATCGCGGACGCGCCTAGCTTGCTCTGCGGCGCGCCATCGAGCATGTTGTGCGTCGAGCTACAGCCTGTTGGCGCTGACATGCCTATCTTGATCCGCGGCACTGAAGCGCCATGCACCAACGGTCTACTCAATCCTAGCGATGAAGCGCATCACAACATCGTCCATCACGCTGCCGGGGAGCGCCTCGGCCCAGACGGGCCATGGCGCCTGCTCATTTTCCTTGTCGACGAGGTTGATGTCAGAGGCGGCGCTTTGGTGGGTTGGCATGCTTGGAAAAGGTGGATGTGCTATAGATTGCACTTGTTGCCTCCGTGCGTTGCGTGCCACTTAGGTTTATGTGCAATATCGCTGGGTGGCGGGAAACCAATGAGGAAATGGCGGGAAACGGTGGAGTGTTCATAAAATGCCATCAATTAATGGAAACTTAGCATAGAAGGAACATCGAGCTAGCACAAGAAGTACATGATAATCAGATGATCGTTTATCCTAGTTAATTATGCATTTAATAGTTTACTTTGGTGTGTGGAAATGTCATGTGTGTATTAGCCACCTATGTAATTGGATGTTTGTCGTGTATTACACACATCTTGTTTATGTGAAAAATTTCTGTTCCCTTGGCTCAACACAAACAATTTATAGGAATGAACTGTATGCCCTCCATTGCACACACCTTGATCTGGTTGAACCGTTTCTGTTGCGTTGCCTAATCGAAAACAGTTCATCCAAGTGAACCATATGCCGTATATCGCACACATCTTGATCTGGCTGACCGTTTCTTTTGTGTTGCCTAATCACAAACAGTTCATCCGAGTGAATCGTAAGCTGTATATCCCACACACCTTCATCTGGCTGCCCATTTCTTTTGTTCCTCCTCATCGCAAACAGTTCATTGAACTGAACCGTATGCCCTGCATCACACATGCAACTAAAATCTGAACCGTGTTTGATCAATCCATGATTGCAAACATTTTGCACCTTTTTTGATGGTTATTTTACACCACTGCTTGTGATTATTGCATCGCACACAGTTTCGTCGAAGGGTCTTTGATCATAGTGTCGCGTTTGCAGCATCCTGCAGTAGTGGCACTCGAGGCGACCCATAAATGAGTTCCGTGGGGATAAATTCTTCTGCCCCGTAGACCATGGAGAAGGGAGTCTTCCCGGTAGCCCGGTTTGTTGTCGTTCTGACGGACCAGAGGACTACCGGCAACTCCTCGATCCACCGCTTGTCGTGCTTGCACAACGTATCAAAAGTTCTCGTCTTGAGTCCACGTAGCACTTCAGCGTTCGCCCTCTCAGCTTGTCCATTGCTCCGGGGGGGTGCCATAGAGGCGAATGAGATCTTGCATCCGAGGGCATGAACATATTGCCTGAAGGCGTGGCTCGTGAACTAGGTGCCGTTGTCGGTGATGATCCTTGCCGGAACTCCAAAATGACACACCAATTCTTTCAAGAACTTGATAGCTGACTAAGCAGTCACCTTTCTCATGGCAATCACTTTCGTCCACTCTGTAAACTTGTCGATGGCAACTAACAAGAATTCAAAGCCCCCGATTGCTCGGGGGAAAGGGCCGAGGATATCGAGCCCCCAGACCGAAAATGGCAATGATAGAGGGATTCTTTGAAGAGCTTGGGCAGGCAGGTGTGTTTTCTTGGAATGGAACTGACATGCTTCACATGTCGTGACTAGCTCGACCGCATCTTGGATGGCTGTGGGCCAATAGAATCCTTGCCGGAATGCTTTCCCAACTAATGCCCTTGATCCAATGTGGGAGCCGCACATTCCACTGTGAATCTCAGCCGGCAGTTCCTTTCCTTCTTCCCGACATAGACACTTCAATTTCACACCGTAGGGCCTTCTTCTGTAGAGTGTCATCGACAAACTGATACATACTGGCCCTCCGGGCTACTTTTTTAGCTTCGTCTTGATCACCGGGAAGCTCTCCGGTTTGGAGAAAGCGGACAATGTGCCTTGTCCAAGTGGAAGCCTGGGGCTCGGCAACAAGTACTAACGGCACCTCCTCTGCTGCAGGAGCGCCAGCCTCGTTTGTGGGGTTCATGGACCCGGCTGGAGGGGCTGGTCTGGCAGGCTATGATGAGTTGTTTCCGGCAGGGTCTCTGCTGGGAGCGGACGACTCTACCGGGAGAGGCTTACCATAGTCCAACTTTCTCCTCTTCCGGGCAATTGTTGCTGGGGATACGGAGGTCTGAGTGAGATGGAGAACAAAAGTTCCTGGTTCCACAGGAAGCTTTTGCGCAGCACACTTTGACTGATGATTAGCTATGCTGTTTTCCGCATGGGGTACGTGCTTTGTTTTGAATCCGTCAAAGCGCTCCTCCAATCTCCTCACTTCCTCGACGTATGCCTCCATCAATGGACTTTGATAATCCTTGTTGACTTGTCTCACCACAAGCTGTGAATCTCCTCGAATGATCAGCTTCTTAATTCCCAATTTGGCTGCAATCCTGAGCCCGGAAAGGAGCCCTTCATACTTTGTTGTATTGTTGGTTGCTTCTTCCTGGTCAAAATGCATTTGCACGACGTACTTCAAGTGCTCCCTGGAGGGGGCGACAAGAAGCACGCCAGCTCCTCGACCTTGCAGGGAAAAAGCACCATCAAAATACATAATCCAATCTTGGGGCGATTCCTTGTCGGGGATAACCGTCTCTATCACCTCCACGTCAGGGGTTGGCGTCCATTCTGCAATAAACTTTGCCAGTGCCCTACTCTGAGTAGTTGATGTGCTCCCAAACTTCAAATCAAAGCTAGATAACGGGAAACCACGGCCACCAATGGGACCAGGAGGTCCCTTGCTGGTTCAGCAGGGAGGGTCATGCGTTGCACAAAGAGCAGACCAGCGTGGAACAACACGACAGAGATCACGCAGGCGATTTACCCAGGTTCGGGCTGCCGTGAGCATAGTACACTTGCCGGCATGGGTCTCCTTGGGGCAGAAGCGACTACGCGTGTATGGGGGTGTGAGTTATCCAACCTTCTAACCCTTTCTATGGTTGTCATGGGTAACCATAGTGGCAAAGTGTCGGATTTCGGGTTCCGGCAAAACCCTTGAGGTTCGAACACTGGGGTGCGCACGAAGATCTCTCCCCCTCTAGCTCTCGCCCTCACCGCAATCTCAAGTCTTAGCGCATCGAACCTGCAGAACAAGGGACATGAGATTTATACTGGTTCGGGCCACCGATGCGGTGTAATACCCTAATCCAGTGTGGTGTGGTGGATTGCCTCCGGGGTTGAGGGTGAACATTTACAAGGGAAGAGCAGCCTCCTTAGGAGAGGTGCTCTTGTACTTGATGACTTGATGCCGTAGAGGATTGTCCCTCTTCTAAGGTGGTGGCTAGTCCTATTTATAGAGGCCTGGGTCCTCTCCCCAAATAATAGGCAGGAAGGGATCCCACAACGGCCAGTTTGAAGGGGGCATCTAGTATAAGCTATCCTGACAAAAGATGGTCTTTGCCTGCCAAAAGCTCTTGTGGTGACATCGTCCTGGGCTCCACGGTGACCTCCGTCCTGCCGTCCTGCTGGTCTTGGTCTTGTTACACCGATATGGAAACCTTTGCTTGACGCCTCGGGACTCCGCGCCTGCACTTGCCTCTTTAGCACCAAAGAGGAAACGAGGACACTGCACGTGCTTGCGCCCGCCTGGTGCCCGCCTGGCCTTGGTCGTCATGGCTTGCATCACGGGGACCTCGCGAGGTGCCCCTTGACTTGATCTCTCCGCCCCTCGCGAGCCATCCTGGTGAGGCTGCCACCGAGGAGGCCTTGCATTGTCCGCCTCGCGAGTGTCTTGAGTGCTTGCTGGTGAAGATGGGCCATACAGGGCTGCCGGTGGAGCCACGCCGTTGGCTGCAGGCAGGCAAGTCTGGGGACCCCTGTTCCCAGGACGCCGACAGTAGCCCCCGGCCCAAGGCGCGCTCGGGCTTGGCTTTGAGGCGAAGCCAAGGTGCAAGTGCGGAGCGTCGCGGGCCCTAACAACCTGCAGCCTCGGTTAACGCATGGCGGTTGGTTGGTCGGGGGCATCTCCGCTTCCCCATGCTGCCTCGGCAACTACCCGACTTGACGAGTCCTTGTTGAATGCATAAAAAGATCATTATTACCTTAGATCATCGAGGCCAGCGGTTGGCCTCCCCTTGGTTATAAATGGGAACAGGGGCGGAGCCCCCGTCACCCATCTCTTCCTTCGCTTCTCCCGCTCCTTCTGCTTCCTTGCTTCATTGCTTGCTGCATCGACCATGGCACCGATACGGAGGTTCTTAGCCGTAGAGAAGGGAAAGACCCCCCTCGACGAGCCCGAGCCACTTCCGAAGAAGAAGAGGTTGTCCCATCGTCACGACATAGTCGTGAGGCCGGAGGTGTCGAGGCCCTGGTACGAGCGGCCACCTCCCGGGTATCCGCTGCCCTTGTACGCCCGAGATGAGGGCTCCGGAAGGAGGAGCGGCGAACGACGCCGCCCACGCTATGGACTCCTCGCGCGGAGTCGAGCTGTCGGTGGTGATGCCTCCGCGCACTTGGATTCGCTTCCCGCGGTTCTTCGCCGCCGAGATGCCGCCGAGGGGCCCCCTCGAGCTTTGGCTGCAGCATGCCGACTGCGACACCCTGGCGACTGGGGCAGAGGTTGAAACCGTCTCCTCCGGGAGGATCTTCATGACTCGCGGCTAGGGCGAGGTCGCTCGAGTCTGCCATGCGGAAGGCGCCCTCGCCATCCACTTTGAGTACGACGGCGCCTCCATGATGTTCTTCAAGGTCTTCGACGAGGAAGGCCGCCGCTTGGAGTGCTTCCCTGAAGGGGGTCACCAGGATGGCGCAGCGGCCAACGCCGAGCCTGCCGCTGGCCTCGCTGGCAGCTCCTCCAGCGACAGCAGTGAGTCCTGGTGGTCTAGTGCCTCTCCCGAGCTCGATGAGACTCCGAAGACAAGTGACGACCTCCAGAGGCCCACTGTTGATGATGGCATCGGCGGTGTTTGGTGCCTGTAGATAGGGCCTCTAGAAACTTTCTTCTTTTGTTCCCTGCGAGGAATCAAGACGGACCCCGTGGGGGCGTGTAAAGGATCTGTAATGTCTTTTGTTGATATCATCCTTATTATGAAAATTTGCGAAGGCATGTCCTGCTTCGACTCGGTCTCCCCTTTCCAACCCTGTGGCAGCTTGGTGCTCTACGCCGACAGGTCCCGGTCCCCATGCAGGTTGCAGCGATCGCTGGTATGCCAGGTCGTGATGCCGTGGTCAAGGCCAGGAGGTGAGCGGCCCGAGGTCCAGTAAGAGCTCCTGAGGCGCGATGCTCAAGAGGTCCCCTGTAGCATGCAAGCAGCTACCTGAGAATGGGAAAGGGAGGCGATGTCGCTGCAGCAGGGCAGCGAAAGGTGAGAATCTTATGCCGTAGCGCTCGGCCGACCCGGGTGTGGGGCTTATCTTGGTAGCCCGGTGTTGTTTCCTCGTGTTGTGCCAAACTCGTGTGCTGACGGCCGTAGTGTAGCCAGGTTAGGTCCGTGCGAGCCCCCCCTCTTCTTCGTGCTCTTCAATGTGCTCTAGGTCCTTAGGTCCCGGCCCTCGAGCGAGCTTAGCCGTCGCTGGTATGCCAGATCGCGGTGCCGTGGTCAAGCCAGGGGGTGAGGGCTAGTGAGCCAGGAAGAGCTCCTGAGTTGCGATGCTCATGAGCCCCCATTTTAACGTGCAAGCGAATTGCATGGGAGAAGAAGGAGCCCGCGGTACCGCCCATTGTAGTCCTCAGGAGGTTCCTGCAAGTTAGCATGAGGAAGGACACAAATTGCCGCTATGATTGCCGGTCTGCCACTGGTTGCTTCGCAAGGAGGTGAAGGTACTGAGGGTCTAGTGAGGTGATGTGCGCGGGCGTGCCGTGAGTCAGAGCTCAACCGCTCAGATTTGTCAGTGTTACAGGGACGGACCCGAGCACAAGCGCCGTGGCGGCATGAGATGCTCCCGTGGTAGGCGATAATCAAGTAGGTAGTGACGATATGTAGCTTATGCATGGAAAGCAAACTAGCTTAGGTAAATGCAAGAACGATACATGCCACTGGGTCGGACCCGAGCGGCCTGGGGAAGATGCAGCCCGAGGGGCGCCCCAGCAGGGTAAACTAAAGATGCAAGAGGATACATGCCACAGGAACAAGCCATGCGACCTGGGAATAATGCAGCCCGAGGGGCGCTCCCAGCTGAATGAACTTGGAAAATGTCACCTGGTTTTGTTGTCGAAGGAGCATTGGGGTAGCTGAAGGTGCATGCTGAAGAAGCCGCTCCTCACGAGCCGTCGATACCCTAAGCCTCGGGAGGCTCTGGGGGCTCAGGTGGCCTCCTGAGGACCGTCTCCATCTCCGCCAGGACCGCGTGATGTCTGGCTTCCTGGGTCGCCAAGATGCTCCGTAGATTGCGCTGGAAGGCGGCTGCGCTCGGCAGGCCGAACGACAAGCGCACGTAGGTGTGAGGTGGACCCTCACAGCGACCAACACGTGAAGGCCAGAAGCACTCCTGAGATGCGGCCCTGTTGAGCTCTGGGTTGTCGATGCAGACACGCAGCTCACCACCCTCACCCGGGTGGGGAGCTACACTAGGTAGGCGGCGGTCGCCGCATATTGCCCTTGCTTCCTGAAGCTCCTGAGTGGTCTTGACGATGAACTCCTGAGCGCCGGGCGCTCCTCACTCGGTGCCCTCCTAAGGGAAATGTGTCGTGAAGCACGCCTCCACGTGGTGCCCGAGCGCCTCCCTCATGATGTTGGCTAGGTCTGGCGCCCTCCAGAAGAGTGCCCCTGAGTCCTACCCAAGGAGGGCACTGGGTGCGCCTTCCTATGCAAGGGAGGGAGGCGCCCCAGGCGCGGGCGCCGATCCTGAGGTGGCGCCGCTAGAGGCGCCGCTCCCCTAAGGCCCAGTGCGGAGTAGCTGCTTCTTCTTTTTGGGGTTGGCCTCAGGAGGGTACTGCATACACGCACTTTCAGGGTCTTTGATTGCTACAGCTTGGAAGGCACGCTTGAGGGAGCACACCGCATCTCTTTCTTCGTAGGGGACTGTGATGATTCCGCCGCTTCTCGGCATCTTGAGGATGTTGTAGCCATGGTGGGTGACTGCCATGAATTTGGGTAGCGCTGGGTACCCAGGATGGCATTGTACGGCAGGCGGATGTGGGCGACGTTGAAGTCGGCGAGCTCGGTGTGGTAGTTGTCATGCTGACCGAAGGTGACAGGGAGATGAACATGCCCTATCGGGGTGGTGGAGCCGTCAGTCATTCCTAAGAAATGCTTGGTGGGCTGAAGCTGGTCGTATGGCACTTGAAGGTTGTCGAACGTCTCGACAGACAGGACACTGGGCCTTGTAACGCCGTCGATGAGGGTCTTGGTGACTTGGACATTGCTGATGACAGGTGAACAGAGCATCGGGAGGACGCCGGCGGTTGCCACGCATTTGAGTTGGTCCGTTGAGCTGAAGGTGATGGCGTACTTGGACCATCTGAGCGGGTGCGTGGCCTCGAGCTTGGGGAGGGCTGCATTCACCTCGCGAGAGAACTGCTTGAAGATGCGCTGGGAAGCCAGGGCCTGAGCACCACCCAAGATGCAAGTGATGGTGCGCGGCTCATGGAAGCCCCCAGCCCCTTCGTCCTGTTGGTGGTCGTCATTTCTCCTTGGTGGTAGTGGCAGCAGAGGGAGACCAGGATTGCCCTAAGGATGGTCCTCGTGAGGCTGGTACCTCCAGGTGCCATCACGAAGCTAATCCTGCTAGCGGTCCACCCGAGGCTGGCCGCGCCACTCCTGGCGGGGCCCGCAGTCGTCCCAACGTCCTTCGTCTCGTCCACTTCCTCGGTCGTAGGCCCGGTCATTGTGCTCGGGGCTTCGACCGAAGCGTCCATCTCGAATGGCTCTGAGCTGTTGGCAACCGTTGGTGTTGTGGTTGTGATCGTTGTCGAAGGCGCAGAACGTATGGCTGCCCTTGGACGACTCGGGGAGGTACCGGTCTGCGCTTTGTGTCTGGCTCTGCCGCGTGTACGGCCACTCCTTTGCGCTTCACGTCCTTGGCCTTGGCCTTCTTCTCCTCTGAATCTGCAGCAGGGAGCTCGTGGAGGGAGAGACGCCCCTCCTCAGCTCTTGCACACTTGGTTGCTATGTTGAACAGCTCCAAAGTTGTGCATAGCTCCTCCTGTGTGGCGAGCTCCTCCTTCATCTTGATGTCGCGGATGCCATCGGAAAACGCTGAGAAGATGGCCTCGTCCGTCACCTTAGGGATCTTGAGACGCACGCTATTGAAGCGCTGGATGTACTTCTGCAGGGTCTCTCCCAGCTGTTGCTTGATGCGGCGTAGGTCACCCGTGGCCGGAGGTCGGTCGCGTGTGCCCTGGAAGTTGGCGATGAAGCGGTCGCGCATCTCACCGCAGGAGGAGATCGAGCCCGAAGGCAAGTTCAGGAGCCACAAGCGGGCGCCATCCTTGAGAGCCATGGGAAACCAGTTTGCCATGACCTTTTCGTCGCCGTTGGCCGCCTCAATGCTCAGCTCATAAAGCTGCAGGAACTTCGCGGGGTCGGGGGTTCCGTTGTAGCGAGGAGGCAGATCCGGCTTAAACTTGCCTGGCCAGACGATGTGACGCAGCTCGGGAACGAGGGCGTGGCAGCCTGTGGTAGCCACCGGGGCCCTCTGCAGGGGCGGAGCCTGCCCTTGATGCCCGCGCACCGCCGCCACAGGCGGCACACGGTCTTGTCGTGGCACCAGGAGCGCTGGAGCATTTTCTTGCAGCCAGGGAACTACCCGACAACTTCCTTCTTCGTGTGTTGGCAGACGACACAGTGGATCACGCCGTGGGACCACACGTCTTGGGGCAAGGACGCCGTCTTGACCCTAAGGACGCGGAGGCGCTTCTTGAGCCGCACGTCTTGGTGCGAGGGCACCATCTTGATGTGGAGGAGGCGGAGGCGCTCCGTGAGCTACATCGCCCACAGCTGGAGGTGAGCGAGGCAGCGGGAGGGATGGTGCAGGAGAGCCTCCAGCGGCGCTGATGAGCTCGGCGATGCGGTCCAACCAGTCCTCGTAGAGGTTGTCAACCAGGCGGTAACGCGGGAGCTCGCGTGCCATGAGCAGCGCGGCCTGCACGTCTGTGGGTGCGAGGCAAGCGTGAGACGATGAGCCGGCCAGACTCAGCGATGGGGTGGCGATGCAGCCATCCCGCCGCACGGAGGGGTGAAGTGAGGACGCCTGCTATTCGTTTGCTGTCAGGCTGGTAGCGGTGTTGGCAACAGGATACGGAGAACGACGGGGAGGCCCGCCGACAGGGGCTGTCTCAGAGACACGGGCGGCGAGGGCGACCCGGCGCTCGGCGCGGGATCGACGTGCGTCTGACATTGATGCGGTGGAGCGATGGGACGCGGATCAGTGGAAGGAAAGCTTCAACGCACCCCTACCTGGCGCGCCAAATCTCGTATTTCGGGTTTCGGCAAAACCCTTGAGGTTCGAACACTGGGGTGCGCACGAAGATCTTCCCCCTCTAGCTCTCGCTCTCACCGCAATCTCATGTCTTAGCACGTCGAACCTGCAGAACAAAGGACACGAGATTTATACTGGTTCGGGCCACCGATGCGGTGTAATACCCTACTCTAGTGTGGTGAGGTGGATTGCCTCTGGGGCTGAAGGTGAACAGTTACAAGGGAAGAGCAGCCTCCTGACGAGAGGTGCTCTTGGGCTTGGTAAGTTGATGCCGTAGAGGATCGTCCCTCTTCTAAGGTGGTGGCTCGTCCTATTTATAGAGGCCCTAGTCCACTCCCCAAATATTAGGCGAGAAGGGATCCCACAACGGCCAGTTTGAAGGGGGACAGCTAGTACAAGCTATCCTGACAAAAGATGGTTTTCGCATGCCAAAGGCTCTGGTGATGACGCCGTCCTGGGCTCCACGGTGACCTTCGTCTTGCCATCCTACTGTCTCAGTCTTGTTTCACCGATATGGAAACCTTTGCTTGACGCCTTGGGACTCCGTGCCTGCGCTTGCCTATTTAGCACCAAAGAGGAAACGAGGACACTGTGCGCTGGCGCCCGCCTGGTGCCCGCCTGGCCTTGGTCGTCATGGCTTGCGTCACGGGGACCTCGCGAGGTGACCCTTGCCTTGATCTCTCTGCCCCTCACGAGCCAGCCTGGTGAGGCCGCCCCCAAGGAGGTCTTGCGTCGTCCGCCTCGCGAGGGTCTTGAATGCTTTCTGATGAATGTGGGCTGTACAGGGCCGCTGGTGGAGCCACGCCGTGGGCCGCAGGCAGGCAAGTCTGGGGACCCCCATTCCGAGGATGCCGACACGAAGTAGTCATTACGCACTGATAAGATAGAAAATAGTGCTATCGTACCTAACGTTGCGGGCTGACATGGCGCATTAAATGCACCGCATAACATCACATTGTGGGTTGCCCGGCAAGACTTGCCGGGCTATCTCGCCAGCTCCGTGCGTGTTCTCTTGACACGTTGCAAGACAGGTGTCATCTATGGGTTTCTTCTGTAGGAAATGGCTGCTATGTGGCGAATGGCTGCCACTTAATCACTTTGCAGCTTGACACCGCACTGATTGATGACATGGGTCATGGTGGAGTGGTTGGTGAGGTGGTTCTGCCTCCATGAGCCCCGGCAGGCCCTGCGGGGGCGCCTCGGTTGTCTGCTTCTGGGGCGGCCTCGCCCCTTGCCAGGCTCGCCTCCCCAGCAAGGGAGGCTTTTCTCTTGACGATATCCTGCTTTCGTAGCTCGTCCTTGGCCCCTCTGATCTGCATGTTTGTCCTTCAAATCTCTTGGTTTCTTGTATTCTAACTTGGGCTGGTGCTTCAACCTCGTTCCTGTGCATGTGCACAGTCTGGGCAATACACTACAAAAAAATACACTTCCGTGATGATTCGTGTTTGTCACAGTAGGTCGTGTTTTTTGTCATGCATGTACATCCATGACGATTTTATGACAGAATCAAGATAGTCATACCTGTGCTGTCATAGAAGTGTTCCATATCATTACCAAAATTATCATCGCGGAAGTGTCCACTTCCATGACGATAAATTGCGCGTCACAGAAGTGCTTTCGTTAAGGGTGACCGACACGTGGCATCCACCATAACGGAATGCCCTTAAGCTATCGGTTCGGATTTTGGATCCGATAACCCGTTAATAGCCCTGACCAATGGGAAATTTCCACGTGTAAAATTCTGATTGGCTGAAGGGAACACCTGTCAGCTCGTCAGTGGGTCAGATGTCGCCCGTCCATTGGAGGAGACATGGATATGATACGTCGACACGTGGCTGGGCCCAACAGAGGCCCATATAGGTTAAAAAGGCCGGCCCAGTCAAAGGCCCGTAGAACTTCATCAGGTACTAGTGGGCCAGCCCAATAACGGTCTGCTTAATAAAGGCCCATTTACGGCCCGAAGCCAGATCTGGCCCGTTAATTGTTTGCCCAATATTTGGGCCCATTTACGGCCCGAAGCCACATCTGGCCCGTTAATTGTTCGCCCAATATTTGGGCCCATTTGCGGCCCGAAGCCAAATCTGGCCCGTTAATTGTTCGCCAAATATTTGGGCCCAACTACAGCCCAGTGACTTTCGGCCTGTTAGAGGCCTGATGTAGACATGGGCCTATTTCAGCCCGGTGTGACTTTCGGTCTGGGAATGGCCTGTGCTGCCCATGGGCCATATATGGTCTGACGGGACATTGGGCCCACTAACGGCCCGTGCAAAAGGTGGCAACAGTTAAGCCCAACGTGACTTTGGGTATGTTAAAGGCATGTCGCGTAATTCGGCCTGTCGATGCCTGTGCTAAGCTTTCGGCCTCTTAAAGGCCGATGATATCAGTGGGCCAAATAAGGCCCGAGATATGTTTCGGCCTAGTAACGGCCCGTGAGCTAACTGGGCCCAAAACGGCCCGGTCTACATTTCGGCCTGCTGAAGGCCCATTGACGACTAGTGAAAATTGAGGCCCAACATGCATTTTGGCCTGCTAAAGGCCCATGGTTTCATCTCGGCCGTAACAGACTAGTACAATATCCAGCCTGTTAATGGCCCAACGCTACCTGGGCCAAACTAAGCGCTGGGTCGACAAAAGGCCCAACTAAAATATAGGCTGGTGTAAGTTTGGGCCTGGCACAATGTGTGAAGGCCCCAATCATTCGACCCCAAGAAAGACGTAGGCCGGCCCAATTGTGGCCCGCTAAAAACCTGGCCCGTTAAAGTGGAATGTTTCGGTCCGGTCGACTACATCTGATTTTTTCAGATAGTGAATGATGGTAGTAACTAGTATGAATTAAGAACAAACCTACTCTATACAATAAAGAAATTACGGCATAGTAACTAAGAATAAACCTACACTATACAATAAAAGATTCAAGGTATATTACATCCACTAGGCATCGAAGTTCGCCACCAGTGATCATAAAGCGCGACGAAGAAGCAGATTACAAAAACTAGGCACCATTGCAGCATAACAAAATAATACTGAACCGAGACCACTTCCAAGACAGTTCAAGAAAGGTTAGCCTTGCGGGGGAACTGCTGAGCAAGGCTGTGAGACCGGCCTAGCCTGTCGGTCATAGCTTCCAGGTGTAGCTGTTTAGCGATGAGGTTCTCATTGGTGTTCTCCGCAATCTTTCTTAGAGATAGGACTTGAAGTCGAAGTTGAGTTGCAGAATGCCTTTCTGCTAGAACTTGGGACTTAAGAAGTCAAACTGATTCAGACAACGAATTCTGTGAGCTTGTCTGACTGTTAGTCTCAAGTAACTTGAATACTGCATCAAGACAAGACTTTGGGGTTGTCTCGCTATCTTCAAGATGTTTTGCCTTCTTTGCTGCAATATATGTTGGGTTTGTCTCACAGCCTTCAGCAGACTTGTGCATGCCATCAGGCATATCACCCTAAAACAAAGCAGAGAGATGACAGGTTTTGCACGTGTATAAACAAAGATGATAAATGTTATGTCAATTCTATCCAATTTCAAATTAGAAAATAAAGAGTAATTTTAAAATATCAATAGCATAATTTGGCATTGTTCATAATGCGGGGAGCTTCACCACACTACTGGATTACCATGTCAACATAACAAGCATAGATGAAGGGCAAAGAAAATCATTGTATCTATTTTGGATAATGTGCATGGCATGTTGTTCATATCATCAGCCACATCAGTAAGATAAAACAGGAGATGACAAGGTGCAAACGTGGGCTGCTTCACCATACACTGGATTATAGATCCACAAAAATAAGCATACATATAGGGAGTATTAAGTAATGTGCATGGTATGAATAAGGAATTTGGTTTTACAAGTAAAACTTAGAACTTACGGTTCTTACGAACAGGCATTTTGGTAGAAACAGCAAACTAAACAGCAGTAAACGATAGGGAGTATGAGCAAATTAAACAGCAGTTGAGGATAAAGGCTTTAGAAGGACTGACTTACATTAACAGTTAACACTGGCTTTATAATGCCCTTCTCCATGTCAAGGGAAGGATAACTCAAGAATTTCAGCACAAAATCTTCTTCATAAGCATTGCCTGTACTCTACATTTTGTAGAGAGTAATTATAGATATGATAATACTGGAAGGGATAGAGGATAATGAAGATAAGATGCAGATTGATGCTACATAATCAACTACCAATCCCTGGAAGTACAAGCGTTACAGGACAAAATGTACTGACAAGAGCAATGGGCTACACTTCTGCACTGGCATTGTCTGTGTATTCTACTTGTTGGTAAGATTAAATATAGATCTGATCTTTTTAGTAAATGGTGGGCGAGGGAGATAAGATGCAGAATGCTACAAAATGAACCAATCCCTCTTCCCATAATACAAGAGTGTTTTGAACACTGGTGTACTGTACAAAGCGTTCTTATATTATGGGACGGAGGGAGTAGCTGTTAATGTAGGTACAATGATAGACCACATTCAATCCTTACAAGAGGACTGCAAAGCTAAACCTCTTCAAAAGCATTGGGTTGATTCTAAATTTATGTAAGAGTCCATACGGATCTTATAATGTCCACCAAATGTATGATTACGAGGCTAACATGTGCAGTGATGCTACATAATCAAACAGCTATGAAAGTAAGTATGGTCATACAGGGCAAGAGGTACTCACAAGAGCAATGCAGTATGCAGTATAGTTGCGAGATTCTGTGGCCCCTTGAGAACGAATATTCTTCTGCTAACAGTTTTCGTACAAGTGAGACATTAAGGCAAATGCAGAAATGTAGTTAAAATTGTGATGTGATATCATAGACAGTTCCTTACGCTACAGCCGAGACCAATGTGTAACAAGATTATTCCAGTCACCGTCGGATAAATGTAGCACCGGAGACTTTACAGAAATTTCGTTCAGAGGCTTGCCATCGAAGTGCGCTTGCCTCAGGTAGGAACAATACTTCATCAACGAGTGCTTGAAAAGCGCAACCAACCCTTGCTCGTCATCACAATCCAGTTTGCTCCTCGCCTATTTAAAAGAATGAAATCTTGTGTCTTCTGTCAGCAGAAACATATGCAGTAATGACCATGAATAACATTAGTACATTACTTACCCGTAAGTTGTAGAGGAAGACTAGAAATTGTTCTGCGTCTGTGGTATAAACTTTCCATGAAGGAAAGATGCGCACAAAGTTCCTGACAACAACATAAGCTTCGTCTTCTAAACTAGGAAGAAATGGAACAGGGGTCCTATTTGCTGCAATTGGGGCTCTCTCTGGTTTGAAAAGGGATTTGGCAACTGGATTTGGTGTACTCTTTGCTGGAATGGGGGTTTTCAATCGTACAGCTGGTGCTATGTCAACTAGCATAATCATATTGTTTGCTGCAGTTGGGGTCTGCTGAGTTGGGGCATAAGAAATGACCAGTGTAGTAGGGCTAGAGTCTGCTAGAGTTGGGGTATTTTGTGGGTCAGGTGATATTGTAACTACACCTAATGGGTTATTTGATTTATCAGGTGCCACTAACTTTTCCAAATACTTTGCTTGTGCTCCTCCACGATCAGCAATCGCCCTCTTCCTTTTGAACATCTGATACACAAGAACATCATTTGAATGGATAAATATGGTACGATGACATATGGAATATGTACTGAAAATGGATAGGCAGGGTGTATTCACATACACGATGTGTAAACTAAGCTAATGGCAGTTCAACAAAGTAGAAGCAATGCAAAGCATCAGTTGCAAGATATGTGCGAGCAATGTAACCTTGGAAAGTTAGAGCAAGTACCTTGATGGGTGAATAAGATAGGGCATCTTCCTCTGACTCCTCCACTAGGGAGCTACATTGACTTAGGTCTCCCTCTAGCTCAGAATCACTGTTAGGATCATATTCTGAGCATGAATCTGTAGGTGGAGAGAGTTTGCATTGCATTGCTTCCAGACTTGATTTTAGTCCCTTAATGCCAAGTTTGACAGCCATGACATTGTTCTGCTTTATTATTTTCATGCGCGCAAGCTCATAATCATTATGATGCTATTCAGAATCTGAGATTCATGAAAACATAAAGAGTAGTCTGATTATCTATGGAATGCATTACGGATTCAACGCGGAGAGTGTCTCCCTATAAACCCCTGCATATGCAAAGTTCACCTCCCCAACCGTGCTGACCAGACCACACACAGAAATACAAACCCCTTGTGTCTCTATAACAGGCAAACACACATTTCAAAACTGAAGTAGGAACATTAGAATCATATGAAATTCGTATTTGAACAAATAAACTAAGCAATTATGAGTGGCGTAATGTTTAGCTTCAAGGGTGGAGTGTTGGTAGTGCGACACAAAGCAAGTAGGAAGATTGTATTCCATGTAAAGGATCGAAACCTATGTAAAAGCTAGAAATGACACTTTTTTTTCTATACAATGCAGTGTTCGTTACCCACACATGATGGAAGAGATCACATAGAGAAATACTATTCACTCATGTCTACGGTTCCAGTATTTAGAAACAGGGTGGTCCACCCTAAAAGAATATTGACAGCAAATATGACAAGGCAAGCATAGATGTAGTGAATCAATCATTTACTTGTGAGCTTACTAGGACAAGTATGCAGAATTGTAACTGTAGTAAGAGACCGTCCAAAATCTGAATGAACAAGTTTGTCTAGCACTTATTGTTTGCAACTAATCGACGTGAATAATTGGATATTATATCGAATGAGTAAGAAAGACAAGTAAAATTGTTAAGAAACCTGGCTTGAAGTAGTAATCTGGGTCAACGTCACTACGACCAACAATCCAAAATGACTAGTTTCTATTCCGAGGGCCGAAATTTTGAAAACCCTATGAACTTTAGAGGTACTAAAGATTACCGAAATACATCTGAACCATTAAGTGTAGGTAGAACTAAGCACACAACAAACCCTAATGACAGTCCTGCCTAATGAGTAATGAATCAATTAGAAAATGGGTGATGAGGAGTGGTTGCTAAGTGTTGAGGACTTATCTCAGGATAAATCGGGTTGGCTTGGTGGGTGCTGCAAGCCTAAGCCTGAACGGACTGGGAAGGTAGGTATGGCGGCGCGCCCGGGCAGTGGTGACGCTATTGGGCGAGCGGCTCCTGGCCTCCTGTTAGTCCGGCGTCTCCTCCTAGAGTCATGCCATCCGGGGACGACATGTCGCCGGCGAGGCAAGCGGCTGGGGCGAGTAGAGATTGGAAGCGCGCAGCAGAATAGAGGGGAATCGAGGCCTGGGATGACCCAAAATCCCAAGGTGGGCCGGCCCACCGTGGGCACCCTGTAGAGATATACACCCGAGCGGTGAACATGCATTTTCGAAACTAATTTAGGAACATTTAGCTGACCAATTAAAAAACTCTGTTTTAATAATATCATATGCGTATTTGAACAACTAAGCTTGTTTAGCTTGATGGGTGGAGCAGTGTTATTATGACACGAAGCACGTATTCTGATTGTATAGTGATCATAAAAGGGGGAAACTCTAAGCATATTTTTTTAGCAAAAGAGGGTTTCCCCTCTGATTTCTATTAAAGAAACCACCACGGAACCAACATGATCAATTAAAACCTAAGCATGATCAATTAAACCGTATTATGGCTGTGCCATGGCAGATTTGAAGCTGCAAACCGGCGAAATGATATTTAGTATCCGTTGTTTGCTCCGAACTAAGAACTAAATTCTAAGAGCTGAAAAGAAAGTAGAGTAACCAAGTTAAGATCTATTTTCTGGTTGAGATCAAAAAGTTGAGGAGATATGAAGTACCACCTCTCTTGTGGCGCCGTGTAGGCATCGGGGGTGCTATAGCTGTCGGTGTCGTTGAAGCAGATCTGCGACGGTAGATGGGTGCATCGGGGGATAAGTCCCGTTTCGGTGGAAGAGAAGGTCGTGTGAGCGGCCCCGGCAAAGAGGACGACGACGCCGATGAAGCGAGAGGACGCGATGCAAGGCTATTGGTCCGTTGCCGTGGATGAGAAATGTCCATCTCTAGTAGTGGATGATGCGGTCTTGGTAGGCGCTCCGGCATGGTGGAGGACGGTGGCGATGGATGTGGTGGAGGATGGCAGCGATGGATGGGGTGGCGGACGGAGGATGGTGTGGGGATGGGGTGTTCTAGCGCGGACGGTGTATGAATGGGGAAATGGAGGGAGAGGTACGGGGAACCATGTTTCTGGGAAGGGCATGTCTGAAATATGGGAAAGTTATGAACTTATCCCCTGTTTAAAATTTGGACGTCTCGTCGGTTGGGGATAAGACGGTAATCTCACATCTCGCCAATATTTGCCCAGAGCGATTTCGGGCGAGGAGAGGGTGGTTGGCTCCCACGGTGTATGAACGGGGCTGACAGGTAGGGCGGTTGTGTCACGTCTGAGTGAAGTTACAAACCTGCCCCTATTGGAAATATTTGCCTACATCGATTTCGGCCGAGTTTGCCGCCCACCGTGTATGAATGGGGAATGGAGGGAGAAACAGAGGTCTTTCGGACGATCTTGAATCAAATGAGTTTTTCCGCCCATGTTTGACGCCCACCGTGTAAGAATGGGCTCAGAGGCGGCCGTGTCATGTCTAATTGAAGTTACTAACCTACCCCTATTTAGAGCAGTAGAAATCGGGCCGATGGATTGTCCGTGTAATGGGTAGACAGTAATTTCCATCTCCTAAACACTTGGCTTCAGGCAGCCGACGTGGGAGTGGACATTTTGCTGCTTCTTTTGAATTTTGGGACAATAAGCATCCATGTTTACCCTGGCAACTAAATTCGAATCCATTTTGTATTCCTATATGAATCTTTATAAATCATTCTATGTGTTTTTATATATCTTCAAAAGGACGACAAAGATGTATTCCACTGTCATATACGAATATGGTTTACAAATGTCGATACTCAAATTCAGAAACTAGAATCCAGTTTAAGGTGAATTCGAATATTTGGAACACTTCATGTCCAACTCAAATGTCACACATAGCATAATGTGTACTCCCATTTAGATATGTACACAAGCGATGTATCAAGATTCAAATACCGAGTCAATCAACCAAGAATGTACAGAACTAACAGACATATAAACACTTATAGAGTATATGGATCAATAATATCAACTAACATACATAAGCCAGGCCGCTGTACTTTTTTTTGGCTACAACAGCATCCTTTTTTTAGCCAACATCTTGGCCCTTTCTGATGCGTGCCACTTATGGTCCATCTATACTACTACTATTGTTGAATGCACATTCAGCCCAATTGGCCTATTTGTAGGTCTGGCACATCAATCCAAATGAAATGTCTCCGAGTCTTATCAATTAATACAGACTTGTGCTCAAATAAAATTACAAACCAAAAAACAAAAAAAACAATTATTACATGATCTCTAAAACAAATGGTTTGATTGATTACATGAATAGACAACACAAAGGTTATTCAACTATGGAAAGAACATTTCACCTATGATTTACGAAGTAGGAATTTAATTTCCTTTTTCCTTCAGGACCTTAACAATCTGGTCAGTCTCGGCTTGCTTAGTTTTGAAATCCACCAAATATTTAATGGTTGTCTTGAGTACTGCTTGTGATTGTGCTGTTAGCTTCCTCAACATGTCAACTTCATCTCTAAGTGCAGAAGCAGAATCTCTTTCTACCACTAGTTTAGCCTCTAGAGCATCAGCAGTTGGCAATTCATAATGCACGATTGGGCCGGTGCCACTGCTGTGGGATGATGCAACGTACATGGGGACCTCTCTTTTTGATCTTGGGCTAACCTATTTTGCCATTAAAGTTCCGATTGGATTCAGAAAAGTTGAAGTTAGTAAAACATCTCAACTGGGAGTTATAATAGCAAACCAGTTAAACAAACAAGGAATTAAAGAGTTTCAATTCGATGCTGAAAAGTAGTTATTAACATCATTGTAAACCACTGTTGCAGCAGCAAAGCAGTTAAACAAACAAGTAGATATTTAAGTTAAGGCAAACAGGTAATTCTTAACAGTAAGTATCAAACACATAGATAGGCGCAGTCTACATTAAGATTAACACGTTGTACCATTATGTAATCATTAGAAAACTAAATTAAGCCAAGCAACGTAATTGAACAATTTTGCAATAATTGGCTAACTAAAATTCCGAGAAGCAGGTGACTGAACTTACGCTAGTTCTTTGTACAGGCACACTGCAACTTCTTTTTCGCTTGCAAGGTTGTATGAAGGAGTCCATGGCATTAATTCCTTGGATACGTAGTCCCAATACTTCTTTCTTCCCACACTGCATGGGTAAGTCGAATGGTTAATCTGGTAAGATGGTGCGTCCTTGATATGTTATATGAGGACGTGTAGTCAGACTAGTTGTAGCCAAACACATCACACTAGCTTTTACTGTATATTTCATGTGATTACTTTTGGCATATCAAGATCTAAGAAATCTACAATAGGATGAAAAGACTGGCGTCCTTCACATTATTGGCGAACTCAGTTCATAGAAACAAGCAATTCAACCATTCTGTGGGTAAATCAAAAGCGCCACTGGAATATTTTTCACTATCCAATCATACACGCAAAAAGGGGCGACGCCACCATAGGGGCTGGTATGGGCGGCCGCCTCAGGTGGCTGGAAAGTGTGCACCTAGTTCGTCCAGGTTGGCCCACGCTAGTTTTGTTCGTCCCAACGCACGAGCAGGCAATGTAAAAGATGAAGAAAAATGTTTTAATTTGGATGGGCCAATAACATAAGTGCAAGGCAGGCCCTATAGTAGGCTCGCGGCCCAAATGAGCGCCTCCCATATCCGTTGACAGCAGGAAAAATCCCAATTCATTTGCTCCAGCCTCCAGTCTGGTTCGGTCCTAACCTAGTCACTGTTGGACAGACCGACACAGCACTTCCTCGTGCCCTCACTGGATGGCGGTCACCGGGCTTCAAGCGAACAAAAGGACATGAAGATAAGGATCCAACCCTAGGTGTAGCCTCCGTGGGAGGCAGCGGCGGCAGCACGGGCATGGCATCGAGCTTGCGCAAACGGACAGTCGCAGCTTGCAAGAGTAGCATGCGCAACGATCAGGTACATCACATCCCTGATTATATCTAATTCAACTCTTTAATTTCTAGCCAATAGTTAAACCTGACGGTGTTGTAAAACTGCTTGTATGTAGGGAATCTATGAGAAAATGAAACCAATTTCTACTTATTTTATAACTCCCCCAATCAATACCGAACTGACTGAATCTGATGTATCTAATCAAGTTTCCGGTGCAAACATACAAGCTCATGTTGTTCTTGAGCCTGATGTGTCTAATGAACAGACTGCTAATGAAGGATTTGATGCAAACATTTTACATGCTCCTGGTGATGAACATATAGTGTCTAATGAGGGATCTAATGAAAGCATTTTGCAAGCTCATTGAAGGATTTAGTGTCTAATGATGATCTACTATGTTGAGAGAGACAAAGATTTGCAGGCATTGATGACAAGCAAATTATAGTGCATTTTCATAGCTTGAGGAAACGTCGAGGCCATCTACCAAAAAGTCCCCGTATCATGACAACATAGCATAAATACTTTTCTAATATGTTGTTTGAAACTATTGGCATATTTCTGCAGGATAGATATATTGATATGCAGTTTGCACACTGGTTATACGTGAAATTACACTTTGATATTTTCAGCCAGGGAACGAATAATTCAAGCAGGTACAGACCATGTTTGTAGTCCTTGTACACCATGTTGCATTTTGTGTTTTTTGGTGCTTGCATCATTTAGTGTTTATAATCTGAACTACTTTGGATCATTAGCTGGTTTTCAAAGTGCATGTAGCTTCACATTTCTCAAGTTATGTTGATTTCCGGAGTGCAGGTGACTTCGTATTTTTAAGTTAAATGTTCGCCCCTGGTAACTTGAATTCGTGGATCAGCCACTTCACACAAATCATACACGAATGTCAGTACGAATTAAATGAAATGCAGGGACTTACGCTAGCTCGTTGTACAGGCTCACTGCAGCTCAGCTTGCGCTTGGGATGTTACATGTACAAGTCCATGTTACCACTTGCTTGGATGTGCAGGCCTTGTGCTCCTTGCATCCCCCTCTGCATTTTTGACACGACGAATGGTTGATCAAATAAGAGGAATCAACCTTGATGTTGTACCAGAGGACAGATACTTACAAGGTTATACAAGTGTGCAGGATGTGTACCAAATCCCGTAGCGCTGTCATGCTTCGATAAAAAATGGATTTGCTTGTTTCAGATGATATCTCCAAAAGAAATAAGAGTTAAAGTCAGAGTTGCATAGGCGTGTAAGCTAAGAGAGCAGTGAAAGGATATCCAAACATCGTCAGAACAGTGCACAAGGGAGTGATGTGTGGATACCTAGTTCGGGCCGGCGTTTGGGCATGCTCGCCTAGCTAGAGTGCGGGTCACTTCAGAGCTGTTGAGGGTGATGCGCTGGCTGGCTTCACACGAATGCAGATCTTGAGTCGCAGCGGAGTGCTACGATGCGGTGGACGAGACCGTTGGTGAAGCCCCAACGGCCTCGAGGGGCGGAGGTGCGACAATGTGCTCGGTGAAGTAGCCCCGATGAGCTGGGAGATGGCGTTGGTGAAGCGCACCTGATGCGGTGGAACTCGGTGACTGTGAGGCACGTCGGTTGGCGGCGGCCGACGTTGTCGGTGGACCACCCGGTGCGGTGGACGAGGGCGTAGATGAGGTAGCTCCGGTGCGGTGGTGAAGCGCGACCGTCGTCTTCGTCGTCACCGTCCGGCACAGAGGTGGGGAACGGTGGGGAAAGAGATGAGACGAGGGGCGATTCGAGGGTTGGCGACGAATTAGGGATTTGAGCAAAATCTGGGCGCGGAAGGGGACGGTGGAGAAGAGAGATTTTGCAGGGCTGGAATTGGGGCCGCCAGATATTTCAATCCGAAATGTGGAAGCACGAACTTATATTGTCGTCGTCCTTTTTGGGGAGGGGGTGGGTGGCTGGGTGCTACGTGTCCGTCCGACACACGCGACTACCCCGACAGGACTATGCTTCGGTGCCTTAAGGCACCTGCCTTTGTGTCCATGACATGTGGGCCAACAGGTGGCTGGCCCACATGTTAGTGGCCCAAAGGCAGTTGCCTTTAAGGCACCGAAGCAGCGTCCACCCCGACACAACCCTGGTCTGCCTGGTGTGCCTACATTTGAGAATGCAAACGAATCTTCTTTCATTTGCAAACGAATCTGTATGTATTACCATGCCCGTGTTTTCCTTTCAATAATTAGTCATTCGAAACGAGATACTCCATCCGTTCACTTTTGTAAGTCGTTTCAGACAACTTAAAATGAACTGTTTTGCACATTGTCTGAAATGTCTTCAAGGTCTTACAGAAGTGAACAGAGGGAGTACTATAAATTAATTAATGAGGAGTTATTTGAAAAAAAATCGAAACGGTACCCACGCTAACGTGGATTACAGTGTGTGTCACATAATTAGTTATTTGAATTAGAGTGTGTGTCATGTAGTTAGTTATTTGAATTAGAGTGTGTGTCACGTAGCGATCTCCAATTCTAACGTGGATTTCGCATTTCATTGTATCCATGCTACTTTTTTAATACAAATTCATATGTATATGATGAACACCATGGTAGTGAGAAAACTTTTGGATGGATTCAAACATATGACCTACAAAATAGCACAACAAACTGAGTCAATGTCAACTTTTCGAAACTTAGTATGGCACGAATTCAAAATAATTACCCGTATGCCTGATCCTCGGTTCAAATTTTACAATGTACACCGAATTGAAACATCAATATTAAGTCTCGTACTATGTACAT